>NC_089838.1:96209767-96528017 GCF_035609145.1 Eleutherodactylus coqui | reverse complement strand
CTGTTCGTGCGACCAGAGAAGAGGTGTGATCATCGCCATGGAGACGGGGACACCAACACCGGAGGGGGTAAGTGTATAACTCCTGTATGGCTCATATTTAATGCACGATGTATATTACAAAGTGCATTAATATGGCCATACAGAAGTGCTTAACCCCACTTGCTGTCGCGGGACAACCCCTTTAACCTACAGAGTACAGGAATTAACATATATGTGTGTGTATGGAGGCATTGGAACTCCATATTCACATGCAGTCTGTGCGCTGCTACATGCAGCCTCTGAAAGGAAGTTCCCTTATTGATATTCTTGCCAAGATGCAAAACTATTTTCCATACTGTATCTTTGTAATGCAAAACTTAATGAGCACAGTGCTATAGGATTTGATATAGTGTATCCAATTTATACATAATTTAACAGAAAAAAACCAATGGTACTTCTCTGTATGAAAGTAAAGGCATAGAGAAGTAGAGTAAAGCCCCAAATACTTCATAAACTCTGAAGGTTGAACAGACCAATCAGTCGAACACAATATAATACTTGACAACCATTTTTGTCACTATTGTTCTGTTCAGTAGTTCAACAATGCTATAAGAAATGAAATTAGCCTAACGGTTATAATGACTAAGAACTTACTGCACTTCATGTATTGGTATCTCAAAATCATTAAACCTTAAATGACTCAAGCAATTATATAGGCTTTTTATACATGTGGCAGGAGAACTAAACAGCTGTTTCGCTTACAGTTATTAATTCCAGGCCTAATATAAATAAGCCTATAGGGTTTGTCCTGCACCAGTCTTTGACAGCTTTGCCTCCCCTTAGGAGGATAATTTTGGTTTCATTCAATTCCTTAGATGCTGACCACCGCAGTAAAATCCAAAAATTTGAGTCAGGTACATTCAGTGACCCGTCAGGCCACCTCCAAGTTCATCATGTTTAAGTGTAGGTTAGCGCTGTTAGGGAGATTCAAGAGTTGCTAAGCGACGATCATAGTCTTGCGGCGTCTCTTCTTCACTGTCTAAGGACTATGAACGTCCCAGCTGGCTGAAGCACCGGTGAAAGACAGACGTGTCGGTATTACTGACACCCCCGACACTGACACCCTCAGCACTGACACTCCCCACACTGACACCCCCGACACACATAAAGAGATGAGCGGCATAGAGGGGGGGAGACAAGTGGCATGGAGAGGGGGGGGGACAAGCAGCTTGGTGTGGGGGGGAAGAGACAAGCGGCATGGAGAGGGGGTAGAGACAAGCAGCATGGGGAGGGGTGAGAGACAAGTGGCATGGAGAGGGAGGAGAGACAAGCGGCATGGAGAGGGGAGAAGGGTCAAGCAGCATGAAAAGGGGGGAAAGACAAGCGGCAGGGAGAGGGAGAAGAGAAAAGCGATATGGAGAGGAGGGAGAGAGAAGCGGCATGTAGAGGGTGAGAGAAGCCGCATGGAGAGGGAGAGAGAGAAGTGGCATGGAGATGGGTGGAGAAAGTAGCAGCATATAGAGGGTGGAGGCAGAAGCAGCAGAGAGAGAGAGAGAGAGAGAGAGAGAGAGAAAAGTGGCATGGAGAGAGAGTGGTGGGGAGGGGAAGATTCACAACAACCATTCTTCCAAAGATTTTATGTTTACGTAGCGGACATCAGGTCAATCTAGTAGTATAAACACGTACACCTTTATAAAGGCCAAAAACATCATTATACTGTATATATGCCAGATAAAAATATATATTTTTAGCTATCTTACAATTTATTTATATAGCATTGAAACATACTAGTATGAAAATCTATTGTGATTTGTTATGTAAACTGCATATACTATTTCAGCATAGCACCTGAAGTACAGATTGTCCAAGAAGTATCTTAAGGATGAAATCCAATATATGAAATGTACCACACATACAGTACTTTGATCAGAGCTAGCATTTAACTTACTTACCTAATATTGTATAGGGCCCTTTGTGCTGCCAAAACAGCTCTGACCTGCATGCATGCTAGAAGACCTCTAACTATGTCCTGTAGTATCTGGCATCAAGACATTAGCCACAGATTCTTTAAGTCCTGTAAGTTGTAATGGATCCTATTTGTTTTTTTACACCCCATAAAAAGTTAATCAGAATGAGATGTGGGGATTTTAATGGTCAGTTCAATACCTTGAACTCTTTGTCGTCTTCCTCAAATCATTCCTGAATACTTTTTGAAGTGTAGCAGGACACATTATCCTGGTGAAAGAGGCTTTTAAGGAATAGCATTATCATAAAGGGGTGTACTTGGTCTGCAAAAATCTTTAGGTAGGTGGTACATATCAAAGGAACATTCACATGAATGCCAGGACACAAGGTTTCCCAGCAGAACATTGCCCCGAGCATCACACTACCTCTGTCGGATAACTTTCTTCCAATACTGCATCCTGGTCCCATATCCTGGTCCTCAGGTAAGCAATGCACATTCATCCAGCCATCCACATGATGTAAATAAAAATGTGATTCTTCAGACAAGGCCATCTTCTTCTATTGCTCCATGGTTCAGTCCTGATGCTCACATGCAGTAATTTGTGCTCCAGTAACTCTTCTGTGGGTTTGCACCAGATAAACTAGCCTTCACTCCCAGTTTGTATTTATGAACCATAAGTGTCTATGGCCCTGTTCCAGTTCCCCAATTGTCCTTCCTTTGACCACTTTTGTTAGGTACCGGCCACTGGATACTGGGAATACCCCACAATTGTCAGGGGCTGCCCCAAAATAGGTTAACTGATTGCCATGGTAACAGACTATGAGATGTGACAATTTTTGCAACAAATCAACCAGTGTGACAATTCAAATTGAGCATGCCCAGGAGAACATGGACTGATTGGCTGCTGTCTGGGCTATAAATGGAATTGTTTGCTGTGACTCAAGGGGAGAGCAGAAACTATAGCAGTGTTTGGGAGCGCTGCTGGAAGGATGGACTGCGGGAGCAATACTTCGCAGAGCCGATGCTGCCAGCAGTTGGGGTCACTGTGGGATGCATTTCAGATGGCAAAAGAAGAGCAGTACTTGAGTAGCTAGGCAATATGAGCCTTCTTAAGTACTTTGGGGGACACTGTGAAACAGATGGTGCAATGACTTGCAAGAAGGACAACAGTTGCAAAGTGCTGCTCCAAGAGGTCATTGTGTCAACTGAGACTAGCTAAAAAGAGTTTGACCTCAGCATAAATAATAGACATACTTACAGGGACTAGAGTAATCACACAATAGGTCTGCTGTATAGGGAAACTTTGTAGCAGGAATTTAGCAAAGGAAACATTGCTCGCAGGATAGAGATTGATACAAAAGTGATACGTCGACACAAGCTTTTGCAAATAGCGATGCTGTGTTCAGTTATATTGCATTGATAGTTGGGATAACCTTTCTCTGCTGTATCATGGTGACTCTATCATGTATATTTCCAGCAGGAATTCTCACATAAGGCAGAGGATAATATGTAGTCTGTGTGAGGAGAAACCAAAGGTTCAACCTCACACATTCCCGGCTCTCCTGCTGCCAGAGAAAAGTTCGCTCTCCTTAACTGTCTGCTTTGCCCACTCCTGTCCCCACCTCATTGTGCCCAAACCAGTGTGCGGTGACATCTTGCAGCTCTAGTCCCAGCCTCGTATTGATGGAGAACATCCTAACTACTTTGGTATAACCTGGATACCAAAAGGAGGATTTCTAGAATCTCCCCCCTCCCCCCTCATGGGGGGTACCCTGAAATTTGACACTAAGATTTTTAGTATCTGATTCCAAACACTTTGAGCGCTGGATTTTATTGTCTTCTGTTTTTCATACAGTAAAACCTCTACTAACGTCGGTAATCTGTCTGAAAGCAATCTGCTTTACCTGAAACCGTTGCTACCTGAGGTAATTATTTCTATAGGAAACTATGTAAATCCAATTAATTTGTTCTAGACATTCCAAAAAACAGACCAAACCTAATTTAATGGAGAATAAATATGGTATTTAATACCAAAAACAATAACAATAATAAATGAATATAAAAGACTGCTGTAAAGAATAAATTAACATTTAATGTGTTACTGAACATGCTACTGTGTGTTATCTGTGGTGTTAAGGTCTACAGTACATCATCTGTCCTCAGTGTTATCACTGTGTTCTCTGTGATGTTACATAGGACTGCAGGTAACATCATTATCTGTCCTCAGCATTATCACAGTGTTTTCTGTGCTGTTATATTGGAGTGCAATTGTATAGTATTGTGCTGTACTAGTGTATAACCCATCGCCGATGATGGAGAAGGGTAGGTTGCATTTGCAGCGGGAGGAGGAGATGTCGAGCAGGAGATCACATGGGTTCAGCCACAAGATCATGTGGCCCGGCACATGCCGGTGTTATTAGGGGCAACCAATGTGATTAGAGACAAAATTTTGTCTAAAAAAAAGCAGCCTTACTCGAAATTGGCCGTAGTAGATTTCAATGCTAGTAGAGGTTTTACTGTTTTTTTTTATTTTTAAGGCAATCTGTCACCATAGAGAAGGCAGCATAAAAGTTGTAACAAATTGCATTTAAAAGCATAGTATGCTCTAATGGTGACACTCTTTAAAAAGGTTCTACTACTGTATACATCAATTGTAACATAAAATACACCTAAAAAGTATATTATTTATGACTATGTGGCATTTTATGTGCGTTTTATATCCTCATCGAATTACATGACAGTGTTTCCCAACTCCAGTCTTCTAGATCCCCAAATAGATCATATTTTCAGGATGTTCATGGTATTGCATGGGTGATGTATTTATTGTCAGTTACACAGGTATTGCCACAGGGGTTTTTACTACAGGTTATGCAGAAAACATGCCCTGTTGTGGAGCCTTGAGGACTGGAGTTGGAAATCACTGCACTAGAGTACTGGGCCAGTGTAAGACAAACATATCTGAATATGTCTGTAATGCGGATCCATATTACGGACGTGTTACAGATGACTAGAGATGAGCGAGCATACTCATCCGAGCTTGATGCTCGTTCGAGTATTAAGGTGCTCGAGATGCTCGTTACTCGAGACGAGCACCACGCGGTACTCGTCTCGATTAAACGAGCACTGACCATTGAATTCAATGGAGCCAGCAATACAGCCGGCTCCATTGAAAGCAATGGACTGTCGGCAATCGCCGGATGAATTGTTGGGAAGGGCTTAAATATATAAGCCCTTCCCTGCAATTCATCCAGAAATGTGTAAAAATAAAAAAATAAATATACTCACCTTGTCCCGGCAGAACGATGTTAGCCCATTGAATTCAATGGAGCCGGCAATACAGCCGGCTCCATTGAAAGCAATGGGCAGCTGGCGATCGCGGGATGAATTGTCGGGAAGGGCTTAAATATATAAGCCCTTCCCTGCAATTCATCCAGAAATGTGTAAAAATAAAATATATATATATACTCACCTTGTCCTGGCAGATGGAGTTCAGCGCGGCTGGCCTGCAGTGGGTGTGAAGGGGGTGTGAGTCAGACCTGCCCCCTGATTGGCTCAGCGCTGAGCCAATCAGAGGCAGATCTCACTCACACCCATTCATGAATTCATGAATGGGTGAGTGAGTGTTGCCTCTGATTGGCTCAGGGCAGCTCTCAGCTGAATGACAGCAGTTCAGCACCACAGTGCAGGGGACAGCAGGAGAACACGCGGCTGTGCCCTGGCAGCTGAAGGGAGGTGAGTATCTATTTTTTTTGTTTTTTTAAATCACTTTTAATTCATTTCCAGGGAATGGCTTATATGTAAAGTCCTTCCCTGAAAAAGAATTCAGGTGTGCCAGCGGACCATTGTCTTCAATGGAGTCGCAGGCAGCAGCAGCGGTTCCATTGAAGAGAATGCCTGCATTTTTATTCTTTTTTACACTAAAATCTTTCTTTTTCAGGTAAGGGCTTATATTTTTAAGCCCTTCCCGAAAATTCATCCCGCGCTCGCCGGCAGCCCATTGCTTTCAATGGAGCCGGCTGTATTGCCGGCTCCATTGAATTCAATGGGCTAGCATCGTTCTTCTCTGCCACAGCTGTTACAGAGGAGAACGATCGTTATGCTGACAGTGGGGGGGGGGGTCTCACTCTTGCCACTATTGTGGCTTAATAGTGAGACCTCGGAGCCCGAAATGCAGCCCTGCATGTTGCTCCTCGCCTGCCCTATCCATTTCTGTGTTTTTTACATGACTTTGGTGATTTGCTAAGATTTTCACAAATGAAAACCTTAGCGGAGCACCAGTCATAAACAAAAATGCTCGAGTCGCCCATTGACTTCAATGGGGTTTGTTACTCGAAACGAACTCTCGAGCATCACTGAAAGTTCGACTCGAGTAACGAGCACCCGAGCATTTTGGTGCTCGCTCATCTCTACAGATGACATCATAATTGTATGTAATCAGTATTTGCTTCCATATTGTTTTAATTTTCTACTGGGAAAACACTGATTCACATTTTCCCAAAAGAAAATAATAGCAATATGGAGGCAGAAACGCAAAAAATGGGTAGTGCTAAGTCTTTAAAAATGGTTGTGAAAAATACAGCCATATGAATAGATACATAGATTTATATTAGCTCTGTATTTCGGGATCCGAGACACGGACCAAATATGGAGCTAAAGTACATCCATCTGAAACCGTCTTCAGGGCGGCTTTACATGAGCGTATGTGTATTTGTGTGCTATGAACAAGTTGTCTTTCTTTTTTGCGCATACATTGGCACATTTTACATTTTGCACTTGCATGGCATGTGGCAGATGAACATGCTCTTATTTAAATGGCTACTTAGCAAATGACATCTATATGGGTTCTTTTTTTCACAAAATTGCGCAGTGTATTGAACATCCCATTGTGCATTGTGTGTGTATTTGCGCACCCCCCATAGACTTCTATGAGGACCTTTGGTGTGCAAATGTGCAGAAAAACAGCTATTTTTAGTGCGCATAAAATCAGGAAATGATTATGAACCCATTGAAATCAATGGGTTCTATTCTCTGCGTATTGCGCGCATAAATTTTATGCAAATAAGACCTTAGGGCTCAGTCAGATGGGCGTTTGCAATTTGCATCTATTAGAACCAATGCTTTTCAATGGCAGCGGTCACATTTCCGTTTTTTACCTACGCACAAACATTTACAGTGGTAAAAATAGAGCAGCGGATTTCAAAACGCAAGTAACTGCAGCATCAGGATTTTTTGGATGTGAAACCCCTGGATGCTGTTAAATCTAGGGGTTTCACTTTGTGGCCAGTGGGGCTGGCGGCAGCAGCGGCAGCCCCATTGACAACATATAGAGAAGATCGCGCTCCTGTGCCACAGCTGTGACAGCTGTGGCTGAGGATTTCTTTATCTCCACAGGAAGTCCCCTCATCACTGAACATAGTGTCCAGTGACAAGGGGACTCCCCGCAGGGATGAAGAATTCCCCTGCCACAGCTGTCACAGCTGTGGCACAGAGTGCAATGTTCTCCTATTGCTTTCAATGGGGACAGTGCTTCTGCAGCCCCATTGAAAGCAATGGGCTGCCGGCAAGCCCTGTAGGGATTTTCGGGGAAGGGCTTTAAATATAAGCCCTTCCCTGAAAATCATCCCAAGAATGTGTAAAAAAATAAAAAATATATATATTCACCTGTCCGCCGCTGCCATGGCTCAGGCGCATCCAGCTGCTTGTCCTCCTGAACTGCTCTGAAGTGCTTTCAGCAGGCGGGTATTTGGAATGCATTCCGTGGAATTGTTGCAGAATTTCGGCAACTATATACAATAGCAAAAGACATTTAGAAACAGCGTAAAAAAGTCTGGCGACTCTGGGGAAGCTGTGAATTTTCAAATTGCAGATTTTTACGACACATTGGGAAGCAGTGGCCTAACCACATGTCCGAGTCTTTTCTTGTTGGATGATGTACGAATTTGACAGTAAATCGCGGCATGTTCCATACGACTCCACATGTACACAGCTATTTCAAATGTTACTAGGAAAGAAGATCTCAGTGCATTGATTCCAATAGAGCTTGTAAGCAGTAGGTGTAGAGCTTTATACTAAGAAGCGGCACAGTCTTCATGCACTGCCGTACAGGCTCTGTGCACAGGGTTTTGCAGCGTGCATAAGCTCTTGTAGTTGATTCCAAACCAGTAATTTGTGCTTAACCCATCCGAAGTTAATGAGCTAGAATAATGCGTTAGACCATGTATTAATTTATGTGAATACTAAAGAAACTTAATTTATAATTTAGCTGCTCCCAAATTGTTTATTTCATCCATACTTGAATACTTCCCATTATTTCATATAATCAATACACCCTGATTAACACAAATAAACAACTAAGGGGATTATTGCATTAAGCCATGATTTTCTGCAGTATTTGCATGATAAAGCAAAGGGAAGGAAGGTTTTATTCTCAGTAACAATCAATTTGGAAACAGAGCTCCTTGTTTCTCGGCACTGCCAGAGCTTATAGAACTGCATGTTAAGAGCACCTGAAAGCAAAACCCAGTGGGCAGGCAGTCAAATAATAATCAATTGCCTGTCTGCTCTTCCTTGCATGAATGGTCTTCCTTTTGGTCTGCCTCAAGGTCTTTATAACACCGTAAATCTTGGACTATTATTATACCATGGATCTCTCCCCTAGAAAAAGTATTTCAATATTACAAGCACATGCACATCTGTAATGCAATCCAAACAGTCCTGTTGGGAACAAAACCATTGTAAGACATTACAAAATAAAAGTCTATTAAATCTAAAACGTTTATCTGCCGTCTTTTACCTGAAATGTATTTCACTATTTCATGTAAATGACCATTGATGTCTAACGTGAAGTGAAGGATGCTCAAGTAAAAGGAAATTGCTAGAAATCTAGAGTGAATTGAAAGACCTTCTAATCTTCTATCAATGAGGAATAGATGTATATAATAAAATTGTATGGCGGAATGTAATATGAGCATGTCTGCATTATCTTTTTGGGACCAATTTATTGTTCAAGTATTTTGTAATATCAATACCAAAACCGTTTATATTAAAAAGGTTGGCCCATAAGGATAACTTTCTTTGTATATGCCATATATTCTCTTGCAATAGAAGTGGAAGCTATAGCTTGAGATTCTCCCTCTGGTTCATAAACAGACCATGGATTCTGCTCTAGCAGACTCAAGGCATGCATATATTTCAATGGCTACCATGTAGTGTATTTCCCATACAACAACCACAGCAGGAAAATGCCTCTTTGGTTGTTGCCCCAAGTCAAATGATCAGATAATCAATGCCACGTCTCCTGTCTGAAAGAAGATGTTTCTGATTAGATAACCCCTTTGTTCCTTTTTTTAACATGTTCCAGAATTTAAAGCTGAATTTGCTGCAGTTTGCACTAAAATCTGCATGTCTAACATATGGATTTTGATGAAGAATGGAAAATGGCTTAATTCTGCTGGCAATTCCACATTAAAATCCACATGTAGGCCTCAGTCACACGGGCGCATCGGCACCCGTACACCGACGCCGATGCGCCTGTGTGACTGACACCAGCAGACGGACGTACCTGCAGACGGCCGTCTCTCTGCAGCGCTGGAGGA
The DNA here is from genome assembly GCF_035609145.1 of Eleutherodactylus coqui. Classification (NCBI taxonomy): domain Eukaryota; kingdom Metazoa; phylum Chordata; class Amphibia; order Anura; family Eleutherodactylidae; genus Eleutherodactylus; species Eleutherodactylus coqui. The sequence continues at coordinate 96,518,477 of NC_089838.1, read as the reverse complement.
AAGAACATGTGACCGGCTTCATTGCTGGTCATGTGTTCTTTCCTCCGGCACTGCAGAGAGATGGCTGTCTGCAGGTACGTCCGTCTCCTTCCTGCAGTTACACGGGGGCATCGGCGCCGGTGTACGGGTGTCGATGCGCCCGTGTGACTGAGGCCTTAGACGTGCAGATTTCGGTGTGGATTTCCAGGGCAGCAAATTCAGCTGTGTAAAAGAGCCCTGAAAGGGATTGTTCCACTTTTAATTGTTTTATGGCGTGAAGCAAATACCGTGTTTCCCCAAAATAAGACCCTGTCCTATATTAATTTTTGCCCCAAAAGAGGCACAAGGTCTTATTTGTGGGGGGTGTCTTATACTCACCTAGCAGGCACCGTCCAGGTCCCTCCCACTGTGCACCAGCGCTCCGGCAGGCTTACGTGTAGCCCTCAACACCGACGGAACATCTCTTGCTGGTAACATGGCTTGAATACTCAGCCACCAGCAAGCGATTGCTCTGATTGGTTTACAAAGTCTGCCTCAGCCAATCAATGCCAGAACAGTGGGAGGGATCCGGATGGCACCTGCTAGGGGAATCACAGAGGCAGAGGGAACTAATTAGTGTAAAAGCCCAAATCACAGAAGATCCCTTAAAACTTATAATATTTTATTTTAATATCTTAAAAAACATACACACATTGGGCTCGATCATCAACTGATGAAAGGACAAGACAACGGATAAAACACACGTGCTCATATAGATCAGAGTGTGACCGTACATGAGAAGTTTCAGATCGCAACTGAGTTCATGCAAATGTGATGTGACTGCGTGAATCTCAGATTGCAAATGACTTCCCGAGGGGTCGATATTTTAATTGTCTCACATGTATAGCTGGGGTGACTAAGGTGTGGTTATTTTGAGATCACGTCTCTTCACCATATATAGCTGAGGTGACCGAGATGTGGTTATTATGAGATCACGTCTCACCACCCTATTTCATCCCGGTCTATTTGTTGATTTTTTTGAGCACTTTTATTTATATTTAGATTGGTTCAACTTGATGGAATAGTCAATTAATCAACGACTAGATCAATTCTGGATTCAAGGTATAGGGTTCGATGCATTTCTGTCGGACCTTCGACTTTTCAAGAACCGTATGGTCAGTGAGCTAAAATATGTTGATATGTCTGTCTATATATCAATTCAGCAGACATATGTTAAGTGGTATCAATGAAAATTTGTCTAAGAAGTTGATGTTAAAGTGAACCGAAGCATTTACTAGTATCCCCTGATCTTCTCTGGATAGAAGACTGAAAATCTCAGGGTTGTTGTTCGATACTCGATAATAATTGTATCTCCCTCTCTTGGTAAGTAGTAGTCAAATTGTTTGACCCGTCTCCTGATAGTCAGAGATTGGTCAAGCGATTTGTTGAAATCGCTGCTTTAAGGCAAAGTTAGCTTAATTGCCCTAATTGCCCTGATACGGAAGCCTAAAGCTTACAGTGTTCAGCATAAGGTAGAGGATAATACCCCTTAGTCTAGGTCTCAATTTGTATAAATATTCTTGCCTAGATGCCCAGGTTTAAAGTATAGATGCTGAAAAGAGAGCGTTTTCCTATTAGGCTAAGAGTTGGAGGGAGAAAGTTGTGTAGCCTCCTGCCCTAATGGTGGGTAGGTGGCCATCTGACTGCATCCAAGGCTGTCTCGCATTATATAGCCTATGACCTTTAGTAAGTCCCCGCCCAGGTCATATGACACCCACCAATCGCAGGTTTATGTATAATTAGCCATGTGCATTGGTGGTGCAGCCCCCTTGTTTATTGGCTCACAGAAATAAGTTCTTGCTCCTTTTTAACCCCTTATTAATGTTCCACATAAGTACCTACTTTATATGGTCACATATTGCATGGAAACTTTAACATTAATTGCTGTCCGATCGCGTATGTGCTGATTGAATACTTACATCATCAGGGTGCATCACCCTGATGGTGTATTACTAGCGTGTTGACGCCTTGTGACGTCAGACGTACAGCGTCAGAAGGTCTCATGTGTCATGTGACTAAGTCACATGACCGCGCTCCGTGCGCGGCATAGAGAGAGATTCCGGTACGTGATGAGGTCAGACGTGCACTGTCAGACAAGCGCGTCTGACAGTGTTGTATCGGAGTCATGTGACTGCAATGAATGCGCGTAACAGAGGGAGGGGATGGGAGATCGTGTGGAATCCCTAGACCAATGTCGTCACGAGGAGGAGGTTCCAGCTTATTAAGTATGGTACTACGTATCATAGAAGAGGAATCTGCTCACCAAGGGTAGATAACATTGCTTGGTTTGAACAGCGGTTATAGGGTATTTTACATAGGACAACAATTAAGTTGGGGTTCATGGGGGATCCTGTGTATCTGTTTCAATATCAATCTGTAATGAAACTAGAAGGGACTTATCATAATCAGTTGCAAAAAAACTCCACCAATATGGAAATGATATTAATAAAGATGATAAAACAGATCATGTGGTCTCCTATGAAGTTCATTGTGTTTATAGGGCAGTCAAGGGGATAATTGTGATGTAAATAATTAAATTAGCATATGGTGGTAGAGTCACCTATATAGTCAATATCTCTAAAGGGGACTATACTATCGTTAAGATACGAAGTTTTAATTTCCTATGGCTGCTGCATAATGATAGATTAGATCCCTCCTCCATAACGGAGTCCCATAAGGGCACTCCTGACTCAAGATCGACCGGGAGTGTGAATGTATTTTTTTTATCAAATTGTAGATTAACCAAAAAAGTAAGTGTTGCTGTATGGAAATCCCTTCATAACTGGGTAATTAAATTAGCAATGTTCTACCTAGTATATTTACTAAGGTGAAGAATTAGGGGGGGGGGGGAGACAAGGAGGGCCAAGAGGGGGAAAAGTTGAAAGGGTTGTATAGGGATTCCGACAAATCGGCCCAAATAATGGTTGTTGTATAACATAGATAACAGTGTCCCGTTGTCATGTGTGGTGAATACACTAGGAATTGGGAGAGACCCCAGTTGTTTGGGGGTATACCTAGGGAAACATATTATCTGATGAAACTATTAAACGAGAGGATTTTGTTGAGGCCTTGCGGATGGACGGATTTGAGCCCATAAATACACTCTGTTTCCTTTTACAAGAGCCTCTTTTCTACATCCCCTCGTCTTCCATGAGTTCTGACTCGTTCCAGGCCTTGGAACTTAAGTTGTGAAACGTCACCACCATGGACTAGTCGCATATGGTTTGACAGTGGGGTTGCTTCCTTTCTATTAATGTTCCCCAGATGTCCCTGGATCCTTCTCCGTAACTGCTGCGTTGTCTTTCCGATGTAATTTTTTGGGCAGGTACAGGTAGCCATATATATCACATTATTGCTTTTGCAGTTAATGTAGTCCCGGATCTCGAATGTCTTATTGGTGACTGCACTTGTGAATGAGGAACTTCTTAGAATGGATTCGCATATTGAACAATCTCCACAGGGAAAACTCCCTTTAATTTCCCTTCTGCCAAGCCACATCGTTTCTGGTTGGCGGGGAGATAGATGGCTTTGAACTAACCTATCTCTCAGGTTTCTCCCTCGACGGAATGTTATGGACGGCGTGTTTGTGATGAAGTCTCGGATGTCCTCATCGTCCCTCAGGATACCCCAATATCGTTGCAATACGTTCCTAATTGACCTTGCACCGGTATCATAGGTGCCTATGATCCGGATGGTCTGCGAGGTATCTTTTTTCTGAGGGACAAGTAATTCTGTTCTGTTTATGCCTTGGGCATGATGGAAAGCCTCATCTATCAGATCCTTGGGGTAGTCTCTCTGGAGGAATCTGTTTCCCAATGTCTGGCTTTCAGATAAAAAATCTCCTGTATTGGAACAGTTCCTCCTAACCCTAAGAAATTGGCCTTTCGGTATGCCGCGTCGAGGAGGTACTGGATGAAAGCTTTTCCAGGATAACAAGTTGTTGGTAGCGGTCTTTTTCCTAAATAGGGTGGTATTTAGACTCCCATCGATTGTTTTTCTGATTTTAATATCCAAAAATGATATTTCCTCTGTTTGTATATTAGACGTCAACTTAAGGCACAGATTATTGATGTTCAGGTGGTCTACAAATCTATTAAAGGAGTTGTCGTCATCTGTCCATAAGATCAGGATGTCATCTATATACCTGAGCCACAACAAAATCTTCTCTGTCCATAGATGGTTGGCCTCAGAAAATACCAGTTTTTCCTCCCACCAGCCCAGGTACAGGTTTGCATAGGTGGGGGCACAAGGGGTCCCCATCGCTGTACCCCTGAGCTGGTGGAAGTACTGGCCATTGAACAGGAAGAAATTGTGTGTTAGTATAAATCTCAATAGTTTCGCCGTAAAGATATTGTGCTCCTCGAATTGTATCCCACGTTGATGAAGGTAGAATTCCACTGCCTGGATGCCCTCTTCATGGGGAATTGAGCTATATAAAGCTTCGACATCGAGGCTTGCTAGCCGTACGTGGGGTTCCACTTGCAATCTATCTAGATGTCTGAGGACATCCATGGTGTCTCGTAATTGACTATTCCATCAAGTTGAACCAAGCTAAATATAAATAAAAGTGCTCAAAAAAATCAACAAATAGACCGGGATGAAATAGGGTGGTGAGACGTGATCTTATAATAACCACATCTCAGTCACCTCAGCTATATATGGTGGAGAGACGTGATCTCAAAATAACCACACCTTAGTCACCCCAGCTATATATGTGAAACAATTAAAATATCGACCCCTCGGGAAGTCATTTGCAATCTGAGATTCACGCAGTTACATCACATTTGCACGAACTCAGTTGCGATCTGAAACTTCTCGTGTACGGTCACACTCTGATCTATATGAGCACATGTGTTTTATTCGTTGTCTTGTCCTTGTCCTTTCATCAGTTGATGATCAAGCCCAATGTGTGTATGTTTTTTAAGATATTAAAATAAAATATTATAAGTTTTAAGGGATCTTCTGTGATTTGGGCTTTCACCTGCTAGGGGAGTATTGCTTTATTATTTTCATGTGGAATGTAGCTAGGGCTTATTTTTGGGGTAGGGCTTATATTTCAAACCTTCCCATCCCTGAAAGTCAGGGCAGGGCTTATTACAGGGGTAGGTCATATTGTCAGGGGAAACATGGTAGCTCCATACATTGCACAGTGGACCGGATTGGTACTGCAGACTGAGTCTTCTTGAAATGAATGGGATTCAGCCTGCAGTACCAACCTGGGTCATTGTGCAATGTATGCAGCAGTCTGCTTCCTGTAGTAAAAAAAGGTGGAAGTGCGACGATCTCTTTCAGGTTGTGTTTTTCTATCTAACACAATGGGGAAAATTTACTAAACTTGTCATTTCCAATGTTGAGAATGTTAATTTCTCTTGGAAAAACAATCAACCTAATACATGAAGAGGTGCAGGGTTCTTTATGTTTTAGGTGCATCTCGACATCTCCATGTGCCTACACAGATATGTATACCAGATCCAACCAGGTGTACACTTCTGTCACAATTTACATCATTTTCTAGAGGAAATTATACATAAATCTGTCAAACTGCGTGTAGTCACAACCACTCCTGACAAGTCACACTCCCTATTCAGAACAGTGAGGCCTGCGCAAATAGCAGAAAACTTTCAAATTTTGCTGCAAGTGGGCTTTGTGACAAAATGTGCAACTTTTTAATGTCATAGTTCTGATATAAAATAGGCCCTTTTCACAGTTACAGACTAAAATATAAATACTTTATTGAAGATATTAATTAAAAGACATAAATGGGCTGACACACATAGAAAACAAACAAGGAACGAAAAAATTCGAAATTATCCTTATCACGATCTTAGCCTCCCCCTAAATGTCAAATTTGTAGAAGGCTAAGTAATAGGACAGTGCTACTAAAGGACAATGAAACAATGTCTTAGGCTCTTTTGAGTAGATAGAGGCCAAGAAAAAAGGAGTTTCCTATGATAAAGACTCATATGAAGTCACAGGAGTCGCCATCAGAGCCACAGGCGTTATATCTTTTCATTTATTTATTTTCTTTTTTGGTGACTCTCTGGTGCTTAGGCATAACGACCATCTGCAAAAGCATTAGACTAGATCAGAGAGAACTCTAACTACCTGCACCTTGTAGTAAATAGGAACATTAGCTAATAGTAATAGAGGCTAACATTTAAACTAGCTAGTAGTATTAGGCTAGCATTCATCCTGGGGTAAAGGTTTGAAGATTTTCCGATGACAAAAGTGGCCACATTTACGCTGTGACTTTCCACTTTGTCCCTACAGCCTTTCTACCTATTTTTGACCCATACCTCTTAACCTCTGTCTCTTATTAGTGAGACTAGGCAGCTCCAAATATTGGGTTAGTATCCATCCTGAGCAAAAGCCCTAAACTTGCTGGTTAATAGAGTGGTCGCATCTATCTCACCCTATGCTAAGACCACTCTATATGTTTTCACAATCTTCTGATCTATTGCTATATACCCCTATTCACTGTCTTTGATAAAGACGAGGTGATTACAACATCTTTAAGTCCATATTGGTTGGAATATATCCATATCACCTGAGCCACTTGAGAACTGTTCTCCTAGATCTAAGTCTCTTATCTATTTAGTATCTGCATAGATCGAGTCACCTTATGCGACTATCTGAATTATCTTTATATCTTTGGTTTTCTACGACAAAAAAAAGTGATATATTGGTAGTTTCTCGGTCTATCACGACACAAAAGTGCTTTACTAAAATCTTTCTCATTGGTCTATTATGACACGGAAGTGTTATACCAGTATATGTTGTTCAATCTAGGCTCCTGATGAACCACGACTTTAATTGTGGGGAAACGCGTCGAGCTTGCTATATTTAAATACTCCCACTGTGAGTCTCTCGCTTCATATGAGTCTTTATCATAGGAAACTCCTTTTTTCTTGGCCTCTATCTACTCAAAAGAGCCTAAGACATTGTTTCATTGTCCTTTAGTAGCACTGTCCTATTACTTAGCCTTCTACAAATTTGACATTTAGGGGGAGGCTAAGATCGTGATAAGGATAATTTCGAATTTTTTCGTTCCTTGTTTGTTTTCTATGTGTGTCAGCCCATTTATGTCTTTTAATTAATATCTTCAAAGAAGTATTTATATTTTAGTCTGTAACTGTGAAAAGGGCCCATTTTGATTTCTATAGACTTTTTCCGTCTCTGTGACAAGTTCTGATATAAAATACATTTACCCCGTGTTCTCACAGTTCTTTACCACTGATCAGGAAAGTTGTATTATATCTTACTTTTTCAAATAAGGAAGATGAAACAATACCTCTGCATCGCCACCTGTTGGATGGCAGCATTCCTGCAAATCAATGTCCGACCCTTTATTCAAGTCTTTATAGCATATTTTCATTGTTATAAAGACTTCTATAAAGGGTTTTACATTGATTTGCAGGAATGCTGCCATCCAATAGGTGGGGCTGCAGAGGTATTGTTCCATCTTCCTTTTTTGCATATATTCCCCAGAGGAGCATGCATGGCCTTATAAGTCTACTCACTCCCCTCCTAGATGCTCTCCTTAAGGAACGATGATACCCTTCTCGACTTACTTTTTCAAAACACGTTTGATCCTGTGGTTTCCCTTCCTTAACGTGTTGAATCATGAAATTCAGTAGTGAGTCTCAAGAAGTGGAAATAACTCTTCCATGGTAACAATTAATTGATCATTTTGCTAATGTAACATTAGTTTAACTGCTTCATGGATTGGCCATCTGGTAAAGTGATTGGAAAGCTCTTTGTGTTATCTAGAGAGAATATCAGCTCTGGATACTCGTCCATCTTTTCGCCCAACACTTTATCACTGTGACATAAAACAAACCTTATCAGCAGTTGCAGACGTTCCGCCTCTTTACATTCACCATTGTAATCCTTCCATCTGAGCTTTGTTACAATCTTATCTATTTCCATCTGCTTACTGAGGTAGAGAGGCCAAAATACAAACAGGTTATATGATTTCATACACTGGGGTAGTCTGTCTGCTGCACTTTGTACCTATGATCCCTGAAGAACATGAAAGTGAGCTGCATCACAGCCTGAAATGACTGATAACAGGCAACTATTGATTGTATTTCAGTACAGAGTAAGGATAGATATTAATACGTGTCCCTTCACTTCAAATTTGTGAAAAGGTTACAATAACGTGTGGTATTTTTATCAATAGACAGAACACTTCCATTGATTATGGATGTTTAACCCATTGACATATTTTGATGAATATATACGTACAGGCCGGGAGCAGCTCCTACAATATGCTGCCCTAATGATTGCACAGAGCAGTTTTAAGCAAATAAAAACTCTTATATTTTTCAAAAACTTTATCCAACACAATAGAAAATTACTCTCAACAGATGATCCATATCGTTGATTCGATATGTGTAAATGGAGACCCGTAAAACTGTTACAAGTTGAGCTGTGAAAATGTTTTAAGAAAACTGCGGACAGACATGTGGCTAATGTTTGTATAATGGATGATGTTGTTATCTTCAAGGACAACTAATACAATTTAGAAAGCATATGGACATTCTGCACACATTCAGGCTGTATTTACATGGGTGAGGGAGGTTTCAGTCCGAAAAAATTGAACCAATTTATTTTACATTCGGAAACCTGCTATTTTTTCTGCTATTCTGATGTTTTTTGCATTGTACATGCAATTCCCATGCATATTTTTCATGTGCATAAAAAATCGCATATTGACTAAATAGAAAAAATGCATTCTACTCACATGCAAATTGTATGGCATGCAAGTGCGATGCAATTTTTTTACACACATCGATATCAAATAATGGACGATTCTTGAACAAGAATTACCCAAAAGTAGGACGAGCTTGGGTTTTTCTATCTTGGACCATTGGTCCAAGAGAATAGTTTTTCAAATAAATAAAGAGATTAAAATTAATATCTAATTTTCTGTGCATGTTTTGCCCATATCACTATTGGACGGAAATCACGTGTGAAACTCATCCATGTAAATACAGCTTCATCTGTATGAATCTAAAGGAATATTCCCATCTCAGCAAGTTATCCCTTATCCATAGAATTGGTGGGTGTCTGATTACATCACTAGTGTGTCCTGAATTTTTTTGTTAGCCACCACTTCATTAACTTCAATTGCACCCGTCAAAGAGAGCCGCGTTCAAGCACTTCACAATCTCTGGCGGTCCCATTCACAACAATGGGACTTTCAAAGATTGCCAAACACTTGAACTCAGCTCTCTTTGGTTAGTCCCATTGAAGTAAAATGGCATGGTGAGTTGGCTATTGTTGTCAAAATCTTCAAGACACACCAGGGATTATATCTTGGGTTCATTGAGGGCCTGTGGATGGGGAATGACTTGCTGAGATGAGAATACCCTTTTAAGGCCTCAGTCACATAGGCGCATTGGCACCCGTACACCGGCGCCGATGCGCCCGTGTGACTGCAGGAAGGAGACGGACGTACCTAAAGACGGCCGTCTCTCTGCAGCGCCAGAGGAAATAACACATGACCGGCAATGAAGCCAGTCACATGTTCTTTCCTCCGGCGCTGTAGAGAGACAGCCGTCTTCAGGTACGGCCGTCTGCTGGTGTCAGTCACACGGGCGCATCGGCACCGGTGTACGGGTGCCGATGCGCCCGTGTGACTTAGGTCTAATACTGCTCTCAGGCTTGCATATATTAGTTTTATATTAGGTCTACTGATATGTATTTGCCCAATAAAAAATAAAACCATTGATAGCAAATATGGAGGCAAATAGATATGAAATACTGATGACATATGGTTATAAGATGTCCTTATTATAAATATGTATTACAGATGTGTTACAATATTCTCGTCTAAAACAGGTCCAACTTTATATAGGCTCATGGGTAAATGAAGTGCCCTTTGATTGACCGGCTAAATTGATATCATATCTTAAAATCTTAGAACCTACAACCTCAATAATAAATAAGGAGTTCTGTAATTTAAAGGGGTTGTCCCGCGCCGAAACGTTTTTTTTTTTTCAATAGCCCCCCCGTTCGGCGCGAGACAAACCCGATGCATGTGTTGAAAAAAAAAACCGGATAGTACTTACCCGAATCCCCGCGCTCCAGTGACTTCTTACTTACCTTGCGAAGATGGCCGCCGGGATCTTCACCCTCGGTGGACCGCAGGTCTTCTGTGCGGTCCATTGCTGATTCCAGCCTCCTGATTGGCTGGAATCGGCACACGTGACGGGGCGGAGCTACGAGGAGCAGCTCTCCAGCACGAGCGGCCCCATTCAACACGGAGAAGACCGGACTGCGCAAGCGCGTCTAATCGGGCGATTAGACGCTGAAAATTAGACGGCACCATGGAGACGAGGACGCTAGCAACGGAACAGGTAAGTGAATAACTTCTGTATGGCTCATAATTAATGCATAATGTACATTACAAAGTGCATTAATATGGCCATACAGAAGTGTATACCCCAACTTTGTTTCGCGGGACAACCCCTTTAAGTAATTTTAATAGAAGAATCTACTACAGTGCTGTATTGTAACAATCTAGAAAAGTCATTCGTTACCTTCCTCCGAAGCACCATAAGCCATTATGGTTCTTTGTAATGTGGATGGAAAGGAAATTGAGGATATGACCTCTCTTCCTCTGCTTTAGAATAACTGGTTAATACATGCAAATCCTTTCTAAAACATTGTAATTACATGATTTCATTACTTTTACTTCTTTTTCATGGAGGAACATATAGAAGTATTCTGTGGTTGTTTAATTGAACTGACCTTCCAGCATTGATGTGTTCAGGAATGCACAATTCTATAATGTAGAACAAGCTACAGATGTCTGAGATAATGAAATATAAATTGAATGGAAACACTCTAGATTCCAGCACATTCTGCTATCTTACAAGAACAGCATTTAGACTAGACTTACACAGCGACTTTGGCTGCAACAGGGGTTTTGCGACCAAAGATCACCATTTAGCCTTGTGATCTCCTCATCTCATGGAAATCAAGGCAGGTCATGTTGCGACTTGAAAGTAGCTCTAACCATGACCAAATGGTTTCTACAGTTTTCTGGAAGCTATCAACAAGCAGGAATATTCTGCTGACAATATGTAAGGGCATTATGTGCTATTATATAAAGTGAATGTCCCTTGACCAGCATTCGTCTACCAAAATAGGTCCAAAATTCTTGCGAGCAGGGCCCTCTTTCCTATTGTTTCCATTATTCAGTAGTTTTTTATGTCCCTTTTACACGGGATGACAGTCAGGTAAACGATGGCATGAGTGTTGACGTCACCGCTAAAGTCATTGGCGCTCGTGCAAAGAGTTTAGACTGACAGACTTCACAGCTGGATCACGGGCTTCTCGTTGGCTTCTCATTCAGCGCTTTACTTTTACATGAAGCGCTAAGTGGGGAGCGTTTACATTGAGCGACAAGCCCACAATCCAGCGATTGTGCTTATGCTAACTGAAAGTGATTAGTAAACGAATTTCGTTCATTTGAACGATATTTGAGCAATCGTCCCATATAAATTGCCCACTTCTCTGTAATGTCAATTTATTTTGCACATCTACCCTCTAAATTAAGTTATATAACAATTATATTAGTGTTGAGTGAACTTTTGTAAAGTTTAGTATTGCTTGTTCACCAAATTTCAGCAAAGGTTTGGTTTGTGCCAAATTAGTTTGAACTGAACCAGAAATTTAACAATATCCCTAAAATTGATGTATAATGCTGTCTAAGAACCATATAGACCCTGTATAACACTCCTGGGTCACCTCGGAGTGTACCTAAGTACTTTTGATCTGTTTTTAAGGGACAGGTAATGAAGAGAAAGAAGAAGAAGGAAACATAGTAAAAAAGGAGAAGAAGGGGAAGAAAGAAGGAAAAAGAAGGAGGAAGGGAAGGAAGAACATTTTTCTTTTTTCTTCATTTTTCTTCTTTTCCATCTCCTTCCTATTTTTCCTTCTCTTTCGTTTTCTTCTTCTTTTGCTTATCCCTTTTCAATCTTCTATTATCTTTGTTTTTCTTTTTCTTCTGTTTCCTTATTTCTTTTTCTTATTTTTCCTTCTTATTCTTTGTCCTTCTTTTCCTTTCTTCTCCCTCTCTTTCCTTCCCCTCTGTTTCTATTTTCTCCTTTTCCTCCTTCTTCTTCTGGTGGGTTTGGCTGAGATGAACCATCCAGGCTACAGGTTCTCACCAAACTGAACTTTTAGCAAGTTTTGACCTGAAACAGGGCTCTACTATTTCAGTTCACCTTAACATTAATTCCACTGCCTAACAATGATTTTGTTTCGGGCTCAAAATTAGCATATTTGTATGCATTTCCATCTGTTGAATTCAGAAATCACCATAAAAATGACCGATTCGTTCTTGCTTTGGAGATACAATGACATGTCATTTTTTTAGAGTTTACATTTTTATTTTGTGGAAATTTTTTTTTTTTGGGGGGGGGAGTTGTCACACCTCTCAACTGACATAACGCAACGTTCTCCATATGTTTGTAGGTTATAAACATAATAAATGTTGCTATGAATGAGTTTCTGTTTTGAAGTGCTTTTGAAGTATAAAATTTGCTATATCAAAAAGTCACGAGAATGTGTAAATTTAGTAAATATTTTTTGTTACATTTGTTTTGAAATAACATTTTTGTCACAGAAACACAATCTGACACCTCTTGTGAAGATTGCCTGTCATCATTATTTTGGTATGAAGGAAGGGGACCAGGATAAGTCATGGGCCCCCCATATATGTTGCAATTGTTGTTCAATTAAACTACGAGAATGGCTGAAAAATAAAAAGCAATCTATTGTTTTTGCTGTGTCAATGGCTTGGCGGGAGCCTACAAACCATGCAGATGACTGCTATTTCTGCTTAACACCGCCTATAAAGGCAGGATTGTCAATGAAGAAAACAGGAACAGTTTACTACCCGAATCTTCCATCTGCTATTTGACCTATTCCACATTCAGATAGTTTACCAGTTCCTGCTCCACCACAACATTATGAGCTTGAAGTAGAAAAAGAAGAAAGTGTGGAAAAAGAAGAACCCAACAAGCCTTCCACATCCCATGACCCTGACTTTTAGGTAAAAGATGATACACCACACAGACTGAGTCAAGCGGAATTGAGTGATCTCATTCGAGACCTTGACTTATCAAAGGAAAAGGCGGAACTTCTAGGGTCAAGACTACACCAATGGTATCATTTCTAACATGATGATAGGGGCTCACAGTACAAAAAACATCAGAAGGATCTGCTTCCTTTTTTGGAGGAGAAAAACAATCTGGTTGTTTGCTGTGATGTTAATGGCTTGATGAAATGTTTGAATTTGAAGCATGATCCAACTGAATGTAGGCTATTCATAGACTCCTCCAAGCTTAGTTTGAAAGATGTATTACTTCACAACAGCAACCATCTTCCTTCTATTCCTGTTGGTCATGCAGTTCACATGAAGGAGACTTATGATAACATGAAAGCCCTCCTCGACTCAATCAAATATGCTGAACACAAGTGGAAAATCTGTGGCGATCTAAAAGTCATCGCTGTACTTTTAGGAATGCAACTGGGGTACACTAAATACTGTTGCTTTTTATGTAGGTGGGACAGTAGGGATAGGAAATCACTGGACTGGCCTGCAAGAAATCTTGATTAAGGTTAAGGAAGGTATTTTTGTTGGGCCACAAATTCGACAACTTGTGAAGGATCCTGCGTTTGACCAAGTTTTGGAGGTAAAAGAAAAGAAAGCTAGGCAAGCCTTAAAGGGAGTTATTCAAAGATTCTTAGGCAACACAAGAGATGATAACTACACTGGTGACAGTACTTCTGGAAAAATACCATCAACTCGGATGAAACATGTCTCTTAAAATCCATTTTCTACACTCCCACCTAGACTTTTTACGTCCTTGTTGTGGAGCTGTCAGTGATGAACACGGAGAAAGATTCCACCAGGCTAATTCTGTAATGGAACAAAGATATCAGGGCCATTGGAATGAAGCAATGCTTGCGGATTACTGCTGGTCTGTGTGTAGGGATGCTCCGGAACTCACTTACAAGAGGCAAGCCAAAAGAAAATGATCTCATGAAGTCACCACATGATTCTCTTCCCAATGCACCACCTGCCAGGAATTGTTCCATCAATTTAGAACTCTTAGGCCTCAGCCAGACAGCCATTTTTATATGCGCATATTTTGTGTGTTTGCGATCTGCATCTATATAGAACCAATGCTTTTCAATGGCAGTGGTCACATGTCGAATTTTACATGCACATAAAATTTGCACCTACGAAAGATAGAACATATGGGTGGCAATGGACGTGGTGACACGTTTTTTTTTACCCACATAGTGCGATCTTTTTTACATGTGAATAAACGCCCATCTGACTGAGCCCTTAGAATGTAACTCTCATTAAAACAAATTTCAAATGCACTTTCAATGCTGTTAGCATATGTAAAAAGTATCATTTTCTCTTAATCCGTTAAAATAACATACTTCCACCTATTGTATATTACAGAAACTAGAGCTAATAATTTTTCTTTGTTATATTTGTTTTTCTTACCCCCAAATTAGTAAGATTTGACTCATGAAGTTAAGGAATAGAGATGAGCGAACGCGTTCGTCCGAGCTTGATATTCGTGCGAATATTAGGGTGTTCGGGATGTTCGTTATTCGTAACGAACACCATGCGGTGTTCTGGTTACTTTCACTTCCTTCCCTGAGACGTTAGCGCGCTTTTCTGGCCAATTGAAAGACAGGGAAAGCATTACAACTTCCCCCTGCAACGTTTAAGCCCTATACCACCCCCCTGCTGTGAGTGGCTGGCGAGATCAGGTGTTCGCCTAATATAAAAGTCGGCCCCTCCCGCGGCTCGCCTCAGATGCGGTGTGAGTTAGATGAGGGACAGTGCTGTTTATACCGGAGCTGCTGTAGGGAAAGAATTGGTAGTTAGTGTAGGCTTCAAGACCCCCCAAAGGTCCTTATTAGGGCCACTGATAGCTGTGTGTTGGCTGCTGTTAGCAGTGGGATTTTTTTTTTCTCAAAATCGCCTCTGCAGACCGTTGCACCTGGCATTAGGGACAGAAGTGCTGCATAGGCAGGGAGAGTGTTAGGAGTGAGTGTAGCCTTCAAGAACCTCAACGGTCCTTTCTAGGGCCATATTTATCCGTGTGCAGTACTGTCCAGGCTGCTGTTAGCTGTGCTGCATTTTTTTTGGGCTTCTCAAAATCGCCTCTGCAGAGCATTCCACCCTCCATTGATACTGCAGGGAAAGAATTGTATAGGCAGGGCCACAACACAGTTATTATTCATAGAATATACGCAGTGCTGCCTGTTGGTGGGAAAAAACTGAAAACAAATCTATTTGTCCAGCCTCTGTCCGTCCTTACGGGCGGTGGAGACGTGTGAGCTGCGTGAAGAACAGTGCTAAATCATACGCACCCAGCTACGCTTTACTGCTGGCTTCGCCATTTGCTTTCCTTAATTGGGAAAAAAAATACCTGCTCTGCCAGAGTTATAATAACTCTGCTACCCTCACGTTCTGTGACACATAAGCAGGGACACAGCGCAGTTATTAAACTTCTCATGTTCATTGAATATACGCAGTGCTGCCTGTTGGTGGGAAAAAACTGAAAACAAATCTATTTGTCCAGCCTCTGTCCGTCCTTACGCCTGTGGAGACGTGTGAGCTGCGTGAAAAACATTGCTAAATCATACGCACCCAGCTACGCTTTACTGCTGGCTTCGCCATTTGCTTTCCTTAATTGGGAAAAAAAATACCTGCTCTGCCAGAGTTATAATAACTCTGCTACCCTCACGTTCTGTGACACATAAGCAGGGACACAGCACAGTTATTAAACTTCTCATGTTCATTGAATATACGCAGTGCTGCCTGTTGGTGGGAAAAAACTGAAAACAAATCTATTTGTCCAGCCTCTGTCCGTCCTTACGCCTGTGGAGACGTGTGAGCTGCGTGAAGAACAGTGCTAAATCATACGCACCCAGCTACGCTTTACTGCTGGCTTCGCCATTTGCTTTCCTTAATTGGGAAAAAAAATACCTGCTCTGCCAGAGTTATAATAACTCTGCTACCCTCACGTTCTGTGACACATAAGCAGGGACACAGCACAGTTATTAAACTTCTCATGTTCATTGAATATACGCAGTGCTGCCTGTTGGTGGGAAAAAACTGAAAACAAATCTATTTGTCCAGCCTCTGTCCGTCCTTACGCCTGTGGAGACGTGTGAGCTGCGTGAAAAACATTGCTAAATCATACGCACCCAGCTACGCTTTACTGCTGGCTTCGCCATTTGCTTTCCTTAATTGGGAAAAAAAATACCTGCTCTGCCAGAGTTATAATAACTCTGCTACCCTCACGTTCTGTGACACATAAGCAGGGACACAGCACAGTTATTAAACTTCTCATGTTCATTGAATATACGCAGTGCTGCCTGTTGGTGGGAAAAAACTGAAAACAAATCTATTTGTCCAGCCTCTGTCCGTCCTTACGGGCGGTGGAGATGTGTGAGCTGCGTGAAGAACAGTGCTAAATCATACGCACCCAGCTACGCTTTACTGCTGGCTTCGCCATTTGCTTTCCTTAATTGGGAAAAAAAATACCTGCTCTCCAAGAGTTATAATAACTCTGCTACCCTCACGTTCTGTGACACATAAGCAGGGACACAGCACAGTTATTAAACTTAGATAATTCATTCACTAGAGGCAGTGGGGCCTTTCGTTTTCCAAAAAGGGCAAAAATTATATTTGGCCTGCAGTCTTGCGCCAATTTATTTCCTGCCTGTGAAATCAAATCACTGGTAATACAGCATGCTGAGGGGTAGGGGTAGGCCTAGAGGACGTGGACGCGGCCGAGGACGCGGAGGGCCAAGTCAGGGTGTGGGCACAGGCCAAGCTCCTGATCCAGGTGTGTCGCAGCCGACTACTGCGCGATTAGGAGAGAGGCACGTTTCTGGCGTCCCCACATTCATCGCCCAATTAATGGGTCCACGCGGGAGACGGTTATTAGAAAATGAGCAGTGTGAGCAGGTCCTGTCCTGGATGGCAGAAAGTGCTTCGAGCAACCTATCGTCTACCCGCAGTTCTGCGCCGTCCACTGCTGCCAATCCGAATCCTCTGTCTGCTGCTCCTCCTTCCTCCCAGCCTCCTCACTCCACTACAATAACACCTGCTCAGGAGCGGGAGCACTCCCAGGAACTGTTCTCGGGCCCCTGCTTAGATTGGGCAGCATCGGTTCCTCTCCCACCAGAGGAGTTTATCGTCACTGATGCCCAACCATTCGAAAGTTCCCGGGGTCCGGGGGAAGAGGCTGGGGACTTCCGCCAACTGTCTCAACAACTTTCTGTGGGTCAGGAGGACGATGACGATCAGACACAGTTGTCTTGCAGTGAGGTAGTAGTAAGGGCAGTAAGTCCCAGGGAGCAGCGCACAGAGGATTCGGAGGAAGAGCAGCAGGACGATGAGGTGACTGACCCCACCTGGTGTGCAACGCTTACTCAGGAGGACAGGTCTTCAGAGGGGGAGTCAAGGGCATCAGCAGGGCAGGTTGCAAGAGGCAGTGCGGTGTCCAGGGCCAGGGGTAGAGGCAGGGCCAGACCGAATAATCCACCAAGTGTTTCCCAAAGCGCCCCCTCGCGCCATGCCACCCTGCGGAGGCCGAGGTGCTCTAAGGTCTGGCAGTTTTTCACAGAGACGCCTGACGACCGACGAACAGTGGTGTGCAACCTTTGTCGCGCAAAGCTCAGCCGGGGAGCCAACACCAACAGCCTCACCACCACCACCATGCGCAGACATATGATGGCCAAGCACCCCGCAAGGTGGGACAAAGGCCGTTCACCGCCTCCGGTTTGCACCCCTGCCTCTCCCCCTGTGCCCCAACCTGCCACTGAGATGCAACCCCCCTCTCAGGACACAGGCACTACCGCCTCATGGCCTGCACCCACACCCTCATCTCCGCTGTCCTCGGCCCCATCCAGCAGTGTAGTTCAGCGCACCGTTCAGCCGTCGCTTGCGCAAGTGTTCGAGCGCAAGCGCAAGTACGCCGCCACGCACCCGCACGCTCAAACGTTAACCGTCCGCATAGCAAAATTCATCAGCCTTGAGATGCTGCCGTATAGGGTTGTGGAAACTGAGTCCTTCAAAAGTATCATGGAGGCGGCGGCCCCGCGCTACTCAGTTCCCAGTCGCCACTACTTTTCCCGATGTGCCGTCCCAGCCCTGCACGACCACGTCTCCCGCAACATTGTGCGCGCCCTCACCAACGCGGTTACTGCCACGGTCCACTTAACTACGGACACGTGGACAAGCACAGGCGGGCAGGGCCACTACATCTCCCTGACGGCACATTGGGTGAATTTAGTGGAGGCTGGGACAGAGTCAGAGCCTGGGACCGCTCACGTCCTACCCACCCCCAGAATTGCGGGCCCCAGCTCGGTGCTGGTATCTGCGGAGGTGTATGCTTCCTCCACTAAAGCACCCTCCTCCTCCTCCTCCTCCTCTGTCTCACAATCAAGATGTGTTAGCAGCAGCATGTCGCCAGCAGTCGGTGTCGCGCGGTGTGGCAGCACAGCGGTGGGCAAGCGTCAGCAGGCCGTGCTGAAACTACTCAGCTTAGGCGATAAGAGGCACACGGCCCACGAACTGCTGCAGGGTCTGACACAGCAGACCGACCGCTGGCTTGCGCCGCTGAGCCTCCAACCGGGCATGGTCGTGTGTGACAACGGGCGTAACCTGGTGGCGGCTCTGCAGCTCGGCAGCCTCACGCACGTGCCATGCCTGGCCCACGTCTTTAATTTGGTGGTTCAGCGCTTTCTGAAAAGCTACCCACGCTTGTCAGACCTGCTCGTAAAGGCGCGCCGGCTCTGCGCACATTTCCGCAAGTCCCACACGGACGCTGCCACCCTGCGCACCCTGCAACATCACTTTAAGCTGCCAGTGCACCGACTGCTGTGCGACGTGCCCACACGGTGGAACTCTACGCTCCACATGTTGGCCAGGCTCTATGAACAACGTAGAGCTATAGTCGAATACCAACTCCAACATGGGCGGCGCAGTGGGAGTCAGCCTCCTCAATTCCTTTCAGAAGAGTGGGCCTGGTTGGCAGACATCTGCCATGTCCTTGGTAATTTTGAGGAGTCTACCCAGGTGGTGAGCGGCGATGCTACAATCATTAGCGTCACCATTCCTCTGCTATGCATCTTGAGAAATTCCCTGCAAACCATAAAGGCAGCTGCTTTGCGCTCGGAAACGGGGGCGGGGGAAGACAGTATGCCGCTGGATAGTCAGGGCACCCTCCTGTCTATTTCTCAGCGCGTACAGGAGGAGGAGGAGGAGCATGAGGAGGATGAGGAGGAGGGGGAAGAGACAGCTTGGGCCGCTGCTGACGGTACACCGGCTGATTGCCTGTCATCCTTTCAGCGTGTATGGCCTGAGGAGGAGGAGGAGGAGGAGGAGGAGGATCCTGATAGTGATCTTCCTAGTGAAGACAGCCATGTGTTGCGTACAGGTACCCTGGCACACATGGCTGACTTCATGTTAGGATGCCTTTCTCGTGACCCTCGCGTTGCACGCATTCTGGCCACGACGGATTACTGGGTGTACACACTGCTCGATCCACGGTATAAGGAGAACCTGCCCACTCTGATTCCCGAAGAGGAAAGGGGTTCGAGAGTGTTGCTATACCACAGGACCCTTGCGGACAAGCTGATGGTAAAATTCCCAGCCGACAGCGCTAGTGGCAGAAGGCGCAGTTCCGAGGGCCATGTTGCAGGGGATGTGCGTAGATCGAGCAGCATGTACATCCCAGGCAGTGCAACAGTCTTTAAGGGCCTGGCCAGCTTTATGGCTCCCCACCAAGACTGTGTCACCGCTCCCCAGTCACGGCTGAGTCGGCGGGAGCACTGCAAAAGGATGGTGAGGGAGTACGTAGCGGATCGCACGACCATCCTTGGTGACGCCTCTGCCCCCTACAACTACTGGGTGTCGAAGCTGGACACGTGGCCTGAACTAGCCCTGTATGCCCTTGAGGTGCTTGCTTGTCCTGCGGCTAGCGTCTTGTCGGAAAGGGTGTTTAGTGCGGCTGGGGGAATCATCACAGATAAGCGTAGCCGCTTGTCAAACGACAGTGCCGACAGGCTAACACTCATCAAGATGAACAAAGGCTGGATTTCCCCAGACTTCTGTTCTCCACCAGCGGACAGCAGCGATACGTAAGCAATACGTAGGCTGCACCCGCGGATGGAAGCTACGTTCTCTCTCACCATCCAAAACGGGGACATTTCTGCTTCATCAATCTGTGTCTAATATTCCTCCTCCTCCTCCTCCTGCTCCTCCTCCTGAAACCTCACGTAATCACGCTGAACGGGCAATTTTTCTTAGGGCCACAAGGCTCACTCAAATAATTTTTCAGAACAATTTTTATAAGTTTCAATTAGCTTAAAAGCGTTGGAACTTTAACTTGAACCAATTTTTCGTTACACTGGGCTGCCTCCAGGCCTAGTTACCACTTAAGCCACATTAACCAAAGCGATTCACCTGCCATCTTGGTTGGGCATGGCCAATTTTTACTGAGGTACATTTGTACTGTTGGTACACCAATTTTTTGGGGCCCTCACCTACAGTGTAATCATAGTAATTTCTATGTTCTTCACCTGCACTCATGGTACAGAAAGGTGTGTGGGGTTGGCCTACACTTTAGCTACATAAATGTCACTTGTGCCTTGGCTATACTAAGGCTACTGAAATGGAACTAAGACTGCGCTCCCGCTATACTGCTGCTTCAGAATTGTTACTGGGGCCTGTCTTGAGTGCTACTATTGCTTACATGGAACGAAGACTGCGCTCCCGCTATACTGCTGCTTCAGAATTGTTACTGGGGCCTGTCTTGAGTGCTACTATTGCTTACATGGAACGAAGACTGCGCTCCCGCTATACTGCTGCTTCAGAATTGTTACTGGGGCCTGTCTTGAGTGCTACTATTGCTTACATGGAACGAAGACTGCGCTCCCGCTATACTGCTGCTTCAGAATTGTTACTGGGGCCTGTCTTGAGTGCTACTATTGCTTACATGGAACGGACACGTGGAGAGGACACGTAGTGCCTCAAAAACATCCCCCTCCTCCTCCAACAGGGAAAACATTGTTGGCAAATGCCTTTGCATTGGTTCGTCTGGTGGCAGTCCAAGAATTTCACCTTTACCGACACTACAAGACAGCCCCCCCACCATCCCCCCGCCACGGCCCACTTAATCCTGGCCACATTCCGAAAACCAACAAAATACAACCGTGGTACTAGGTCCGCAGTCACCACCACATTACCACCAACGCGGTTACTGTTAAGGTGCATATAACCACGGACACGTGGAGAGGACACGTAGTGCCTCAAAAACATCCCCCTCCTCCTCCAACAGGGAAAACATTGTTGGCAAATGCCTTTGCATTGGTTCGTCTGGTGGCAGTCCAAGAATTTCACCTTTACCGACACTACAAGACAGCCCCCCCACCATCCCCCCGCCACGGCCCACTTAATCCTGGCCACATTCCGAAAACCAACAAAATACAACCGTGGTACTAGGTCCGCAGTCACCACCACATTACCACCAACGCGGTTACTGTTAAGGTGCATATAACCACGGACACGTGGAGAGGACACGTAGTGCCTCAAAAACATCCCCCTCCTCCTCCAACAGGGAAAACATTGTTGGCAAATGCCTTTGCATTGGTTCGTCTGGTGGCAGTCCAAGAATTTCACCTTTACCGACACTACAAGACAGCCCCCCCACCATCCCCCCGCCACGGCCCACTTAATCCTGGCCACATTCCGAAAACCAACAAAATACAACCGTGGTACTAGGTCCGCAGTCACCACCACATTACCACCAACGCGGTTACTGTTAAGGTGCATATAACCACGGACACGTGGAGAGGACACGTAGTGCCTCAAAAACATCCCCCTCCTCCTCCAACAGGGAAAACATTGTTGGCAAATGCCTTTGCATTGGTTCGTCTGGTGGCAGTCCAAGAATTTCACCTTTACCGACACTACAAGAGAGCCCCCCCACCATCCCCCCGCCACGGCCCACTTAATCCTGGCCACATTCCGAAAACCAACAAAATACAACCGTGGTACTAGGTCCGCAGTCACCACCACATTACCACCAACGCGGTTACTGTTAAGGTGTATATAACCAGTCTGACTGGGGCATGCAGACACCTTGACAGAATGAATAGTGTGTGGCACATAGGTTCCCCATTGCTATGCCCACGTGTGCAGCTCCTGATGGCGGTGGCACAGGATTGTATTTCTCATTGCTTCTGTACAGCATTGTGGGCTATCGCCCCGCCCCTATTAAAGAGGGTCGCTACCTAGCCGTGCCAACCCTGTGCAGTGTGTGCCTGCGGTCCCTCGTCGTGGCAGACGCACTTCTAAATAGACATGAGGGTGGTGTGGCATAAGGGCAGCTGAAGACTGCGCAGGGACAGTTTGGTGTGCGCTGTGGGGGGGAGGGGGTGCGGTTGGGCAGCATGTAACTCAGGAGAAGTGTCAGTGGAGTGTCATGCAGGCAGTGATTGTGCTTTGTTGGAGGTAGTGTGGTGCTTAGCAAAGGTATGCCATGCTAATGAGCGCTTTTCAGAAGTAAAAGTTGTTGGGAGGGGGGGGGGCCCACTCTTGCCGGTATTGTGGCTTAATAGTGGGACCTGTGAACTTGAGATGCAGCCCAACATGTAGCCCCTCGCCTGCCCTATCCGTCACTGTGTCATTCCCATCACTTTCCTGAATTGCCCAGATTTTCACACATGAAAACCTTAGCGAGCATCGGCGAAATACAAAAATGTTCTGGTCGCCCATTGACTTCAATGGGGTTCGTTGTTCGAAACGAACCCTCGAGCATCACGGGAAGTTCGTTACGAATAACGAACACCCGAACATTTTGGTGTTCGCTCATCTCTATTAAGGAAACATTTCAAAATAATTTTTTTTGTTGGCCAGTGTTATTATTAATAATACAACCCTTTTTCTGAGTAGGTTTAGCTTGTCCCATCCAACCTACAATTCTTACTACATCTATTTATTCTCTTTGTGTTGACCTCAGTGCTAGAATCACAGACTTCAGTGTTTTGATGTGTTTTCTGTTAAACTTAAGACACGGTATAAAAGACGGTCACACATCCGCTGTTTTTAAGGGAATACATTTTCCGAGAGCTCTTGTTCCTTTCGACCCTTAGATATTTTCTAGACCATACATTATGAATACATTATGTACTCTGATAAAATTATCTGCAATTATAGGAAAATTGAAGATCTCAGAAGGATAAATGCTTTCTGTGCTGTAAACACAAATCTTTGAACTAAACCCTGACAAATAGATGTTGCCTTATTACTGAATTCAAAAAAGCATATTTCTCTCAGCATATTCATAGCACACATGCATCGAGATAAGCGAAAACTGTTGTTTGATTCAAATTTTTCAAATTTTAATTTGTTTTACAAAATTTGGCGGTTTGCAAGGTTTTATCCAAATATTCTTTGCAGATCTATCCCTAGAGTCGTGTCTGGTTTACATGCTACCACTAGGCATGGCCTGGCATATCAGTGCAACACAGACGATACCCAACTATTCCTGATGTTTAAACTTTAGCTGAACTTCAAGAATGGCTGAATGGCAGCTCGCTAAACATTTTCCTGCATCATTCTTTCACCAATTTCCCAATGGCTTCCTTGCTGATTTTAATACCATTGACTTTCAGTGCTCCAGGACATTTTATTATGTTCTAATGACCAAACAAACTTCACATGTTCCAATAAAACTAATATTTCAGATACTGCAGTGGCTGATCGTAAAATGGAAAATAAATTTTAAAATTCACTTGCTGACCTTTTAAAGCGATAACATTATGTTAGGCTACTTGAAAGACCTATTGATGCCCCTGCAGTCTTATCAGATCCACAGGCACAAATAAACTGTCCATATCAAAGATCCACCCTAAAACATTTGGAGCTACAATCTTTAGACATTCAGCCAGGACTAGTATGCAACTTGTGAAGCTGCACTACGCACAATTCCCTTGCCCCATGTAGGGAACACTGGTTGACCTAACCTGCAGTTTTTTTTCTCTTGTGTTCCTGTATGTTGGTCAGTAGTTTAATCTATTCCTTCTACAGCACAGTATTATAATAGCCAGTAACTTTCCCTGATGGACACTGAGAGCTGGAACTTGAAAAGTAATAACATGTGATAGCAGGCTCCAGTGAGAGTGGCTGACCTCTATTGAGCTTTTCCACACATACAAAATTTGTCCTTAGACTGGTGGGAGGACCAGGGCTGTATTTGTGACTAGGCACTAGAGGATCAGTGTCTAGGGTGGTTCTGTGGTAGGGGGTGGTGCCAACTGACAGGGGAAAAAAAAATTTTTCAAGCATGCCCTCAGCCATCAGACTTGCTAGTAAAACTTGCTAAAAAGGGGAAGTTGGGGATGGGACAGAGTGCAGGTTGCAAGGCTGAGAAAGGGAGGGAGACAAACAATACCGAGATGTACAAATTCTTAATTAGTAATTGCCCACAAGTGCAGCTACTTTGGGTAACTTGAGTTCATTGCCCTCTCAAAGAGATGATACCTCTTCATTCCATATGTCCATCAACAAAAAATTATTGCCTCTTTAAGGGGATGCTGAACTCAAGTTGCCCAAAATAACTGCACTTGTAGGCAATGACCATTTAAGTATTTGTACATCTAGGTGTTTTAGGGACCTTGTCATACAAGCGGATTTTTTCCACAACGGAATTTGTTGTCATGTGAAAAATCCCACATCAAAATCTTCATGTCTAAAGGCTCCATCACACTTGTGAGAAAATCTCGCATTCTTTGAGCGATGTGAGAGTGACTGAAAATGCAGGATTATGAAACCAATGATTAACAATGGTTTCCTTCACATTTGTTTTCACTCATGCGATGTTGCAAGAAAAAAAGATCACGGCATGCCCTATCTTTCTGTATTTTCCTTTTTCTTATCTCCCATGTTTCCCTATTGAGCCTCCTTTTTAACGCATCATTAATTTTTAACATTAGAAAGTTCTATTGACTTGTGTACTAAAAAAAATCGCAGCAAAATGGTGCAAAAAACAGGCGAGAAAATCGCAAGTGGCAGCGATTTTATTGCAAGAAAAAGCAGCACTGATGCTCAAAAATCATAGGAAAGAAGTCGTGATTTTGCCAGTGTGAAGGAGCCCAAAGGTGCAGAATTTAACCCTTTCTAATCTGCTGTCTGACGTCTTCCTACATTCTGATTGAAGCTTGTATTGCTCCAATGTCAGAAGACGTCCGACAGGGTATTCTTACCGTCTATTGCCAGCCACTCCATTGTCAGAGCCTCTCTGGTGCACACACACTGGCTTTAACCAGCAGATGGCACTGTTGTACAACAGCAAAAAGAGAAAGCCTTTTAGGAAACCCTGAATCTAAAATTAGATTGGAAAGGGTTAATGCAGCATTGAAAATGACTTAATTCAGCTGTCAATTTTGCATCATAATCTGTATTCAGACAGCAATCCCAACGGTCTGATATTTCCATCAGAAAATACAAAAGATTCAGAATATCTCCCAGCATCAAATAAAAAAATTGCAAAGGATGAATTCCAAAATCACACTGCAGTAAACGGCAAATCAGCTGGAAAATTAGATGAAAGAAGGCAAATGGAGAGCAAAGACACATCGAATGGTCAATATATCCCCCAGCACCAGACTCCGTTATTGTCAGTCTTTTACTGAAATTTGAGTGAAATGTATTTTCTTTAATATTTCCAGAACAATTCCAGTGAATGAGTTAAACATAAACTAAACTAGATCCGCTCGCACTTCTAAGCTTGTTTGTCATATTGTGATATCAACACAGGACAAATCTTCATTGTGATTTCCAACCGGGAATCATTTATAGGTAGCATTTATTGTATCTATGATAAAAGCAATATCTTGTAGAGATTTTCTGTTTGTTTCAGTGGACACTGCTAACAATAATGCATTCTGCAAATCTCCCCTAATCTGCAAAGCCAGCTGAAACTGAGAAATATCAGACACCATGGATTTGGCTTATGCCTGATCACGGTGGGTTTCTATGAATCCCACTTAAAACCCCTATTTGTCTGGTGTATGAATTATAGCCAAGTGAAACTTATCTTTCTAGATTTCATGCATGCTGCTTGTCTCCCACCTGGTCATAGATAGATAAAGCCTATGTTATTTTTTTTGGAACATTAATGCCTACTAATTTTTAAAAATGTAGATCTTACAACACAATTTCAGTCTTTAAAGAATATAGAATGATCATTCATTAAAGAATAGAGATGAGCGAACCTACTCATTTCGAGTAATTACTCGATCGAGCACCGCGATTTTTGAGTACTTCCGTACTCGGGTGAAAAGATTCGGGGGACGCCGGGGGCGGGGGAAGGCGTGGCGGAGTGGGGGGTAGCAGCGGGGAACAGGGGGGAGCCCTCTCTCCCTCTCCCCGCTACAACCCCCGCCCACTCACCCACGGCACCCCCCGAATCTGTTCGCCCGAGTACGGAAGTACTCAAAAATCGCGGCGCTCAGGCGAAAAAGGGGCGTGGCCAAGTAGGTTCGCTCATCTCTATTAAAGAACCACAAGGCTCCATTTATACTGTTCGCACAGACTGTTCTTTCTATTCCAACACGTTTTCAGTTGCACTTTGATTGTTAGAATGGCAAAACATGCTGCACTTCTCTGTCCAGTAAAGAAAGACAGCCAATGAGAACAGATGATAATTAGAGATGAGCGAGCTCGTTTAAGCATTAGCATACTCGAAAGTACTTGTTACTCGAGCGAGCACCACGCTGTGCTTGGGTGCTCGAGAAAATTTAACCCTCTCCTCCCCACGTTTATTTTTTGCATACACTTTAGCAAAAAATAGACAGTGTAAAATGAGTACAGTCTTGTTATATAGTGCGAATGGACAGGACACACACTAAATTGTTTTTAATGGAGTCGCGGCTGCTGCCGGCGGCTCCATTGAAGACAATGGTCTGCTGGCACCCCTGAATTGTTTTTCATGGAAGGACCTTACATATAAGCCCTTCCCTGAAAAGCAATAAGTTTAGTTTAAAATAAATAAATAAAAACCGTACCTGTCCGCCGCTGCTGTGTCCCCCGTGGGGATGCAGAACACATCTGCTGCATGCGGCAGATGCTTCCTTCATCCCCGCTAGTAAAAAGAATTCCCTGCTGCTGCACCTGCCACATCTGTGACAGATGCAGCAGAGGAATTCTGCAATTCCCTACCGCAGCTGTCACACATGACAGCTGCGGTAGAGGATCCAGCTGCCGGATCCCAGTCATTGGATTTCAGGGAAGGGCTTTAAATATAAGCCCTTCCCTGAAAAACCAGTAAAAGTAGTGTAAAAAACAAAAAAAATACATTCTCACCTTCTTTCAGCTGCTGCGGCTCAGCCACATCTTCTCTGTGCTGTCCCCGACTCTGTAGTGCTGATCTAGCAGCAGGCGGGGAGTTAAAATCCCCACCTGCTGAAAGAGCTGATTGTGATTGGCTGAGGCACTCAGCCAATCACAGGCAGCTCTCGCCTGTCATTCATGAATGAGCAGCCGCGGAGCATTGAAAAATGCTTGAGTCTCCCATTGACTTCAATGGGGTTCCTTACTCATAACGAACTCTTGAGCATTACAAAAAGCTCAGCTCGCGTAATGAGTAGAGATGAGCGAACGTGTTTGTCCGAACTTGATATCCGTGCGGATATTAGGGTGTTCGGGATGTTCGTTATTCGTAACGAACACCATGCGGTGTTCGGGTTACTTTCACTTCCTTCCCTGAGACGTTAGCGCGCTTTTCTGGCCAATTGAAAGACAGGGAAGGCATTACAACTTCCCCCTGCGTCGTTCAAACCCTATACCACCCCCCTGCAGTGAGTGGCTGGGGAGATCAGGTGTCCGCCTAATATAAAAGTCGGCCCCTCCCGCGGCTCGCTTCAGATGCCTTGTGAGTTAGATGAGGGACAGTGCTGTTTGTACCGGAGCTGCTGTAGGGAAAGAATTGGTAGTTAGTGTAGGCTTCAAGACCCCCAAAGGTCCTTATTAGGGCCACTGATAGCTGTGTGTTGGCTGCTGTTAGCAGTGGCAATTTTTTTTTTCTCAAAATCGGCTCTGCAGAGCGTTGCACCCGGCATTAGGGACAGAAGTGTTGCATAGGCAGGGAGAGTGTTAGGAGTGAGTGTAGCCTTCAAGAACCTCAACGGTCCTTTCTAGGGCCATATTTAACCGTGTGCAATACTGTGCTGGCTGCTGTTAGCTGTGCCGCATATTTTTTTCTTCTCAAAATCGCCTCTGCAGAGCATTGCACCCTCCATTGATACTGCAGGGAAAGAATTGTGTAGGCAGGGCCACAACACAGTTATTATTCATTGAATATACGCAGTGCGGCCTTTTGCTTGTAAAACAAGTGAAAAAAATTATATTTGACCTGCCTCTGTCCGTCCTAAGGGCTGTGGACACGTGTCGGCTGCGTGTGCAACGTTTAAAAATCAGACGCACCCAGCTACGCTTTACTGCTGGCTTCGCCATTTGCTTTCCTTAATTGGGAAAAAAATACCAGCTCTGCCAGAGTTATAATAACTCTGCTACCCTCACGTTCTGTGACACATTAGCAGGGCCACAGCACAGTTATTAAACTTCTCATGTTCATTGAATATACGCAGTGCTGCCTTTTGGTGGAAAAAAACTGAAAAAAAATCTATTTGTCCTGCCTCTGTCCGTCCTAAGGGCTGTGTGTACGTGTCGGCTGCGTGTGCAACGTTTAAAAATCAGACGCACCCAGCTACGTTTTACTGCTGGCTTCGCCATTTGCTTTCCTTAATTGGGAAAAATATACCAGCTCTGCCAGAGTTATAATAACTCTGCTACCCTCACGTTCTGTGACACATTAGCAGGGCCACAGGACAGTTATTAAACTTAGATTATTCATTCACTAGAGGCAGTGGGGCCTTTTGTTTTCAAAAAAGGGAAAAAATTATATTTGGCCTGCAGTCTTGCGCCAATTTATTTCCTGCCTGTGAAATCAAATCACTGGTAATACAGCATGCTGAGGGGTAGGGGTAGGCCTAGAGGACGTGGACGTGGCTGAGGACGCGGAGGGCCAAGTCAGGGTGTGGGCACAGGCCGAGCTCCTGATCCAGGTGTGTCGCAGCTGACTGCTGCGCGATTAGGAGAGAGGCACGTTTCTGGCGTCCCCACATTCATCGCCCAATTAATGGGTCCACGCGGGAGACGGTTATTAGAAAATGAGCAGTGTGAGCAGGTCCTGTCCTGGATGGCAGAAAGTGCTTCGAGCAACCTATCGTCAACCCGCAGTTCTGCGCCGTCCACTGCTGCAAATCCGAATCCTCTGTCTGCTGCTCCTCCTTCCTCCCAGCCTCCTCACTCCACTACAATGACACCTGCTCAGGAGCGGGAACACTCCCAGGAACTGTTCTTGGGCCCCTGCTTAGATTGGGCAGCAGCGGTTCCTCTCCCACCAGAGGAGTTTATCGTCACTGATGCCCAACCATTCGAAAGTTCCCAGGGTCCGGGGGAAGAAGCTGGGGACTTCCGCCAACTGTCTCAACAACTTTCTGTGGGTGAGGAGGACGATGACAATCAGACACAGTTGTCTTGCAGTGAGGTAATAGTAAGGGCAGTAAGTCCAAGGGAGCAGCGCACAGAGGATTCGGAGGAAGAGCAGCAGGACGATGAGGTGACTGACCCCACCTGGTGTGCAACGCTTACTCTGGAGGACAGGTCTTCAGAGGGGGAGTCAAGGGCATCAGCAGGGCAGGTTGCAAGAGGCAGTGCGGTGGCCAGGGGTAGAGGCAGGGCCAGACCGAATAATCCACCAACTGTTTCCCAAAGCGCCCCCTCGCGCCATGCCACCCTGCAGAGGCCGAGGTGCTCTAAGGTCTGGCAGTTTTTCACAGAGACGCCTGACGACCGACGAACAGTGGTGTGCAACCTTTGTCGCGCAAAGCTCAACCGGGGAGCCAACACCAACAGCCTCACCACCACCACCATGCGCAGACATATGATGGCCAAGCACCCCACAAGGTGGGACGAAGGCCGTTCAGCGCCTCCGGTTTGCACCCCTGCCTCTCCCCCTGTGCCCCAACCTGCCACTGAGATGCAACCCCCCTCTCAGGACACAGGCACTACCGCCTCATGGCCTGCACCCACACCCTCATCTCCGCTGTCCTCGACCCCATCCAGCAGTGTAGTTCAGCGCACCGTCCAGCCGTCGCTTGCGCAACTGTTGGAGCGCAAGCGCAAGTACGCGCCACGCACCCGCACGCTCAAACGTTAACCGTCCGCATAGCAAAATTCATCAGCCTTGAGATGCTGCCGTATAGGGTTGTGGAAACGGAGTCCTTCAAAAGTATCATGGAGGCGGCGGCCCCGCGCTACTCAGTTCCCAGTCGCCACTACTTTTCCCAATGTGCCGTCCCAGCCCTGCACGACCACGTCTCCCGCAACATTGTACGCGCCCTCACCAACGCGGTTACTGCCACGGTCCACTTAACAACGGACACGTGGACAAGCACAGGCGGGCAGGGCCACTACATCTCCCTGACGGCACATTGGGTGAATTTAGTGGAGGCTGGGACAGAGTCAGAGCCTGGGACCGCTCACGTCCTACCCACCCCCAGAATTGCGGGCCCCAGCTCGGTGGTGGTATCTGCGGAGGTGTATGCTTCCTCCACTAAAGCACCCTCCTCCTCCTCCTCTGTCTCGCAATCAAGATGTGTTAGCAGCAGCATGTCGCCAGCAGTCGGTGTCGCGCGGTGTGGCAGCACAGCGGTGGGCAAGCGTCAGCAGGCCGTGCTGAAACTACTCAGCTTAGGCGATAAGAGGCACACGGCCCACGAACTGCTGCAGGGTCTGACACAGCAGACCGACCGCTGGCTTGCGCCGCTGAGCCTCCAACCGGGCATGGTCGTGTGTGACAACGGCCGTAACCTGGTGGCGGCTCTGCAGCTCGTCAGCCTCACGCACGTGCCACGCCTGGCCCACGTCTTTAATTTGGTGGTTCAACGCTTTCTGAAAAGCTACCCACGCTTGTCAGACCTGCTCGTAAAGGCGCGCCGGCTCTGCGCACATTTCCGCAAGTCCCACACGGACGCTGCCACCCTGCGCACCCTGCAACATCACTTTAAGCTGCCAGTGCACCGACTGCTGTGCGACGTGCCCACACGGTGGAACTCTACGCTCCACATGTTGGCCAGGCTCTATGAACAGCGTAGAGCTATAGTCGAATACCAACTCCAACATGGGCGGCGCAGTGGGAGTCAGCCTCCTCAATTCCTTTCAGAAGAGTGGGCCTGGTTGGCAGACATCTGCCATGTCCTTGGTAATTTTGAGGAGTCTACCCAGGTGGTGAGCGGCGATGCTACAATCATTAGCGTCACCATTCCTCTGCTATGCATCTTGAGAAATTCCCTGCAAACCATAAAGGCAGCTGCTTTGCGCTCGGAAACGGGGGCGGTGGAAGACAGTATGCCGCTGGATAGTCAGGGCACCCTCCTGTCTATTTCTCAGCGCGTACAGGAGGAGGGGGAGGAGCATGAGGAGGATGAGGAGGAGGGGGAAGAGACAGCTTGGCCCGCTGCTGACGGTACACCGGCTGATTGCCTGTCATCCTTTCAGCGTGTATGGCCTGAGGAGGAGGAGGAGGAGGAGGAGGAGGAGGATCCTGGCAGTGATCTTCGTAGTGAAGACAGCCATGTGTTGCGTACAGGTACCCTGGCACACATGGCTGACTTCATGTTAGGATGCCTTTCTCGTGACCCTCGCGTTGCACGCATTCTGGCCCCGACGGATTACTGGGTGTACACACTGCTCGACCCACGCTATAAGGAGAACCTGCCCACTCTCATTCCCGAAGAGGAAAGGGGTTCGAGAGTGTTGCTATACCACAGGACCCTTGCGGACAAGCTGATGGTAAAATTCCCAGCCGACAGCGCTAGTGGCAGAAGGCGCAGTACCGAGGGCAAGGTAGCAGGGGAGGTGCGGAGATCGAGCAGCATGTACATCCCAGGCAGTGCAACAGTCTTTAAGGGCCTGGCCAGCTTTATGGCTCCCCACCAAGACTGTGTCACCGCTCCCCAGTCAAGGCTGAGTCGGCGGGAGCACTGTAAAAGGATGGTGAGGGAGTACGTAGCCAATCGCACGACCATCCTCGGTGACGCCTCTGCCCCCTACAACTACTGGGTGTCGAAGCTGGACACGTGGCCTGAACTAGCGCTGTATGCCCTGGAGGTGCTTGCTTGTCCTGCGGCTAGCGTCTTGTCGGAGAGGGTGTTTAGTGCGGCTGGGGGAATCATCACAGATAAGCGTAGCCGCTTGTCAACCGACAGTGCCGACAGGCTAACATTCATCAAGATGAACAAAGGCTGGATTTCCCCAGACTTCTGTTCTCCACCAGCGGACAGCAGCGATACGTAAGCAATACGTAGGCTGCACCCGCGGATGGAAGCTACGTTCTCTCTCACCATCCAAAACGGGGACATTTCTGCTTCATCAATCTGTGTCTAATATTCCTCCTCCTCCTCCTGCTCCTCCTCCTGAAACCTCACGTAATCACGCTGAACGGGCAATTTTTCTTAGGGCCACAAGGCTCACTCAAATAATTTTTCTGAACAATTTTTATAAGTTTCAATGCGCTTAAAAGCGTTGGAACTTTAACTTGAACCAATTTTTCGTTACACTGGGCTGCCTCCAGGCCTAGTTACCACTTAAGCCACATTAACCAAAGCGATTCACCTGCCATCTTGGTTGGGCATGGCCAATTTTTACTGAGGTACATTAGTACTGTTGGTACACCAATTTTTTGGGGCCCTCACCTACAGTGTAATCATAGCAATTTGTATGTTCTTCGCCTGCACTCATGGTACAGAAAGGTGTGTGGGGTTGGCCTACACTTTAGCTACATAAATGTAACTTGGGCCTTGGCTATACTGCAGCTACTGAAATGGAACTAAGACTGCGCTCCCACTATACTGCTGCTTCAGAATTGTTACTGGGGCCTGTCTTGAGTGCTACTATTGCTGACATGGAATGAAGACTGCGCTCCCGCTATACTGCTGCTTCGGAATTGTTACTGGGGCCTGTCTTGAGTGCTACTATTGCTGACATGGAACGAAGACTGCGCTCCTCCTATAATGCTGCTACTGATATGTTAGTGGGGCCTGTCCTAATGCTACGGCTGAAATGTTACGAATTCTGGGCTCTGCCTATACCGCTGCTAATGGTATGTCTCTGGGGTGTGGAAACAGAGGCTTCCCAAAGACATGATGGCGGCGAGGCCATTTCCCACCAACGCGGTTACTGTTAAGGTGCATATAACCACGGACACGTGGAGAGGACACGTAGTGCCTCAAAAACATCCCCCTCCTCCTCCAACAGGGAAAACATTCTTGGCAAATGCCTTTGCATTGGTTCATCTGGTGGCAGTCCAAGAATTTCACCTTTACCGACACAACAAGAGAGCCCCCACACCATACCCCCGCCACGGCCCACTTAATCCTGGCCGCATTCCGAAAACCAACAAAATACAACCGTGCTACTAGGTCCGCAGTCACCACCACATTACCACCAACGCGGTTACTGTTAAGGTGCATATAACCACGGACACGTGGAGAGGACACGTAGTGCCTCAAAAACATCCCCCTCCTCCTCCAACAGGGAAAACATTCTTGGCAAATGTCTTTGCATTGGTTCGTCTGGTGGCAGTCCAAGAATTTCACCTTTACCGACACAACAAGAGAGCCCCCACACCATCCCCCCGCCACGGCCCACTTAATCCTGGCCGCATTCCGAAAACCAACAAAATACAACCGTGCTACTAGGTCCGCAGTCACCACCACATTACCACCAACGCGGTTACTGTTAAGGTGCATATAACCACGGACACATGGAGAGGACACGTAGTGCCTCAAAAACATCCCCCTCCTCCTCCAACAGGGAAAACATTCTTGGCAAATGCCTTTGCATTGGTTCGTCTGGTGGCAGTCCAAGAATTTCACCTTTACCGACACAACAAGAGAGCCCCCACACCATCCCCCCGCCACGGCCCACTTAATCCTGGCCGCATTCCGAAAACCAACAAAATACAACCGTGCTACTAGGTCCGCAGTCACCACCACATTACCACCAACGCGGTTACTGTTAAGGTACATATTACCAGTCTGACTGGGGCATGCAGACACCTTGACAGAATGAATAGTGTGTGGCACATAGGTTCCCCATTGCTATGCCCACGTGTGCAGCTCCTGATGGCGGTGGCACAGGATTATATTTCTCATTGCTTCTGTACAGCATTGTGGGCTATCGCCCCGCCCCTTTTAAAGAGGGTCGCTGCCTAGCCGTGCCAACCCTCTGCAGTGTGTGCCTGCGGTTCCTCCTCATGGCAGACGCACTTCTAAATAGACATGAGGGTGGTGTGGCATGAGGGCAGCTGAAGTCTGCGCAGGGACACTTTGGTGTGCGCTGTGGGGGGGAGGGGGGGCGGTTGGTCAGCATGTAACCCAGGAGAAGTGGCAGCGGAGTGTCATCCAGGCAGTGATTGTGCTTTGTTGTAGCTAGTGTGGTGCTTAGCAAAGGTATGCCATGCTAATGAGGGCTTTTCAGAAGTAAACGTTGTTGGGAGGGGGGGGGGGCACTCTTGCCGGTATTGTGGCTTAATAGTGGGACCTGGGAACTTGAGATGCAGCCCAGCATGTAGCCCCTCGCCTGCCCTATCCGTTTCTGTGTCATTCCCATCGCTTTCTTGAATTGCCCAGATTTTCACACATGAAAACCTTAGCGAGCATCTGGTCGCCCATTGACTTCAATGGGGTTCGTTATTTCGAAACGAACCCTCGAACATCGCGGGAAGTTCGTTTCGAATAACGAACACCCGAACATTTTGGTGTTCGCTCATCTCTAGTAATGAGCAACTGAGCATTTTGGTGCTCGTTCATCTCTAATCATAATGGATCTAACAAGCAAGTTAGAATCAATCCTTCATATTTGTCGTGAATTGTGAAACAATGAAAACCATAGCTCTAATGCCAACAAAGACTAAAACATATTTTAACCCCTCATAGATGCAACCAATTTTGGTACTTGATCTCTCAGTGACCACTGATACCTCTCTATACTGGCCTCATTTATCATTGGGCTTTAAACCTACACATACAGGTATTTAAAGCGATTGCTTGGCTGACTACTCACAGCCCAGATCTTGCTTTAATTGCCAGGAGCAGAGAAATTCAGATCCTGGCAGTTTAATTCCTAACATGCCACAGTCAATAGCAACAGCAGCATCTAAGCAGATGACAGGGGAAGGGGCTCTTTCTGTGACCGATCACAAGGTACCAAGAACTTCCCATGACAGACAAAGGCCTGACAAAGGCCTTCGTGTCTCCCATGTAACTCAGCTTATTAGACCCTGCCTTTTAAATCATAGGCATAGTAGAATGCATTACACAAGTAATGCAGTGTATTATCCTAGTGATCAAACAATCGCATCTTTAATACTCAATGAAGGACTATAAAATGGTGTAAAGTAAAGGTTAAATAAAGTATTGTTTGAAGAAAAATTCAGTTAAAAAAAATACACACTCTTCCCCATATAACCCCTTTTTAGGCCCCGGTTAGACGGGCGTCTTTTGCGCGCGATTTGCGCATGCGCATGCAATCTGCGCATATGTAGAACTATTGCTTCGCAATGGGATCGGTCACATGGCCGTTTTTTATGCGGATGTCCGATAAATTATAGGACACGAGGAATCGCAGATCGTGCCTATCTGCGATCTGCAATTCCTTGTGTTCTATATATGCGCTCAATGGGGCCGGCGGCAGCATTGCCGACCCCATAGAGAACATATACTACAAAGATCATTTTCCTCTGCCACAGCTGTAACAGCTGTGGCAGAGAAGAACGATGTTCGCTCATTGAATTCAATGGAGCCGGCAATACAGCCAGCTCCATTGAAAGCAATGGGCTGCCGGCGAGCGCGGGATGAATTTTCGGGAAGGGCTTAAAAATATAAGCCCTTCCCTGAAAATCATCCTAAAATATGTAAAAATAAAAAAATATATATATATACTCACCTTGTCCCTGCAGCCGGAGTTCAGCCGCGGCCGGCCGGCAGTTCTCCTGAACTGCTCTGTGTAGTATTCAGCAGCCAGAGATTTAAAAACCCCGCCTGCTGAATGGGCTGCCTCTGATTGGTCACAGCCCTCACCAATCAGAGGCAGCTCTCACTCACCCATTCATGTATTCAGCTAGCTGCAGATTTTTCGGCGATTTTTCGTCCCCGGTCACGTGATTTGCCGATGCGCATCCGTCATGCGATCTGCAAATCGCGGCAAAAAACAGTCGTCTGACCGAGGCCTTAGGGTGAATTCAGATGAACGCTTTTTTGCACGCGCCTATGAGCGCAAAAAAAAGCAGGTTTGATAGAACCATTGGTTCTCTATGTAGTGTTCACATGTCCGGTTTTTATCAGGCCCCAAATACTCGCACCTGCAAAAGATAGAACATAGAACATCCATGCAGCGACAAGGTCTGTGCTGTGCAGAAAATATCCTCTTGGGCAGTCCCCTCATCACTGAACACAGTGTTCAGTGACAAGAGGACTCCCTACAGGGATAAGGAATCCCCTTCCACAGCTGTCACAGCTGTGGCAGAGGATCGCAATCTTCTCCTATTGCTTTCAATGCAAACAATAAATAGTTTAATAATTTTATTGTGCAGGTCATTAAAAAATGTGGCTATACTAATTATGTATAACTTTTTACCATTTTCCAAAGTAAATAACTTTTTGTGGAAAAAGGGTGATTTTTTTATTTTTTTAAGTGTTTATTGCACTTTTTCACTTTAAATTTTAGCCCCATTAGGGGACATGGACAAAATTACATCTCCCAATCACTGATATAATACATTGCCTATGGCCTGACCTAGACTTCTATACATGGCAATCTAAGAAACCACTCTTCGGCTCCTGATTACTATGGGAAGCCATTGGCACCCTGCAATTGTATTGCACAATAGAGTGGGGGTGGTTCTGGGGTAACAGAGGGAGCCCTTCTCTCAATGTAACTAAATTAGTAAGATGCCATAGTCAGTTTTGACCATCACATCTAAGGGTTAAATGGCCAGGATCAGAGGTATCTTCAACCCCAGCCACTAGAGCGGAGTGTGAGCTGTATAATACAGCAGGCTCCCACAAGTAATGCTGCAAGCATAGCTCCTGTGTACATGCTATCACTGTAGTGTAATATTACATTGATTTACAATTACTGCATAGTTCCCATAATGTAATATTACAATGAAGAGTGGGAAGGGATTAAACTACACAAATCATATTCTTAAAGGATTGTCTTATTACAGCAAACCATGATCATACGTCCTATTATGGCATATGGAGGTCATAGAAAACTGTCTATTTATGACTCCACTCTATAAGCAAAAACACTGAAAACAGCTGCTCTAGAAGACTCGGCCTACCCACAAGGATGTCCATTCATCTGAATGACCAGCAGAAGGTGTTGTTGCAGGGGATTCCTGAATCATGCTAATCACAGGATTGGCTTTAGCACAAAAAGTGCTTGATAAGACAAAAGTTTAAAGAGCCACTCCACTTCCCTACCTAAATGGACCTTAAAAATTTAGTTAATGCCACACCCACATGGCTGCAGTAAGGTTAGGGCCACAATGGGGGATCACATGAACAAAGATCATTGTGTTGCACAGCAACCTCGCACTGCCATTGAAAGCAATGCAGTTACAGGCTGCCATGACTATCACGGTCACCTTGATGGATGTTTTGAGAACGTGATGTTGCAGCAACTTCCACTGCAGCTTCATTGAGTTCAATGACAGTGCAAGGTTGCATCTTTGGTCCCAGCAGCCAAAGTCGCCATATAGCCCTAGCCTTAATCAAATTTCAGAGCTATTGTTCAGAGCTCAGAGCAGTAGCTCAGGACAGATGGCTGCCGCATAATCATTAAAAAATAAAATAGAAGAAAAAATATAAGATAGGAAAGTAAAATCAGATTAGAAGAAAATAATGTGTGGAGAAGTGATATAATGTATTTCCTTAAAACCCAACAATTTATTCTAACTTGACAACATCTTGTTCATGTGCCTTTTCATTGCATAGGGATATCATAGGCGTGCATCGTCCACTTAGAACTACCATCTGCTACTATGT
This sequence comes from Eleutherodactylus coqui, assembly GCF_035609145.1. Classification (NCBI taxonomy): domain Eukaryota; kingdom Metazoa; phylum Chordata; class Amphibia; order Anura; family Eleutherodactylidae; genus Eleutherodactylus; species Eleutherodactylus coqui. The sequence goes on along the minus strand of NC_089838.1, from coordinate 96,480,218 downwards.
TTAAAAAAATAATGTTCTTTATACAATCTGCAGTAATGAATCTATCTATACAGCACATATTGGACAAGCTATCAACAGATTTGATTTTCGGTACCATCTCTATGCTCATGACACCCAATTATACACTTCTTCCTGTGACATCAAACCCTGTGACAAATCGTCAGTAATTGCTTGTCTGCTGTCTCTGGCAAGATGTTGTCTCTCTATTTCAAACTGAATTTTTCCAGACGAGAGGGTTGGCCTAGAACATGATGTGAGCAATGGAAGTATGCCAGGTGAACTCCCACCTGTCCTGCTACTTTGGCTCTCTCCCTGGAGTGGTGTTTCTACCTCTGTTGTGCCAATTGTCTTGCTAGTTTATGGGCCATTGGTTGTGTTGGATTATGGTTGATTATGGGAGAGTAGGGGAGAAAGAATAATAACTGAAACTGGTATGCTATGAGGCCTGTCTGCTGCTCAACTGTAGCTGCGATAAGGAAGAGAGAAGCCGCTGGTGCACATCAAGCTGACACACAGGCGTAGGCATCTGTGAATGCTACAGCAAAAACTCTGCACTGGGAGCAACATTGAGGATTCAGCAGGGTGAACATGCGGAATGTACATAATGTTTTGATCACTCTGATTGCTGTATTGAACAATGCTATGAATTGGTGAACAGGTTAGTAGAGTTTGCTCACTCCAACTAGAAATGTTCATAAAATAACTACAGCTGTATTTGCCTCCTTTCATGGGACTTTTATTATGTTATCTCACTCCATAATTCGAAAAGAAAAGCATGGCCCTGTTTTCTAAACTTCATCTGCTTTACCTGCCTCTGTGAATGCCATCATGCAGGCTACTTCAGTACAATATGCAAAGTGATATACAAAAATTACCTACTCTATGTGATGTTTTCTAATTGTGACAACATGTAATGCTGTCTTGGCCTTCCCCACCCCTGCTGAGGTTGGTAGCCCAAAAGAGGATGTGAAATTTATAAGACATGATTTGCAGAAAGCTACTGAAGGATTGTCTAAAGCAGAGACACATATTAATGAAATTGAGGAAAACAATTGTTCCTCTGTAAGATACAATTAGGTAATGTGAGTAGTCTATCCGTAGTTTGCAATATAAAGTAGATGATCAGAAAAATAGTCTAAGGATAAATAATTTTCAAATGGGGGTAGGGTCTCCAGAAAAGATAAAAGGGTTCTATCTGAGAAATTTTTTGAGGGATGGCTGAAAGCAATAATTGGGGGAGATATATTGCCATTTGTCTTTGCTGTGTAAAGTAAGTGTACTTTCAGATGTAAGTCACCCTTTATAGATTCAAAGGGGAGATTTTTCTGTCTCAGAGTTTGCCTCTGAGTAATATTGCTCCGAGGAATTATTTTTTGGGATGCTATAGAAGCAGAGCAAGCGTATAAACATTCTCCCGCTAATGAGGCGTAAATTCATTGAAAAGAGGCACAATAGTGCCTTGTGGATCGTGTGAGAGGTATTGTAAATAGTAGACGTCTTTTTATGAAGTGGAAGATTTTTAAGGAAGAGCAAGCAGGGGACACATGGATCATCATCTTATGTGGCAGCATTGAGACGACCAGATAATCCTCTGGTTATAGGTGTGAGAGATATTTTGGAGAAATTTTTCCTGGATGTTTAAAATTTGTATGCCCCTAAGCTAAGTGTAGATCATGAAGATCTTTAGGAATATTTAACTTGAGTGCAGCTACCAATTTTTTCTGGGGATCAAAGAGTGATATTAAAGGTTCCCCTGATATTGAATGAATTAAAGGATCCAGTAGCAACACTCCCTAATTGAAAGAGCACCCAAGTTTGATGGCCCTCCCAATGATTTTTTCTAACACTATCAAGGTATGCTTCTACTACATTTACTAACGGTTTTTAATGAATCTTTGCATGAAGGTATACTTCCACCATCAATGAGAGATGCTATTATTGTCTTAATTCCTAAACTGGGGAAGCATTTGTCTTTTCCTGATTCTTATGATCCAATATCTTTATTAACCACTGATGAAAAAATTCTGGTGGAGGTACTAGCAAACAGATTACTCTTGGTTATAGCTCATTTAATACATGAGGATCAGTCTGGTTTTATGCCAAACAAATCAACTGCTAAACTGATATAAATGTAAGAAGACTATATTGGAATCTCCAGGTGGACCATCAAGTCAGTAGGAGTAGGGCGTCAAGTTGAATTAGTTATGAGCTGTTCTTCATAGGATGAGATTTGTTGAGAGATTTTTGGCATGAGTCAAACTGCTTTATTCGAAGCTGAGGGCAAGAGTGAGGGTAGATAGTCATATTTCTGGATGGATGGTGTTAAAGAGGGGAACAAGGCAGGGTTATCCCTTGACCCTTCTTTTCTTTGCCTTGGCAATCGAGCCCCTGGCTGGTTTGATATGGCAATCGTCTGATATAGTTTGATTGAAGTATGGAGAACGACGTGTAGGATATCTGTATATAAGCTTAGAACCTGCTAACCCACGAGATTGAATGAGCAGATATCCTACACGTCCTTCATTTGATTAGCCCCACCTTGACCCAGAATACCGATCATTAGAATACATGTGGCTATGGCTTAATTAGCATACAACAGGCCTAAAACAACAACATACATGTAGGAAGGAACTGTAAATCTCCTTGTAAAAAAAACTCCCTCCCCCACTTCTTCCCTCCCAAAATCTAATAACAAAACAGAAAACGTTATGCTAATACCCCCCCCCCCCCCCCCACAATAAATCTGGATTTTATAGTAGAGATACCATGTCCCCTCCCTTTGTCCAAACATGGAGTAACACACTTATTTTTCTGCTTCTAACATTACTAACCATAAACTATCCCTCAATGGCACCAAAAAAACCCTCATAACATAGCCACAGCCGAATCATGCTGGGATTATTTACTCAGATGTAAAAGTGTAACATCCCCTGTTTCAAAGCCTCTGAATGTACTCCCTGCTCCCTTCTGTGTGCAGGGAGCTGTCCAGTGCTGAATTCAGCACTAAAACACCACAGCCCGGGACCACGATAGCAGGAGCTGTCCAGTGCTGAACCTCTCTGCCTGGGCAGATGAGCAGCGAATATGGCGAGAAGAGTGGGAATATAACAGAATCCCAATTTGGATTTAGGATTGGCTGAGGGGAATGAGGGAAGGTGGAGCTTCACATGTATAAGCGCTGTCTATGTGAGACGCGCGGCACTCACCTTTGGGATGCCTCCAGTAATCACGGCCGCTCCCTACTTCTCTTTGTAATCATCCTAATGAAGCAGTTTTTCACTTATAGGACTGCAGAAATGTGTCAATGACGCAGAGTAGTGAGTTAGTTTTCTTTTCCAGACAGTCAGCGTAGTGCAGTATCAATCGACTACACCGATGCCGATCTAGTGACGTCTATATCACAGTGATTGTTGCTCTGAGAGGGACCAGGGACTTTTATGCAATATTGAGTCACATTTTAAACTGGAGGGGATATCCGAGTGTAAAGGAGGTATCACCAGCGCACAAAAAACTTCCTAATAAACGGGAGTTAACCCTATATGCACTGGGTTGCATAAAATTGAAAAAGGCACAACTCTATATGCCTATCAGTTTTCTATCACGGATGTGTGATTGGGCCAGGGATATATTTTATTTAGGAGCCCAACTATTTAAATTTAACCCTTTCCTCTCCCTCCAGGGGCAAATTAACACCTGAGTCTAAATAAGTCTAAATTAAATCTCAGACTTTGGAAACCAGCTCTTTTCATCAGTATTGCTGCTTTCTATATTTGCCTGAATTTCATAAGGGACTGCTTAACCCTTTGCACACTGAGTATTATAAAGGGTTAATTACACTTTTTCTCTGATACATAATTATATGACATAATTATAGGACACAAAAAGCACATTTTTGAAAATTGTGCTTTTTGTGTCCCTGACGGGTCACTTTGTAATACAGTAATCAAGAATACAATACACCTGATCTCTTTCTATGGCTAAGGGACAGGTGACCTTGAATAGACTATTAAAGGCGCAGTTTTAGGATAAGCATAAGACACTGCAATATACTATCATCTGACTCTCTAGAAAAAGATTTTTGACAAAAGGCTTTGCCTTATCCGTCTCTAAGACCCGACTGAGTTAATGGCTGTAGGCTATCATCCCACATATGCCACAAACGCTCCATAAGTGGTTTAGATGCCCGCTACCTATTTAATAGCAGGGTCATAAAAGAGACGGTTTACGTGACTGGGGAGCCAAGGAATAATTTATTTTTTTTCATCAAAAAGATACATTCCCGAGGGCCCTCTTGATTTATTATATATGTTTTGTTCTGTCCAGATTTTAAAATTAATTAATAAAGTTAGTAAATTTTAACAGGCTCTGCGTCGGTGATTGTCTTTGAAAAATATTTGAAGAATTACTGCCCCGGTGACTACTAAAGAAATCTGCTAGAATTAAATTGGAGACCATAAAAAGGGATAAGTGATCAAGTGGGTTTGCAGTTACAAATATTTGGATATATTTTTGGCATCTCAATTGAAACAGTTAAAGAATTGGGGGTAAAAAAAATTGTGTGGGATTGAATGGCAGATTAGCTTCTAAAATTATAGGTTTATCTTCGCTATAATGGTATATGAGAGAGGAATGAAAGGAGGAAAAAGGGGATTATAAATCCAACAATTACTTTAATGATTAATTTATAGAATAAATATAAGCAGATTTTACAACTAGCTGGATGTACTATATACACGCCCTTTTGAAAAACCCCTAAAGTGGCACAGGTTTTTAGCTTGAAGGGGTTTTCACTGTGGGAAAAGAGAAGTGTAATCTTTTTAGAACAGACACTCTCTGAGGGTCTTTTTAATAGCTTTGAGAATTTAGAGAGCTCTATGATGTTGCCCAGAACTACCTTTACCAGTTTCTTTAATTACGACATGCGTTTGCTGCCCAGGCCTGGTTGCTATATATGCTTACAGTCATACATCCTTTGGTTAGGATTTCTGAGTGTTCTGGAGTTGTAAAGAGTGTAAATTTTTATTTATATAGACAGATTAGACAGATCTGTGTATACCCAGGACTGTGATGGTAACAAGAGGGTATCCTCTACATCTAGAGGAACAAAGGTTTCATCATCAACATAGAAGGTTCTTTACTGTAAGAGCAGAGAGACTGTGAAACTCTTTGCCTGAGGACGTAATGATGGCAAAATCGAAAGAGGAGTTATGAGGGGACTAGATGTGTTTCTAGAGCACTATGATATTACAGAATATAGATATTAAATAACCAGCAGGGTTATTTGATCCGCGTCTTAGAGTCAGGTAGGAACATTGATCCAGGGATTATTCTGACTACCATTATGGAGTCGGGAAGAAAGTGTTTCCCCCAAATGGGCTAATTGGCTTCCGCCCCTTGGGTTCTTCTATGCCTTCCTCTGGATGAACAAGGGAGTGGTGGAAGCAGGCTGAACTAGATGGATATTGTCTCCTTTCAGTCTAGCATACTATATTACTATGTTAGATTCTTTACTATTATTTACAACAATTCCCAATAAGGGTTAAAGAAATATGGGAAAAAGATTTCGGCCAAATTAACTGTGATAAATGTGCCACAGTGTTGTGTATGATTTCAATAGTTTCTCTATCTGAAAGTCAAAGGGTATCGCAATTGTATTTCGTGCATAGAGCTTATTGTATTCCAAAACTGAATTTTTCAAAAGCTGAACTTCTGGTGTTTCCACCATTTACTAACCATCTCAGCATGTGGCACTACCATAACTACTAGGCAGCACACCCATTGACCTGGGAATCATATTTAACTCCAATCTTTCATTCGCTCCTTATATTCAATCACTTGCTCGCTCATGTCACCTGCATGTCAAAAACATCTCCAGAATCCACTCGGTTCTCAGTTTTTCATGCATCAAAAACTCTAATTGTTGTCCTGATCTATTCTCGACTTGATTACTGCAAGTTGCATATGATTGGTCTTTCCCTCACTAAACTTTCCCCTCTCCAATCTATCCTGAATGCAGCAGCCCAGCTTGTCTTTTTGTTCAACTACTACACTGATGCCTCCACCCTGTGCCAGTTACTGCACTGGTTGCTCATTTAATATAGAGCCTGAGTCCTATTTCTAGAACCTTCCCCCCAGCAAACAGCTGATCTTGCCTAGAAAAGCAATCACCAGACATTTGTGGCTGATGCAGGAGAAATGTAGTGTTACATTGTGGTGAATGGCTATCCTGTAATTCAAGAACATCTCAAAGTCCGCCAGAATGGAAGCTGCTATGACAGAGATGTTTTAAACAAACAATGTGAGCCTTGTCCCATGTCTATAATATCCAGAAAATGCATTATATCATTTGAACTGCATTTATTAGATAGAGAATGACGTTAATCATTACAACTGTACAGTTTTATAGTGCAGTAATATAAGCTAAAACTGGACAGAACATTTATCTTCACATTTCAGTTATTAAGTTTTATTGTTCTATAATTTAAAATATTTCTATCCAATTAACTGTCGAATCCCTTTCTGTCTTTGGTTCTATGATATTAAAAATATTATGAGCACGAAAAACTTTAGTTTTACAGCTGTCAGTGAAGTTATCCAAGTGAAATAAATCATCATGTGTTAATCTCTACTTCAACAATTACTTCTGCGCCAACCAGCATCTAGTTATGTCCAAAACATAGTGGTACATTTTATAATGGTCTCTCAGATATCATTTTACATAACACTTAATGATCGTCTTTTCATTTTTTCAGTGTTGAGTCTTTATTATTCATATCAATCTGTCTTTCAGATCATCTTCCGTAGCTACTCCAGATTAAATTTCCTTCATTATCGTCACAGAACTAGATGAATAAGTGGCACATCTGTTCATGAAGTGGTTTATTATCTGTTCTGATGAGGTTCTGGATGAATAGAGAAAGGACTTAAATATGGAGCAGACAAAATGTACACAGGTTTATGCATAATCCCGGATTCATAAATAGTTGAGCTAACTAACAAATCTGATTTTGCACTGAAGAGCCAATTATAAGATGTTGCTTTGAGCCAACAAAGAGCTCTGCACAGACTTCAGAAAAAGTGGGACCTGTTTCAGGTGCAGAGATGAAGATGTTTCATGTTCTGTGCATCTCTGCATTTCACCACTTCAAAACTAACATCTGTAATGGACTTTATAATCAACTTGGTTGGGGATTTAAAAGGGGAATGTTTAATGTTTATTTAAAGGGAATTAGAATAGTTCTGCTTTTTACATTTGCAATGCACAAATTAATTCTAAGTAAATAGGACTTGAATTCTAATTATCGATACATCATACTTTTCTTAAATCCATCATAGCCTGCGTATTGATTATACTTGATTTATATGCAGTAATGCAAGATATGCTGACATTGCTATGTCTCATAATTTCTCTTGGAAGGCAGGAAATAAAACCACAGTAAACTTGTCTCCACTAATTACATCAGATATGCCATAAATAAAACTCGGGCTTGAGAAATCTGCTGGAACCGAATGCTTCATATTTACATGTATTTTTCTTTCTGTCTAAAAACTGAATTGCTAAATTTAAAGTGAGCCCATTTACAATTTCAGGAAATATCAGATATGGAATATGAAAACTGGCAATCATTTTGATGTATTATTAAAGGGGTTGTCTCATCAGAACAATCCCAGTCCATATGCCCTAAGGTCATAAATGAGGTTCCCACCTCTTCGAGGCTAATCAGAAAGCTGCTAAATAAGTGCCGGCCTGGCACATCCAAATGGCGAGCTAATTGGCTGTCTTTAGAGAAGGAATTGTCTTCATGAGACAACCTATTGAACCCCTCCCAACAAAAAGACCTGATGTGTAGGACTTGGACTGCACTGGTGCTCCCAGGTATGAACTGTGGTAGTGTCACTGGTATGGAAGCCTACTGGATAGAGATAAATCAGAGAGACTTTGAATGCTAGGTTTCAGGTGGATTGTGGTGCTAGTAGCAAAGTGTTAATTCCTTTAAGAATTGACTGTGTGATTTAGATTTCTGTTTAACAAGACTGGTCTAGTTACAACATTATTGATACTGTTTTCTGCATTGCCGTTAATTTCCTATTGTGTAAAGAGTATTATTGATCCTAGGATTTACTTAGCCATAGTTAGTGTCAGGTATATCTATGGTAAAAGATAACTGCTAGCTTGTAATTACAACATTAATCATTTTCATTCCTTTGTTTATAAATAAATATTGCATATTTTTGTAACTCCTTCTGCTGCATCATATCCTACATTTGTGTTGCAACACCACCCACTCACAGCTTTGCAGTGATGTTAATAGAGCATTGGCACTGATTGCTGTACTGTACTACTGTTAAACGTCAATCCCACAACTAAGGGAGTAGTTTTTATTATCAAATAGCTTTTAAATGACACATATTTGTCTCACCTACTCTAGAAACCTTTGAAAATCCGTTGCTGTCTTTCATACTGTAGTGATTAAGTTAGAGATGTTATCAATGGCTCAGATATCAGCTATGATATTCTCATAATGACTTACAGGAGGTTGACACAGCTGTAATCACAAGTTTGATTAAGAAATATGAATTGAATCTGGACTGCGGTTGAAGAAAGTTTAAGCACAAAATCTATTTAATGCAGATCATCTAAGAAGCATTATTTATGTCTCCTGTCATAACAGCAGATATTGTATTGAACATTCTCTGCTTATTTTAAAAGAGAATATCAATCTCCTCAGTTCTTGACAAGCTCTTGTGAGGATACAATTACCACGCAAGGAAAAAGGAATTCTGGAAGCAAAGTTTTACTCATTTTATACAGGGGGAATATTTTAATATAGTTAGGATGCTGAAGGCAATAAAAGTGTATACTTCTTGAGGAACTACCTGTACTTAATCAATGTCTTTATATGTCATATCTGAAGCTGTTACAACCTATCATTACTATTGCTTCCAAAAACAAAGAATTTAGGTTACTAATAGAGATGAGTGAACGTACTCGGTAAGGGCGATTTCGCAATCGAGCACCGCGATTTTCGAGTACTTCACTACTCGGGTGAAAAGTACTCGGGTGCGCTGTGGGGCGGGGGGTTGCTGAGGGGAGTGGGGGGTAGCAGCTGGGAACAGGGGGGGAGCCCTCTCTCCCTCTCCCCCCCAATCCCAGCTGCAACCCCCCGCTCACCCACAGCGCACCCGAGTACTTTTCACCCGAGTAGTGAAGTACTCGAAAATCGCGGTGCTCGATTGCGAAATTGCCCTTATCGAGTACGTTCGCTCATCTCTAGTTACTAAATGTTTCCTTGTGTTATAGCTTAACTCATATTAATCCATTAGGAAATTGAAGAAATTTGAGACATGAGAATTGCATTTTGTGCATTAAAGGGGATAAAATAAATGAGTCTGCGAATCATGAGGCAAAGGATCACATGCATAGAAGTTTAGTGTTGCCCAGAGTCATATTTTCCACTTGGCACTGAAGGTCCAGTGCCTAGATCGGCTCCATCTGTGGGGTGGGAGGGCTGCACCAGTTAATAGGGAAAAGGAAAAAAAAAACATTCGTTCTTCAATTCCTGCCTGTACCTCCTGCTAGACTTCCTAGTAAGATCATCAATGGAAGTGGTCGGGGATGGGACAGAGATACCTTAGCACACTTCTTCTGTGCTCTAACAGACTCCCATATAGGGTGGGTCCGACTCTCACTATAACCACTGATCAGCTGTTTGATAAGGCTACAGAATTTGCATGAGCACTGACCTCTTTACCTTCTACTGGTCATAACAGCATACATTTTGTAGTGGCGATGCTTGATTTTGCTGCTCATTCCTATTCACTTGAATAATACCGAGCAGCACTTAGGCCATGTGAACAATGAATGTTACATCACAGGCAGTGAAAAGGCTACAGCTTTCACTTGATAGCCCCTTTAAACAGCTAATTGGGGAGTTGCTGGGAGTCAAGCCCCCAGGATCCAATATAAAAGACCATCCTTAAAAAAAAAGATCATCAATAGTTTAGCCCAGGAAAGTCCCCTTTTTTAAGAAAATTCCCCCATTTGATATAAGGTGGTGTCCTAGGCGGTCTGTTACTTCAACTAACCCTACTGCAATAGAACTCTGGGTACCTGCTGCAAAATAGTTTAGGTTGTGCACAAAGAAGCTCTGAGTATGGCTTTGTTAGTTTGTATTTAATGTGTTTATGAATCATCAAATTCATATAATTATAATAACCATTATAGCTTTCTACTAATGTTCCATGCTTGGAGCAAAAATAAAACTTAAGTAGCTCTTATTAAAATTAAAAGCTTTACATCACTTGCGCTAATGAAATCATAATTTCCTTAATGCAGTTAGTTTTTTCTTTTATTGAGGCTGTTTGTGCCGGACAATTGTTTTTAGATAAAATACTGGTTGTGGACACCTTGTTCACATACTGTACATAATTATCTCATTTATTCAATAAACTTCTTTTGAAAAACTCACATTTTTTCGTTAATGGTTCTCTGTGCTGTCTACATTTTTAACCTCTTAGGTAGGCATTAGAGATGAGCGAGCGTACTCGTCCGAGCTTGATACTCGTTCGAGTATTAGGGTGTTCGAGATGCTCGTTACTCGAGACGAGTACCACGCGATGTTCGAGTTACTTTCATTTTCTTCCCTGAGAAATTTGCGCGCTTTTCTGGACAATAGAAAGACAGGGAAGGCATTACAACTTCCTCCTGTGATGTTCCAGCCCTATGCCACCCCCCTGCAGTGAGTGGCTGGCGAGATCAGGTGTCACCCGAGTATTAAAATCTGCCCGCCCGCGGCTCGCCACAGATGCATTCTGACAGAGATCAGAGACAGTGCTGCTGATGCCGGAGCTGCTATAGGGAGAGCATTAGGAGTTATTTTAGGCTTCAAGAACCCCAACGGTCCTTCTTAGGCCATAGTCAGAAATCGCAGATCGCACCTATCTGCGATCTGAGATTCCTGTTCTCTTCTCTATATGCGCTCAATGGGGCCGGCGGCAGCAGCGCCGACCCCATTGAGAACATATAGAAGACAAATCATTCTTCTCTGCCACAGCTGTAACAGCTGTGGCAGAGAAGAACGATGTTTGCCCATTGAATTCAATGGAGTCGGCAATACAGCAGGTTCCACTGAAAGCAATGGGCTGCCGGCGTGCGCGGGATGAATTGTCGGGAAGGGCTCAGGCTGAGCCAATCAGGGGGCAGGTCTGACTCACACCCACTTCACACCCACTGTAGGCCTCGCTGAACTCCGTCTGCCGGGACAAGGTAAGTATATATATTTTTTTTATTTTTACACATTTCTGGATGAATTACAGGGAAGGGCTTCTATATTTAAGCCGTTCCCGACAATTCATCCCACGCACGCCGGCAGCCCATTGCTTTCAGTGGAACCAGCTATAGGCATGTAACCCAGGAGAAGTGGCAGCGGAGTGTCATGCAGGCAGTGATTGTGCTTTGTTGGAGGTAGTGTGGTGCTTAGCTAAGGTATGCATTGCTAATGAGGGTTTTTCAGAAGAAAAAATTGTTGGGAGGGGGGGACCCACTCTTGCCGCTATTGTGGCTTAATAGTGGGACCTGGGAACTTGAGACGCAGCCCAACATGTAGCCCCTCGCCTGCCCTATCCGTTGCTGTGTCGTTCCCATCACTTTCTTGAATTGCCCAGATTTTCACAAATGAAAACCTTAGCGAGCATCGGCGATATACAAAAATGCTCGGGTCGTCCATTGACTTCAATGGGGTTCATTACTCGAAACGAACCCTCGAGCATCGCGATAATTTCATCCCGAGTAACGAGTACCCGAGCATTTTGGTGCTCGCTGATCTCTAGTAGGCATCTGTTCTCACTCTTTTTATTAGATTTTTTACTTTTGATAGAACATAGAAACTTGTGTATTTATAGATATACAAAGTGTAGGTAAAAAAACTGAACCAGCACTAAATCACAATACTGATGTCCTATATTGAAATAACAATAGCATACCTGAATAGGGAGGCATGGATGCACTACACGATGGTTTGGCATACGGCCCAGAACATGGATTTTAATTTTATGTCGTCCTCCCTGTAAGAGATAGAGAATAAAACCCAATTTCAAAGTTGAAGAGTAGCATGTAAGAAGTATAAATCCACTTTCCATGTCTCTCTAAGTCCCGTGAGACTGCTATTATGTGTCACGTTCAAACAGTACACACTGGATCCATAACCCTGAAATACTCACACAACTGAACACATGCTAAACACCAAAAGAAAGTGAACTAGTAAACTGCCAATGGAACTCACGAGCAGACATGACACAATGACTGACAAACACCCAAAACACTACCTAACATACCTGCATGCATAAACAGATGGAATTACAGTACGAGGTATTGGCTTGTATATTGGCCAATATACATAAACCCACAAGCCCGCGACAAGGGTTCTGGTATTCTCGTTGGCCCATACTCTAACAAGACAACACCCCATAAGTCCTGCCTTCAAGCAGGGCTATCGTCCCAATAAGGATGGCCCCACGCTTGAACCTAAGGACCTGTCTCGCCCTAGTTGGGAAATGATCCAAGCAGAAGAGGACACAATTCACACCAACACACAAGGGAATGCATACCACACAGAACAGGACTGTTCATTTCATATCCAGCCACCTGTACAGATATGTCTCTGTTTACACCAATACACTCAATGCAATAGATGGAAAAATACCTCTACAACACCATCTATTGGATGGCAGCATTCCTTCAATTCAAAGTGACCTTATAAGAAGTCCTCAGTGATTGGGAATTTTAAACCAAGCCAGAAACCATGCACAGACAGGCTGTTTTGGGGTACTTGCCCCTCATCAGTGTGCAGTAGGGTTATGGCTTAGTCTGTGAGGCACCTATGACGTAAGTCAGAATTGGTCAGAAGCTATACCATCGTGTAGCACACCCGTGTCTTCCTCTTCACGTATGCTATTGCACCGGTATTGAGATATAGCGCTATTTCACTTTTTCTGACTACACCCTATATTTTTCTTGCTAAGTGAAAAGAAAATTCACAGGGAGTTTTTATGTTTCCTTATAGTGCAAACTTAATATCTCGAAAAAGGCAGTCAATACAAACAATAAACTATACAGAGCAATGTGCGAACTCATCTAAACAATCATTTGCTTTTCTAGCAGCCACATTTAATTGAGATTTCAAATGACTAAAAGTGAAATAAAATGAGAAAGGCTGTGTCCAAAGCTTAGACTATGGCTCTGAAAGTCAAGATGTTTCCCTTTGTTCAAATACAAAATAAAAAATAGGTAGAGAGACATTTGCAGGGAATTATAATAACAGTTTTTATTGATTCTGCCATCTAAACATCTGGGAGATGAGACATTCTTTTATACTGTGAAAAGCACAGTCAAAGTCACTTATTCCTCTTTTCCAATCAATGTGTACCCCCAGGTCTTAGTTGGCGTTCTTACCTATTATTGTTTATCTTCTAGCATCTTTATTTTAATCATAAAGTGGAAACAAAAATGTAGACACGTCTGATGCATCCAATTATTTCTCTTCAGTTTTTTAACTGCTATATCCGGGTTATATGAAAGGTAACACTTCCAACAAACATTTTCCTTACATCAGTCTTTGAAAAAAAGTTAATTCAAGTCATATTACAACATCAAATTTAAGTTGAAGTATAAAACCAGTAAGATGAAGCTCTGACTTCAGATGCAGAGAACACATAAACTCTTTACATTTTTGCCAATGAAGTGGTTTACGAATAGAACAACAATGTAAGATAATATATTAGCATGGAAAATACATTTAAGATATCAATAGACCATGACTTAATAGGTGCTTAAAGTAGGACTATACATTTGCTCGAGGTGGTGCATAAAAGCAAAACTATGTTGTCTGTATTTTCTATATATACTTTGCATATTTTTTCATAAGCGGCTTTGGAAGTTTGTGCTGCAAATCGTGCTTTTTCCTTTTGTGGGGAGAGACTACCTGGTGCACCTTGTGCGTAGCATGCATCAGTAATCTAAGACACTGTATGCTGATCTGACTGGTCAGCAATACTCATGTGGACAGCACTGGTCAATAAAAGTAGGTATAGAGTCTTAAGCCCCATTTACACAGGACGAAAGTCAGGCAAACAATGCCCAACACTTGTCCCTGTGTGTACTCGCTCCCATGCTGTGACACAGGAGCAAGTATTTCTGGCTCTCTGACAGTGCAGCCAGCAGGGGTTGGGATGGCTGGAGGAGATTTCACTCCTCGCTCTCCCCCACCCCTCTCCATTCACTTAGCACAGCGGCTGTTCAGTACTGAACAGCTGCTATTTACACTGAACTCTCATACTTCAGGATTTTATGCAGCCTAAATCATGAGTGATGATCCTGAACGATGATTGCTCACCATGGCACCACCGGCAGCTGACAGCATGGAGCTGTCACGTCCATAGGCCCCGTGGCTTTATTTCTTAGGGCGTGTGTGTTTTTATAACCCTGAGGATTGAAGCCCAGTAAGCCAGGATGTAAATAGGTAATGGGGCAGTCACTAAGGAGTTAATCCATAAATAGGGGATCCATACATAGAAATGTTGGTGTCTTTTCTAGAGTTCACCTGTGTTTACATTATGCTACAGTATGTTCAAATGGGGTTCTATTACATCAAATTTCCATCTAGAAACACTGAATTTAGTACTTCAATGAGAAAAATACACCATGCAATGGAACATACCGCTTCTTTCTTTTAATGCAGACACTACATGCATTTACCTTCATTATTGGATATTGTATTATGCATGGGTGTATTAAAATGCATTAACGGGCATATTTGGGATCCATGTGACATGTGGATCCCAATTACATTTGTGTGCATGATGGGGGATCTGAGTTTTCAGTTCCCCCTGAAGTTTTCTTGTCTGATCTCTAGGTAATATGTACAGATAAAATCATGAACTGTTGCTATAACTAAAAGAGATTAGCAGTGTTAATACTGTGCTGATCATTTGTCAATAAAACTTGCTGCTTGAGCCAGGTTGGTGCTTAAAATCAATAGTAACCTGTCATCCCTAGTTCGATCCTTCTCTAATATGCATCGAACACATCAGCCTCCAAGGCGAAATTGTTTAACAGCAATGTTATTTATCAATGACATCTCTTGATACTTACTTGAAATGCTACTTTATGCTTTTTAGTTTGCTTTTAATATCTAATACTATTGTTAGTTTATCTATATCGATTTACTGCAAGGTTAAATTATAATTGAGGTGTCTATACTATTTCTAGGAACTCAGAAAAATATCATGAACGAAAATTTAATAATACTCTGACAAGTCTCCACTCTATCGCACTTAACCCTATACAGCCCTTTTTTTTTCATTTTCATTCCCCCCCCACACACACACACACACACACTTTAAAAAAGAAATCATAACTCTTTTATTTATCCATCAACGTAGCTTTCTGTTTTTTTGCAGGAAGATTTGTATTTTTCAATGGTATTATTTAATGTACCATAGAAACATTTAAAAAGAAATCAAAGGTAATAAAAGTTAAAACAAAAAACTTTTGCCATACTTAAAATAAAAAAATCTAAATAATAAAAATTAAAAACATATTTGTTATTGCTGCATCCACGAAAGTCCAATCTATCAAAGTACCGCATTATTTACCCCATATGGTGAAGGTTGGCAGAAAAAAAAAATAACGCCAGAATTGTGCTTTTTTTGGTCACCCCATCTCCAAGAAGAATGTAAAAAGTGATCAAAAAGTTCTATGTACTTCAACATAGTACCAATAAAAACTACAGGATTTCCCCACAAAAACGAGCCCTAGCATAACTATGTCGATGGAAAAAATACAAAAGTTATGGCTGTCAGAACATGGCAGTAGAAAATGATAACAAAAAAAGAAAGTAATAAATTATAAATTTGTTATTTTTGCTGTAATGTACATGCTGTAGAAACAAGACCCCCACCGCCACAAGGATGGCAGAATTTCATTTTTTTCCATTTATTTAGACTTATTTTAAAGTTTTTCAGTACATTATTTGGTACATTAAATAGTACCATTGAAAAATACAACTCATGGATGGAGACAGAGAGATGGCTTTTGGTCCATTCACAGTAAACAGGTAGTAATTCATAGATGAACGTCTGCCTGTTCACATAGGCTGATCGTCATTTCATTTTTATGCCTTCACACACTGAATGACAAACAATAAGTGAACACATTTATTCATTCATTGTTCAGTCACTGGCAGCATTAATCTGAAAAGTAATCGTTCCATCTAAAAGGGCCCTAATAAAGTTGTCTGGGTCACCCTGGACCCCCATCTAATCATTGGTTTGGGCCACCTCCTCTGCAATGAATAGACTGGTGATTATTCATGTGCACTGCCACTTCATTCACCCAGGGGACTGGGGATGCGCTGTTCTTGGAATTCTTGGGGATCCGAGCAGTTGGACTCCAGTGATCATACATATTACCTAACCTGTAGATACATTTTTTGGTGAAATAAACCCTTTAAATATGTTATGAAAACTAATGATAAAATGACAAATCAATTCTATTAAATATTATACTTTACCCCTGTGTAATGTACAGGACCTACACTCCATACTAAAATATGGACTCTGATGTAATGTATGTATATGTCACTTGAAGATTTCATTGTTGGTCAACGACGCCTTGTTTCTGAAAATCACAACCTATGTTAGCTGCAATTGGTCGATAGGTCCTCCCCACGGGTTGGTTGAGAGTAGTTCATATAAAAGAGAAGGGTGTGATAATCTAGAAGGGTCCACAAGAGAGTTTGACAATCTACAATCAAAGACCAGAGGAGAAGAAGGAAGGATGGAACTAAAGTTAACATTGGAGTTTCAAAAGCCTAGAGAAAAGAGACAATGTCAGAAGAATCAAAAATGACCTAAAGTAGCTGTAATGCAATGAAAGAGAAGGTTTTTACTTGGAAGAATAGACAAAACTAAAGAGAGAAAAGCAGAAGGGGAAAGCATAAAAGGTAGAAAGGATTCCTGTGCTGATTTACTGTTAGAGAGGCCATCGGTGCTCAGATAGGATGTCTGCACTTCATGCCTGCACTTGTAAGAAGCAATGTAACTGAATTACCTAAGCAAGTCTATCTCAATGTAGAGTAATGCTGTTTGTATTGGAAAAAGCTGAAAAACTCCTTTTCTCTTAAAGGGGTTGTCCCGCGCCGAAACGGGTTTTTTTTTTTTCAATAGCCCCCCCGTTCGGCGCGAGACAAACCCGATGCAGGGGTTAAAAAAGAAAACCGGATAGTGCTTACCTGAATCCCCGCGCTCCGGTGACTTCTTACTTACCTGGTGAAGATGGCCGCCGGGATCTTCACCCTCGGTGGACCGCAGGTCTTCTGTGCGGTCCATTGCCGATTCCAGCCTCCTGATTGACGGGGCGGAGCTATGAGGAGCCGCTCTCCGGCACGAGCGGCCCCATTCAGAAAAGAAGAAGACCGGACTGCGCAAGCGCGTCTAATCCAGCGATTAGACGCTGAAAATTAGACGGCACCATGGAGACGAGGACACTAGCAACGGAACAGGTAAGTGAATAACTTCAGTATGGCTCATAATTAATGCACAATGTACATTACAAAGTGCATTAATATGGCCATACAGAAGTGTATACCCCCACTTGCTTTCGCTGGACAACCCCTTTAAGCAATAAATTGTTTCATGTTTTCACAGTTTTTTCTGCCTCCCCTTCTGGTCCCTTCCCACCAATAAACATCTGCCCTGAGGTACCACACTACACTTTAGTTAAAAGGGTTGTCCCGCGCCGAAATGTTTTTTGTTTTTTTCAACAGCCCCCCCGTTCGGCGCGAGACAACCCCGATGCAGGGGTTAAACAAGAACACTGGACAGCGCTTACCTGAATCCCCGCGCTCCGGTGACTTCTTACTTACCTGCTGAAGATGGCCGCCGGGATCTTCTCCCTCGGTGGACCGCAGGGCTTCTGTGCGGTCCATTGCCGATTCCAGCCTCCTGGTTGGCTGGAATCGGCACGTGACGGGGCAGAGCTACAAGGAGTCGCTCTCCGGCACAAGCGGCCCCCATTCAGAAAAGAAGAAGACCCGGACTCCGCAAGCGCGTCTAATCTGGCGATTAGACGCTGAAAATTAGACGGCACCATGGAGCCGGGGACGCTAGCAACGGAACAGGTAAGTGAAAAATTTCTGATAACTTCTGTATGGCTCATAATTAATGCACAATGTACATTACAAAGTGCATTAATATGGCCATACAGAAGTGTATAGACCCACTTTGTTTCGCGGGACAACCCCTTTATTAAATGGGGAGGGACAGTGCCTGTGTAGGAATGAGCAAATCTCTGCTTAATTGATTTCAAGCATGTGAAGTATAAGGAAGGGAGCTTACCTGGCACCCGTGGGGAAAGCCCTGATAAGGGTCCCTACCCGCTGGCACCAGAATCCCTGTCTGCTGTGTTGCTTCTGAGTGCCTTACAGCCTGTTGAACATCCAAAGGTTGGAGTTCAGCTCCGTTCCTATATACCACAATAGAACCCTTTCAAGTGTAGAGACCCTCTTTTTCTTGTTTTCACTCACCCTACACTTCAGGGGAAACATTTTATTTTTTCCATTCTTGTATTATTATTTTGTCCGGCAGAGGCCTTGGCCTGTATATGGACTGGCGTCACAAACTTGACAACTAACATCTTACCCTGCCCGACTTGGTGGGTAGCACCGAAAAAGCCAAAATTATTGTTTTTCCCAACTTTGCACCTCCTTCCGCTAATGAGGGAAAGCAGCGTAGCCACCATGACCATCGTCGCAGCTGCCCACCTCACAGTGAGCCTGGCTGGTTGCACCTGTATGTCAGGACCTATGCTGTCAGATATCTGAGAAATAAGCTGCTTTCTTACATGTACATCATGAAATGCATTTCTACAAGATTTTAATAGCAAAGCACTTAAAGAAGTAACATCTCCCTGGAGGAAAAGGACATTATATCTCTATACTGCACACACACACACACACACACACACACACACATATATATATATATATATATATATATATATATATATATATATATATATATATATATATTTGCTCTACTCGTATTTGTGTATGCTTTTCTTTTTTTATAGAACTGTTAGTTGAAAACCACTCTTATGTAAGCCATATTGTAGTGCCATATGGTGACATAGTGATAAATGCAGAATAGTCACAAACTAGTTAATTATCCCACCTTCTGATTCATTTTTTTCTTTATATAGTTTGAGTTAAAGTAGTATTCGCAGAATTAATATTTATCACCCATCCACAGAACAGGTGATAAATGTCTGTAAGTGGGGATTCTAAAGCCATGACCCCCATTGATCCTGAAGAGGGAGTTCCTGTGACCCCCTTCTCTCCTAACTGCACCCACCACAGAGAGGTGGAATATGAATACAGTGGTGGCCAGGCATGTTGTTGCTGCTCTATTAAAGTCTATGGGACTACCAAATTGAAGCCAAGTAGAGCACCTGGCTTTCTCCAGGTGCCCCACAGATTCTGCATCAGATCTATGGCATGCTTTCTTTATACAGTGCAGTTTGTTTTCCGCACCGCAGGTAGTAGTGACATGTCAGAAATTACACATGCAAATTTTCCCAATGAAAACAGCTAAATCCGCGTATGAATCTGTGTACATGTGCATAGATGTCGCAGATTGTTGAGGTTTATAGAGGCAGAAGCCAAGTGGAAAACTCCAACGTGGATCTTAAGGATGACTAGGGCTTTAGACTTACTACCCTCAACCAAATTGCCTGAAACAAAAAGAAGCTCCCTTGTTTCTGCATCACTTTACTTAAAACAGAGGCGTAGGGCTCACTCCAATGGGCATATGTTGTCTCTGTATTACTCCTGTAACATGCACATTGAGGGCTTGTTCACATGGGGGAATGCGCAGCTAACTCACATGCGTACAAAACACATGCCTTTTAGAGCCAGTAGTTTCCTATGGAAAATTTCAGATGAAGGAATTTTAGCAACGCAAAAAGACGCACCGGACAAAATGGGACATGAGCGATGGAAATTTTGGCAACTAAAATTCCCTGCTGGGTGCAAAAATAGGACCTGACCTATCTTTGGTGCGAGATTCGCAGAAGTTTCCATAGACTCCTAAGGGAGCAGGATAAGAAGGGGGGGGGGGGGGGGGTTGGTAAATATTTCAATTGTTTAGTTTAAACTTCTAAATAGGGAATAGGAGTGGAAGGAAGATAAGGGAAGGGAATGCTGCGGGACTGCTAAACCCAGATGCACATTTTAAATGTACCGCTGTAAGCTTCTGTTAGTCCCCACGAGGATGACAGGACTCCCTGGGGGTTCCCTTCATCGCCCAGGGGCTTACCCTCTTCCCAGTGGGGACTGACAGGAGTCACCGTAGCGGGGAGAGAGAGTGGGACAGGGCTGAAGGGCTTCCCTGAGAGTGGGGAGAGAGGATGGGGCTAGAGGAAACTGCCCTCTAGCGATGCCCTATCTCTCCTTGCTATGGAGGAGAACCCCTTTAACCACGCCCTCTCTCTAGCCCCTCCCTCTCTCTACAGGGAAATTACCCCATAACAGGAAAAGAGAGATTCACCTGCAGGAGAGAATAAGCAAATCACCAGCAGCAGGAAATCCCTTATTCTCCCCTGCAGGGGAACCCCAGTATCGTGCCGCTGGGAGATTCCTTCTTCTCGCTTACAGGGGAACCTCTCTCTCACAGCAGCGGGGATATCCTACCAGCCCTGCTGAGATGAAGGAGAAGGTGGTTCCCCCAGTGCTTCCCTTCACCTCTCTTTCTCTCCTTCCGTTAAGCAACGTTGCTCTGGATCGTGTGAATGCGCGATTTTTGCTCCGGCATTTTGTGTGGAAAAAGCCTCCATTCATGTGATTTTTAGGGCAGTTAGTGATTTCTTTGCACAGCTAACTTATGCGTGATTTTTACGCTTGTGTAAACGAGCCCTTACTGTGTAATTTAAACCCCCGTAGCCTATAATAGGCATTTTAAACATGTAATACACATCAAAATAGTGCATGCTGTGTTCTTTTTTCACATGCATAAAACAAGCTCATTTAAGCTCAAGTACTGAGCATATTTGCGCAGGCACCGCTCATTCACATGGCTGGGGGAATCACTTCAGCCCTGATTTATAAGGCTAATGTGTTTTGTGCATACCTGCATATACATATGTATGCATTTGCGCACCACTGTAGAATCCTAATAGGGACTTTTGTTGCGCAAATCTGCAGTTTTTTTTCAGGTGTGCGAAATGTACACACAAAGAAGAACCGTGAGAATAGACCCATTGAAATCAATGAGTTCTGTTCGCTGCATATTTCACGATCAAAAATTGTCTGTGCAAATACGTCCTTAGCACTTCATATCACGTACAAGTGTTATATGCTGACAACATACGCCCATGTGAGTGAGCCCCTTAAGACTTAACTTAAAATGTAACTGTGAGGTTGGCTTCAGACAAAAGTAAGCGCAAAAATGCTCACATTTCACCCAATGTATTTGTGCATTTCTGTTGAGTGAAAAAATATGCGACATGCTCTATTTTTGTGCGGATTTGCTCATAAAGGCCCCATAGGAGTCTATGGCGGTGAGCAAATGTACACGAACATTCATGGAAAAAGACGTAATTGCGCAGCCACCTGTCAGGATGCTATAAAATTTGCAGCTAATTGCAAGGAAGACACAGTAGCCATTTTGGAGATGATCTCATTTTGAAAGCTCAACCGAGTGGAGATGGAGATGCTCATTAATTTAGTTGAGCACAAGCCGGCACTCCGGGACACCAGAGGATGAACTCAGAACCGCTGACTCCTCCTTCTAGGAACATCCTCCGCCATATCATGTGACTACCCAAATCTATGCGACAGCAACCAAGGCCATTAGAAGACATGTTTCCAACCTCAGCTACTCTCCCACAAACCCAGAAGGTATCAGAAGCACCGCAGGATGGCGTCACGCCACATATGTTGATTATTTATGGGTGATAACCGTGGGGTTGGGTCAATGATGACAGCATGTAACGCTAGTGTGTTTTTATGGGCACGCAAATGCACAGCTATTGTGAACGTAACAATTGTGAACGTAAAAAACTCATTCACTGCACCAATATGTTGCGCAGGAGTGAGCGTATTTGCCCTTACGCTCATCTGCAGGAGCCCTTTGTAAATTTCCCCAAATGTTTCTTTGAGTGATCATACGAATGATCAAATCCACCACTAATAATACAAATCATATGTGAATGTGGATCAGTGACAATAGTTCATCGATTGCAGTTCCCGATTTTTGGGCAATCGTGCACCCATGTGACTGAGCCCTTACTGCAGGAAGAAGACGTACGTACGTCAGGACGGACAACTCCCCGCAGCGCAGAAGAAAGAACACATGACCGGCAGTGAAGCCGGTCACATGTTATTTCTCCCGCCGCTGCAGAGAGACGTCCATCCTAAAGTGCGGCCGTCTTCTTCCTGCAGTAAGGGCTCAGTCACATGGGTGCACGATTGCCCAAAAATCGGGAACTGCAATCGATTTTTTTTAAAATGCTACTGCATCCAGAAATTTGCTTTACGGTGGGTCAGTAGAAAAAATTTAGTTTTTTTAGTGGTGTTTTTCTCACTTTTGCTGTGCTTTCTTGGGTCTGAGGCATTTTTTCAAAATCGCAGGATACTCTGGCTTTGCCACTTTTTCAGCCATTTTCCCATAGGCTTTTCTATTGGAAAAATAGCCAAGAAAAAGACATATGTGACTAAAAAAAAAAATGGCACAAAAAAGTAAAAAAAAAACACAGGCAGCATGCAAAATGTGCATGCAATTTTTCTGACTTTTTAAAAAAATTTAGAACAAAAAATGCCATAAAATAGAATGTGTCTGTAGGAAGCCTACAGCTAACTAAAATGCAATAAAAGCAAAAGGAACATAGATGATAGTAAATAATGACTGGTCATGAGGGTGTGCATGGACGTTACTAAGCAAATGCAACATAGAAATGACACTTGAGATATTGTAAGGTCCAATCACTAACTAAACCTAACTGGAAAGCATCTGAGCCGATGATAACGATAGTGTTATATTTGGAGGAAAGATTATTCAACACATTGATGAATGGAAGTACTGTATATAACACGGAATACTGCGTGGGAAATAAAACATGTCATTCTCTCAAAGTAAATAATATGATATGCACAGAATAAAACATGTATAATCAGCGTGTTCTGGTGTCAGCTACTGAGATGCGTTGCACAGCATAGATGGCATCACCTCTCCCAGTCCCTTGGCACAGATTGAAGTTGCTCTTTCTGTACTGAGTGTACTTGTTGAAAACTGGAGTGTATAGGCAGAAAAAAGGCAAACACAGGTAGTATATGGAAATTAAATACAGATAAATGAATGAATGCATGAATAGATACACTGGATTCAAGCACTCAACCTATTGTTATATTTTGCATTGTTTGACATGCTGAAAGATAGCATCAGTGTGGGCCTAAGAGTCGGGAACCCCACCAAGTACTAGAGTGAATATAACTGCTGGGGTCCCAATGTACAATCTCTAACATTGCCCACTTCACTTACAGTACCATTCTTATATACTTATAATTCTGGTGTGCTGTTATGTGGCAGAGGGGCCCGAGTGCAGCCAGTGTTTGTGCACATACTATAGCGACACTCCTGGACCACAACCCTCTAATACAACAAAAGAGAACACATAAATACAAATCCAGGCTCTTTGGGTTCGATCGAGCGGCATGGCCAGGCGCATCATAAGTAACCTAGGTAACGTGCTTAGTGATTTTGACATTGATAGGCGTGACAATATACGTCAACAAAAAGACTCTCCTCATTGATTGGCATTCAGCATGACACTCCCCTGATGGGAGATCTCCTCTGATCTCTATAAAAACCACCGAGCTGTGATCCTTCATTATTGCTGTCAGTCCACCATCAGGGCTGACATGCTGCCTCTTTATTATTTTATCATTTGCTATTAAGCCTTATAACATCTCCTTTGTTTATTTGGTGAAGGGCCGATATAGGGTTGCTACCAACTGACTATTTAGTACTTTCAGGGAGATAGACTATATATCCAACTAGAGAGGAAAAAACTTTTTAGTAACTGATGCTATCAGCAACTAGAATGAGGTATTAGTGAGAAACTGGCTCCAAGTGGTTTTGGTAGTGGTAACCACTCTAGGGCGCATTAACGTCCTTGGATGGCTCACCGCTTTCATTATCTGTAACCTTGAGGGTTACCCCAAAGTTTCTATTTGAGCTATAAATAAAAAGGATCTTTTTCCCCACGATTGTTTTTCGTGTGGTGACCATATTAGCTAATCTCTGGCACACATTCTCAAAGTGAGGTGACCTGACCTCCCTTTAAAATCTTATTTTGTTATAACTAGAGATGAGCGAGCATACTCGTCCGAGCTTGATACTCGTTCGAGTATTAGGGTGTTCGAGATGCTCGTTTCTCGTAACGAGTACCACGTGATGTTCAAGTTACTTTCACTTTCTTCCCTGAGAAATTTGCGCGCTTTTCTGGCCAATAGAAAGACAGGGAAGGCATTACAACTTCCCCCTGCAACGTTCAAGCCCTATACCACCCCCCTGCAGTGAGTGGCTGGCGAGATTAGGTGTCACCCGAGTATTGAAATCTGCCCCTCCCGCGGCTCGCCTCAGATGCATTCTGACATTAGTTCAGGGAAAGTGCTATCGTGTTGGAGCTGCTATAGGGAGAGTGTTAGGAGTATTTTAGGTTTCAAGAACCCCAACGGTCCTTCTTAAGGCCATAAATCTTCTCTATATGCGCTCAATGGGGCCGGCGGCAGCAGCGCCGACCCCATTGAGAACATATAGAAGACAAATCCTTCTTCTCTGCCACAGCTGTAATAGCTGTGGCAGAGAAGAACGATGTTTGCCCATTGAATTCAATGGAGCCAGCAATACAGCAGGTTCCACTGAAAGCAATGGGCTGCTGGCGATTGCAGGATGAATTGTCGGGAAGGGGTTAAATATATAACCCCTTCCCTGCAATTCATCCAGAAATGTGTTACAATAAAAATATATACCGGCGTATAGGGCGACGGGGCGTATAAGACGACCCCCCAACTGTCACCTTATACGCCGGCAATACAGTGGAGCAAAGAATAAAAATCATTACTTACTTCTTCTGACGTTCTGCGGCGCTCCTGCAGGCTGTCACTCCCTCCTGGTGTTCTGCGGTGCTCCTGCAGGCTGTTGCTCCCTCCTGGTTCCCGGCAGAGCATTGATTTCTCTACGGAGGGCTTTAAATCCCCGCCTCCAGAAACACACGTGCCTTCAGCCAATCACAGCCAATGACAATGATGTCATTGAATGGCTGTGATTGGCTGTATTTCTGGAGGCGGGGATTTCAAGCCCTGCGTCCAGAAAGCAATACTCTGCCGTGGACCAGGAGGGAGCAACAGCCTGCAGGAGCGCCGCAGAACGTCAGAAGAAGTGAGTAATGATTTTTATTCTTTGCTCCACTGTATTCCCGGCGTATAAGGTGACAGTTGGGGGGTCGTCTTATACACCCCGTCGCCTTATACGCCGGTATATATTTTTATTGTAACACATTTCTGGATGAATTGCAGGGAAGGGGTTATATATTTAACCCCTTCCCGACAATTCATCCTGCGATCGCCGGCAGCCCATTGCTTTCAGTGGAACCTGCTGTATTGCTGGCTCCATTGAATTCAATGGGCAAACATCGTTCTTCTCTGCCACAGCTGTTACAGCTATGGCAGAGGAGAATGATCTTTACGCTGACAGTGGGGGGGGGGGGCACTCTTGCCGCTATTGTGGCTTAATAGTGGGACCTGGGAACTTGAGATGCAGCCCACCATGTAGCCCCTCGCCTGCCCTATCCGTTGCTGTGTCGTTCCCATCACTTTGTAGAATTGCCCAGATTTTCACAAACGAAAACCTTAGCGAGCATCGGCGATATACAAAAATGCTCGGGTCGCCCATTGACTTCAATGGGGTTCGTTACTCGAAACGAACCCTCGAGCATTGCGAAAATTTCGTCCCGAGTAACGAGCACCCGAGCATTTTGGTGCTCGCTCATCTCTAGTTATAACCACTTCCCAGCAATCTAAGTCTGGTGAAAAATTGCTGGCCCCTGAAGAGCCCCTGTGTGGTTAGGGGTGAAACGCGTAGGGTAGAGGGCACCTATATAACACGTATCACGGTCATCTTTCTGATCATCCAATACGACAGTGACATGCGTCTTTGTGGCCTAAATAGGCTGTGAACTGGTCACACTTGCCACTCCACGGGAGGGCACACGTGAATTATATGTAAAATTGGTTTGCTAGTAATTGGACATACAGTTTGTCCTCATATTCAAATTAATGAACTAAGACTATCCAGTGTGGGATAATTCCCCGCATATAAGTGTTTGTTTGTTTGTCTATTCATATTTTAAGTGAATTAATAAAAGTTAATTTTTATTTTTAACTTCATTAGTCTGTCGGTCCAAAAGGGTTAGTGTTAAATACAAATCCAAGAGTAGTGTTAAACGGACCAAACCAGTCATACACTAATTTGGGCTGAACTGTGCTAAAGGTTTAGTTTACAGACAACTTGAACCTCAGGTGGTTTGTCACAGTACTGGCATTGGTTCCTCTTCTATGGCCTAATGGTTTGTGTAGCAGTGGGGGGCCCTGGGTTCAAATCTGACAATGTATACATGGAGTTTGTATGTTCTTCCTATGATTCATAATAATCTTGTTCATTTAACTTCATGCAGATGTTGTTATCAGTTAGATTTTAATGTAGGATCCCAGTGCTACAAGGTAACATTGCTAACCACTGAGCCACCATGTTTCTTCTTCCTCCTTCTCCTTCATAAATGTATGCACTATATAAATAAAGGTGCTTATTATGAAGAAGAAACCCACACAACACAGGGAGAACATACAAATTTGCAAACAAATGTTGTCAGATTTGAACCTAGGGTTCCAGCGCCACAAGACAACAGTGCTAACAGCTGAGCTACAGATGTCACCATTAGACAAGGATCATCATTATAGGTGAAGGTTCTATTCAAACTAATTTGAACTGAGCAAAACTTTTTTTCTAACTTTTCAAAAGTTTACTCTTCTCTATCCATGAAGGTGTTTTACTTGGAACTCTGTCACACTACATTCTTGTAGCTTGGCTTTGTACACAGTTGAAAAATACTTGACGACAATCAATAAAACAGCCCATTGCTTCTTTCCTTCTTCTCTACCAGCTTCTGATTGACAGCCTTCTAGCCACACTAATAAGCAGAAAGTTGTGCGATGATGGTAACAATTAAAACAAAACAATAAAGGAGATGTACTTTAGTCAGATGCTACAACTGTCCTCAAATAGGGTAGCATATATTTATGGCATACGCCTTAACAACATACTGTAGAACCATAATAGAATTTAGATACCTGATTTGTACCATCCCCAGCCGCCACGCAATTCACTCATTGCAGCCCTCATCAGTCATGCTGAGCTCATTAAGTGCATTTGTATACTACAGAAAAATAGCCATAAAGTCATTTACAAATGCATCAACACACTATACAAATATGGTCAGATGTTATGCCTGCCTAAGAAGTTCAAACTTGAAAAGGTCAGAAAGGTAAAGTGCATTAGAGAAAGGCATTTGGGATTGAGTCATGAGTAGAGTATGGGGAAATGCTAACAACAATTAACTATTAGGCCGGATTCCTTATGACTGTGCTAAAAAGAACACTTATGCATCAGTAATTGATCTGACCCATATGGTAACTATAATACTCACACGAGCAATCATTTCTGGGATACTGATTTTCTCTGGTAACAAATTGCTCTCATCTAGTTTTAAAGATGAGCTTATATAGCTCGCTGCAGTTATGTAGGTCTATTAAAAATTAAGTGTCAACTTTGGAGAACATTTGCTAGCATATTGGCAAGTGCATTGTCAGCAACTCCCTTATAGATTAAAAATATCACGGAAACACTTACTGATTATCTGAACTTTGCATTTTATTAATGGAAAAAAGTCAGGTAATAGGGTAGAGCAGCTTCAGAGAAATCAAATCTCCCATGACTTCTCTTATTCTACTATCCATATAGATGCACTATTTAAAGCACCATTGCCCAAGGCTACTTTGCTCCACCTCCAGCTTTCATGTTGCAGAGAAGTAGAGTACTATACTTCATGAATTTGAATAAACTGCTTGATGATATGCTTAACAAAAAAAATATTCAATGGCTATAACCTATTTATGTTATTCCCAAACAAACAGCACTGTGCCAATAGCATTACTCTCAAGAATTGTTATCTGTTGCTTGTATAGCACCAACATATTCTGCAGTGCTGTACAGGGATTGTTATCACTCACATCAATTCCCTATACTTAAGAGACTTGGAATGTTATACCAAAAGACGGGCTCTTTCATACGGGCACTGCGATTTTCGTCTGGCTGTGTAATGGCCACAGCACGACCAAAAATCATATGAATGAGAAGCAGCCGTGACCAAGTCACAGCTGCATCTCCCATTTATGGGCCCGTTCAGACGGCTGAGTGCGGCGAGTATACATCGCACCAGTATACCGTAGGGCGAAGGGAGAGAGTTTAGCTCTGCAAAACTTCCTCGCCCCTATCCGCCTCTTGCTGTCTGCAATGGGAGGGAGCAGGACGGGGCAGAAGCTAGTGTGATGATCTCCCGTCTTGTCCCATTCTGCTCCCTCCTTTTGCCAACAGCCGGCAAGGGGCACACATGGGGAGGTAGTTTAGCAGAGATGTGGGAGTTTATGTGGGAGTGGCCACCTTATTCTGGCTGGAAGATAGTTCCAGAACTATCTTTTCGGGACGGCGTAAATACAGCCAACCAGAATGCGCACCGTATGCACTATCTTTGCCGGACGGCTGGTTTTACACACCACAAAAATGGCCATCTGAACTGAGGCATTGGAAACCAATGCACCAGATGGGTTGTTTATATTTATCGGCCAGCCATGAAAACGGGGCCAATATATGCTCATGTGAATGAATCCTACTGCTGAAGTGTATTTATTGAGTCCACAAGTAAAAAGCACCACTATGAGACATGCTCTTATTAAGGGTGGCTTTACACCGGCTCACTTATGTGCGCATCTGAGTGCGCATCGGCCAAAGAATAGAACCCATTGTTTTTAATATAGCTTTTGCAAAAAAAACTAAACATGACATGCTCTACATTTGTGCACATTTGCGCATCTAAGGCAGCATAGGAGTCTATGAAATTGTGCAACGAATTGCGCAATTTTGCAAGGAAATCGAAAGCTCTGGAAACTAATTTGGTGGTACAGCCTTTTAAATTACATTTGTCCTACACCAATGTGAACAGTCCCCCACAGCACCACACTTTGACCCCTTTGTGTGACCTTTGGTGGATAATTTTGGTGTCATTAGATTCGTGACAGCCTCACCTCCGCTGTAAAATCATAAAATTTGAATTTGATAATGTGAGTGACCTGTCAGGCAAGGTCACTGTTCCTATGTTAAGTCTAGCGGCGCTGTTGTGCTTCAGCCAACATTTTATGTTCACGTAGCGAACATTGGCTCAATCTAGTCCCAAGAAAAAGGGGACAGTAGGCTTGGCAAGAGCTCAAACAAACAAATGGAGAAACCAGCGTGCAACTGATTGCTCAGCTCAGTTCCCTCAGCTCTTCATTTATTTGTTTATACTGTCTCCTTTTTCTTGAGATTGCTTCCTGCCTTATGAAGGGTTGAGAAACCCAAATAATCGCATGACTTTACGAGGGGTTGCTGATAAGTCTTTGGCGTTACCCAGAAAGAAACGAAAAAGGAAGATGAAACTTTACATTTATTCCACATACTCTTCACTGATGTCAACACACTTCTTACATCGGTATTACAAGTTCTGTAAGCCTTGCAAAAAGAAGGATTTCGGTTGTGCCTCAAACCAGTCATCCGTACCAGCCATGGCATCAGAATTGGTGTGAAATTTGGTATCTTTGAGGTGTTTCTTCAGGTTTAAAAGCAGATGGTAGTCGAAGGGAGCTGGATCTGGTGAATAAGGTGGGTGGTCAATCAGCTAGAAGCCTAGCTCCACCAGTTTTGCCGTGGTCGCTTGTGCAGTGTGAGCGGAGTCGTAGTCTTGCAGGAACAAGATTCCTTTGGACAGCTTGCCGCACCTTTTGGCCTTCAGAGCTGCCTTCAATGGGTCCAAAAGTTCAATGTAATACCTTGCATTGATGGTGGAACCAGTTTGAAGGTAGTCTACTAGCAGCACCCGCTCCTTATCCCAGAACACAGACAACATTACCTTACTGGCTGATTTTTGCAACCTTCTTTGGGCAAGGAGAACCACTGTGCCTCCACTCTTTTGACTGCTCCTTGGTTTCAGGGTCATACAAATAATTCTAGGTCTCATCCATAGTGACCAGTCGATCCAGGACGTTCTTATCAGTCTAGAAACGCTGACAAATGGACCAAGAAGTTTTCACTCGCATGCTTTTCTGATCTGTTGTCAAACATTTGGGAACCCACTTTGCAGATAGCTTCTTCATGTTCAAATGTTCATGGATAATGACACAAACATGTTCACAAGAAATCTCCATGATGTCTGCTATTCTTTTAGCTGAAATTCGCTGATTCTCCAGTATGAGGTTGTGCACAGCATCGACGATCTCCGGAGCAACAACCTGTCTCGGTCGTCCAGGATGTTCCTCATCATTGGTGCTGAAGTGGCCCGTTTTAAATTTGGCAACCCAGTTCTTAGCCGTAGAATATGAAGGGCATTGATCCCCCAATGTCTGCGGCATATCACCATGAATATCCTTCGCAGACTTTCATTGCAGAAACAAGAATTTTATCACTCCTCTGCTCTCATTTGCTGTGAATATCGTCTTAGACTCTGCCATTTTGTTTTCCAGTGTGCCTAGATCACTGTTGCCATAAGATGCAACCACAAAATTTTGAAAACATATATTAGACACACAAGGCTTTCATGTGATGTAATAATTCGTTACCATAGAAACAAAAAAGAACACAAAGCCAAAGACTTATCAGCACCCCTCGTATAAATAAGAGTAGATCAGTTAGCAATACTTTCTTTCTTGTGGACTTAATTAATACACTTTACCATTGTACTTGGTGTGCTGTGTTGTTCCAAGTCTCTTCTGTACATGGATTGTGTTGATGGGTAGTGGCCACCCATGAGGAACATGCACCCCCTTAACCCATTAATGAGTTGTGTATCCCAAATACTTCTGGATTCATATCAATTCCCCATTTCAGGCACACTCTAGTGCCGGTTCCAAAGGAAGACAGTTAAACAAAAAGCACAATATGTTTTTGGCTTGAGGAAGGAAACACACACAAACCTATAGCCGATTCACAAGCAGCAGAAAAAATCTGTATTGAATAATGACAGGTATGCAGATTTTAAAATCTGCCACATGTTTATTATTTGTGTGCATTGCACATAGATAAGTTAAGGATTACATCCACTGAATGACAGTGGGGTTAATCAACATGCTGTTCCACTGGCACATCCACAGCAGAAAACTCAGAAGAGTCAACCTTGGCAAATCCTTAGCATGTGAATATAGCCTTATAACTCTTCTTTATAAGATGGTTAAGCTTTATTTAGATAAAGCCTCTACAAAAAGACTGTAATCCTTGAAAGCCTTAAGATATAACATGAATCCACAATTTGCTTCTCTGCTTTTCAGTTTTATTCATGAATGTATACCGTAGGTAAATATAGCTAATATTCATCAAATACTGTATTTAGATGCAAGGGACTCAAATATTGTGGTAGATGCACTTCAAAGAACTCCAGCCCTCCGCTGCAAATAAAACGGAACAATAAAGAACAAAGTATGGCACATGCTACTCTAAAAAAGTCACGACTGTTGAAAACTAGGTCAAACCGCACATCACGTGAAAGTAGGAAAACAACCTCAACATTTTTAGCTCACAGTGTAGCAACATATAGTGAAGTAAAGTAGAGCACAGTGGATGCGATCTCCCTGGCAACATAATATTAAGATACGTGTCAAATATAGACACATTTCCATTTCATGTCATTCTCAAATAAATTCAGTTTAACTGTGTCCATGCTGCATCGGTAATAACCATCTAGTGAATCTTTACAGGATGACACAGGCAATGATAGTATTTCTTGGCTAACTGTTATATTAGTGCAGTATAATACATGGTACAGCTTTACTGACCAAAATATTTGACTGCGAGGGGGTACTGATAAGTATTGAGCCTTACCCAGAAAAAAATTGAGCTAGGAAGCTGAAGCTGACACGCTATTCTATATATTCCCCCAGGATGTCAATGCACTGGTGATATCTCTCCTGCAGCTTTTTAAGTCCCTGCAAGTCCCTCATTTGCAGCATTAGTTGCCTCCAAAACACTGCCAAACCATTGTCCCTTTAGGTGTTGTTTGAGATTGGATAAAATCACAGAGGTGAGGAAAAAGAAAAAAACAAACACATTCACTGAAAAAGCCAAAAATACCTGAAGGTCTGCAAAGCAGACACGGTCGCCATAGGCACGATCGCCATAAGGCAGGCACAATCGCCACCGGCACAATCGCCGTAGGGCAGGCGCAATGGCCTTAAGCCCTGAGGATATGTAGTCAGCCAGACAATAATGTGTGGAGGAGCAACTTGTTCCTGGCAAGCTAATATGCAGTCACCCACTCAACCCAGCCCAGAATGGGGAGGAGTGACTGCATATACTAAAAGCCTGCACATGTGAACGATACCAAAGATGTCAGCCATTGATAGGTGGTGACCCACCATACAGGATATCAACCCTGGCTGATATGACAGCGGGTTGCCCTGTATCTCTAAGGTGGGCCACACTGGCTGACATCTTGGGCTCCCCCACCAACTAGCAAACTACATACAAAAGTACTAATGCATACTGATAAAATGCGGGTGTTAGTACTGCATTTTGGCCAAAACGCATAGGATGACGGACCGCGTCGAGGTCACACCGCTTCCGTCAGTACCTACGCTAACTCACGATAAATTACATAAAATCACAGAGGTGAGGAAAAAGAAAAAAACAAACACATTCACTGAAAAAGCCAAAAATACCTGAAGGTCTGCAAAGCAGACACGGTCGCCATAGGCACGATCGCCATAAGGCAGGCACAATCGCCACCGGCACAATCGCCGTAGGGCAGGCGCAATGGCCTTAAGCCCTGAGGATATGTAGTCAGCCAGACAATAATGTGTGGAGGAGCAACTTGTTCCTGGCAAGCTAATATGCAGTCACCCACTCAACCCAGCCCAGAATGGGGAGGAGTGACTGCATATACTAAAAGCCTGCACATGTGAACGATACCAAAGATGTCAGCCATTGATAGGTGGTGACCCACCATACAGGATATCAACCCTGGCTGATATGACAGCGGGTTGCCCTGTATCTCTAAGGTGGGCCACACTGGCTGACATCTTGGGCTCCCCCACCAACTAGCAAACTACATACAAAAGTACTAATGCATACTGATAAAATGCGGGTGTTAGTACTGCATTTTGGCCAAAACGCATAGGATGACGGACCGCGTCGAGGTCACACCGCTTCCGTCAGTACCTACGCTAACTCACGATAAATTACATAAAATCACAGAGGTGAGGAAAAAGAAAAAAACAAACACATTCACTGAAAAAGCCAAAAATACCTGAAGGTCTGCAAAGCAGACACGGTCGCCATAGGCACGATCGCCATAAGGCAGGCACAATCGCCACCGGCACAATCGCCGTAGGGCAGGCGCAATGGCCTTAAGCCCTGAGGATATGTAGTCAGCCAGACAATAATGTGTGGAGGAGCAACTTGTTCCTGGCAAGCTAATATGCAGTCACCCACTCAACCCAGCCCAGAATGGGGAGGAGTGACTGCATATACTAAAAGCCTGCACATGTGAACGATACCAAAGATGTCAGCCATTGATAGGTGGTGACCCACCATACAGGATATCAACCCTGGCTGATATGACAGCGGGTTGCCCTGTATCTCTAAGGTGGGCCACACTGGCTGACATCTTGGGCTCCCCCACCAACTAGCAAACTACATACAAAAGTACTAATGCATACTGATAAAATGCGGGTGTTAGTACTGCATTTTGGCCAAAACGCATAGGCTGACGGACCGCGTCGAGGTCACACCGCTTCCGTCAGTACCTACGCTAACTCACGATAAATTACATAAAATCACAGAGGTGAGGAAAAAGAAAAAAACAAACACATTCACTGAAAAAGCCAAAAATACCTGAAGGTCTGCAAAGCAGACACGGTCGCCATAGGCACGATCGCCATAAGGCAGGCACAATCGCCACCGGCACAATCGCCGTAGGGCAGGCGCAATGGCCTTAAGCCCTGAGGATATGTAGTCAGCCAGACAATAATGTGTGGAGGAGCAACTTGTTCCTGGCAAGCTAATATGCAGTCACCCACTCAACCCAGCCCAGAATGGGGAGGAGTGACTGCATATACTAAAAGCCTGCACATGTGAACGATACCAAAGATGTCAGCCATTGATAGGTGGTGACCCACCATACAGGATATCAACCCTGGCTGATATGACAGCGGGTTGCCCTGTATCTCTAAGGTGGGCCACACTGGCTGACATCTTGGGCTCCCCCACCAACTAGCAAACTACATACAAAAGTACTAATGCATACTGATAAAATGCGGGTGTTAGTACTGCATTTTGGCTATTGTGCCGGTGGCGATTGTGCCTGCCTTATGGCGATCGTGCCTATGGCGACCGTGTCTGCTTTGCAGACCTTCAGGTATTTTTGGCTTTTTCAGTGAATGTGTTTGTTTTTTTCTTTTTCCTCACCTCTGTGATTTTATGTAATTTATCGTGAGTTAGCGTAGGTACTGACGGAAGCGGTGTGACCTCGACGCGGTCCGTCAGCCTATGCGTTTTGGCCAAAATGCAGTACTAACACCCGCATTTTATCAGTATGCATTAGTACTTTTGTATGTAGTTTGCTAGTTGGTGGGGGAGCCCAAGATGTCAGCCAGTGTGGCCCACCTTAGAGATACAGGGCAACCCGCTGTCATATCAGCCAGGGTTGATATCCTGTATGGTGGGTCACCACCTATCAATGGCTGACATCTTTGGTATCGTTCACATGTGCAGGCTTTTAGTATATGCAGTCACTCCTCCCCATTCTGGGCTGGGTTGAGTGGGTGACTGCATATTAGCTTGCCAGGAACAAGTTGCTCCTCCACACATTATTGTCTGGCTGACTACATATCCTCAGGGCCTAAGGCCATTGCGCCTGCCCTACGGCGATTGTGCCGGTGGCGATTGTGCCTGCCTTATGGCGATCGTGCCTATGGCGACCGTGTCTGCTTTGCAGACCTTCAGGTATTTTTGGCTTTTTCAGTGAATGTGTTTGTTTGAGATTGGGGAGCAGATGGTAGTCAGACTGAGCTAGGTTGGATGAATAGGGTGATTGTGGCATCAGTTGAAAGCCTAAGGAGGTCACTTTTGCAATACTGGCACCTGCAGTGTGTGTCAGGGCATTGTCATGCAACAGTATGGCACCTTTGGAGAGCTTTCCTTAACGTTTTTCCTTAATATTTTGCCTCAGATTTGTCAAAACCATCAATGCAACCATCAACCCTTTGGGAGGTAGTCCATGAGCAGAACTCCCTTCTTATCCCCAAAAATGGTTGCCATTTTCTTTTGCGCTGATCTTTGCACACAAAACTTCTTTGGCCTGGGGAAACCACTGTGCCTACATTGCTTAGCCTGTTCCTATGTCTCTGGATCATAACAGTAGATCCATATCTCATTACTAGTTACCAGCTTGTCCAGGAAATCTGACTCATTTCTTGCAAACTGCTCCAAAAGAGCCACCGATGTCTCCACACGTCTCCTCTTCTGTTCAGTTGTCAAAAGTTTCGGGAACCACTTGACTGTAAGTTTTCTCATTCCCAAGTCGTTGTGGATAATGGCACCAACTCTATCATGTGATATCTCCAGATATGTAGCAATGCTTTTCACTGATATTCGGCGTTCCTCCATGATCCTATCATGGATGGCTTTCACATTTGCAGGCAAGAAGATGGAGAGAGGCCTTCCACTGGGTTTCTCACTTTCAACACCAAAATGGCCAATTTTCAACCCCAGTTTGTGACATTTCATCATTAATCTGCTTTGTATTTTTCCTTTGGAGAAACAGGAACTTGATTATGGTCCTATGCTCTTCTATTGAAAATAGACAAATAGACAAATACACCCTGCAATTTATAGCTTCTTAGCTCAATTTTTTCTGGGTAAGACGTGAGTGAGTCAGTCAGTGAGGGCTATCACTAGAGATGAGCGAGCGTACTCGCTAAGGCAAACTACTCAAGCGAGTAGTGCCTTATACGAGTACCTGCCGGCTCGTCTCTGAAGATGTGGGTGCCAGCAGGGGGCGGGGAGCGGTGGGGGAGAGCGGGGAGGAATGGGGGGGAGATCTCTCTCTCACTCTCCCCCTCCCTCAAACCCCCGCTCCTCCCTGCTCACTCCCGCAACTCACCGCTCTTCCCCGCCGGCACCCGAATCTTTAGAGACGAGTGGGCAGGTACTGACATAAGGCACTACTCGCTCGAGTAGTTTGCTTTAGCGAGTACACTCGCTCATCTCTAGCTATCACCTTTATATATGTAGATTAGTTCTCCCTTTGTGCCCACATATACACCACCAGTCAAAAGTTTTATAACACCTTAATTTTTCTAGGTTGAATTGATATATTTACACAGTTTAAGGTACACAAATGTATTTTCAAATAAAAGTATAGAACAAATGAATAAAAATAATGGTTTAACTTTGTTTCACCATAATTAAATCTAGGTTTTTGACTCTTCAAAGTAGCCACCTCTAGCGGCTTTACACAGCTTTACACAATCAAGGCATTCTTTCTATAATTGTATTGAGATATTGTTACATTAATTCCCACAAATGTGCTGAACATGTAGATTGCTTTGCTTTTACTCTTTTGTCCAATTCATCCAAAAAAAGCTCTATGGGGTTTAAGTCTAGAAACTGTTCAGGCATTCCATTTTTTGAAGCCTATTGGCTTCATGTCTTCTTAAGTAGTTCTGACATAACCTAGAAGTATGTTTTAGATCGTTGTCTTGCTATAACACGAATTCCTGACAAAATAGGTGTACACCAGCGGTTACTGCATGGTATATCAAAATGCTGTACTAGTCATTTTTGTCCAGTGAATCAGTCACCCTGTGCAAGTTGCCAACTCTGGATGTGACAAAAGAGCCCCAGACCATCACGCTTCCTCCTCCATGTTTAGCAATTGGTGTCACACACTCAGGAACCATCCTTTCACCTACTCAACAGTGTACAGAAACCCTGTGTGATATACCGAATGTTACGTGTGCTGCTGGGATCTGTAGTTCTAGGCTTCCTAGCAGCACAGCCCTCACAGGGTTAAATGATTGAGCTGGCTGGGTGTGGTACTTCCTGCTAGCCAATCTCTTGGGTCTGTACTCACATATAAACCCAGCTCCTGGTCAGTCTCTGTCTGGTGTTCAGGGTGAGCAGTCATGAATCCTTGTCTCTTGAAGTTTGCTGTGTGACCTGCTACCTGTGTTCTGTTGCAGCTTGCTGTGTGATCTGTGCCTTGCGGTTCATGTCTGTTTGTATGTTTATTTTGTGTCAGTTTGGTCTGCTGAGTTTGTTTGCTATGTCTGCACTAGGTTGGCCCCTGGGGCCCTCTAGTAGATGTGTCTTGCTAGTGTAGGGACTGCAAGATACGAGGGGCCTCACCGGGACCTGCAGCTCAAGTTCATTGGCCAATGTGCGAACTAACACCTCGCATTTATATTCAGCTTATCATCTGCTATTAGTGTTTGCATTATGGCTGCTGTATGCTGTGTATTCTGGCTCTGTGTGTCCTGTTGTTCATTCCCTGTCATGTGGCATGTGAATGCATCCTGTTCTGGTGTGTGGCTTCTAGGATCAGCTAGGGCCCAGTTCCGAAGACCGCTGGGCTGCCCTTATTGGGGCAATGTCCCCACTCACGTAGGGCCATGCCATTCTCCCGTGTAGAATAGGGTCAGTTTGCTAGAAACCCGTGTGCGTACCCAGTCTGCTTTGGTCACGATTGCAACACCGAATATGTTACATTTTGATTCCTCAGTTCCTAAGACCTTCTTCCACTCTCCACTAATCCACTGGAGTTGCTGCATGGCCTGGGCAAGTATGTTCTTTTATTTTTAACTCCTCTGACTCTACCGGTCAAACCTCTAGATAGAAGTCTACTCTTCACAGTTGAAATGGAAACTATGTTTTGCTGCATTGAGCTGCTCTTGAAGATTTTGTGTTGTGAGGTGCTGATTATGCAAACTGTTGACTCTCAAAGCCATGTTATCTGATTTTGTAGTGGCATTTGGTCTGCCAGACCACTTCCTGTCAGAGTTTTCCCCAGTTTTCAAATGCCTTTTGATGGTATAGGGAAATTTCTTGGCAATTTCTCTGTAGGACTAACCTACACTTTAAAGGTATACTGCTATTGTCTGTCTGTCTTCTTTGGTTAATTACCATTTTCTTACCATTATAATAGCAATGTTCTCTGTCCAGAAGAGCAATACTGTCCAAATCCTGCCCTAGAGGGAGTTGTAATGCCGTCTGTTGATTATATAGAATCAGATAGTTTGAAAGCAATCTACAAAAATTGAGACACCTGTAGGAATAGTTTGCATCCAATTTCAAACCATAATTTGCTTTCTGTGCTACAGAACAACTGTCATTGATGTGTTCCGGAACAAAAGCCTTTCAATTAAAATCATAAATTCAGACTATTGTGTTTCAGGTTAAAATTTTATAATATTTTTAAGCTTTTAACTTACTTTTCTCTTTTTTCAACTGGATCCGTGTCTTCCGGACATGGAACCAGTTGAAAGTGACATTCTCCTGTAGATCTAAGCAAGCCTCCGTCCTCTTCAGACCAGGTCATACCTGCTGAGACTGTGATCCCTATGCCTTTGCCCCACAGGTTTTTTATATGCTTTTTTTAAACGTTCTCCTTGCTCATACCTGGACTGTGAAATTGTACTGTAAATGATAGGACTACTCTGACTTTCCCATAGAAATGTAGCAATGTTTAACTTGACATCTAAAGCATTGCAGTACATACATATTTATGTAGAAAACTTTATCTTGACATATTCAATGAATGATATATCATGTGTTAAATGTCAATTTAAAGATTACAACATTATGGTATGTAACTCATTAAATGTTAAGTCAAAGTTTGTTACACCTGTAAATCTAAAGATTAACTTTTGTACTTAGAATTCCACAACTGTATTGCCATGTGAATGCACAGCCTGAGACCAGTTTTAGACATCTGTATTACAACTGCAATACCTGGATCTCTTCAAACATAGCTCACCAATGGGTATAATCACATTGGGTATCAAGTATTGCAATCTGAAATGTGCCAGCATTGCAGCCATGTGAAGCCAGCTCAACCAGCTGGTAAAAATAAAACTTAATTAGTATATGCATTCTACATCAGCCAATGAAAATAGTGGAATAAGTTATATAATGAATATTAATTTGATTTGCAAGAAACCATTAATTGATATGAATGTATTTCTTGGACACTGTTTTTTGTTTTCACGTCCTGGAATATATTCCCACCATGTAAAGCAAACGGCACTGGGCAGAGATCCTTTGGACATAAATCTCGTCCCTTTTCATCATCAAGCTGCCATGTAGCTGAAAGCAATGTTTGCTGTTGAAGAATTGCAAATGTAACTCAAGAAAATGTCACAGATAAACCACCAATTCTAATTTGAGGAATGTCCAAGATAATCAACCACTTGGCACGATAAGCAGCACACTAAGACAGCTTTATATCAAAGCTGTAAAATACTTTTATTGTGCCATTCTTTAAAGGGTGGACATTTTGATTTCCAAAATCCTCAGGGTTAAGGAAACTGAGCATCTAATTACTCAAAATCTGTATTTAAGGCAAATATATCTACACATGAAGGAGAATAAATACTGTTAGTATAGTGTAAAATAATACAGTTCCAAAGGGAATGAATCATTTTTTAGCTTGCAGCTATAAGACTAACAGATAGATTGGTTAATTATTTGTAGATGTTACTGTCTATATCTTGCCTATTGATTTTTGTGGTTGGATAAAACAGACTCTAAGGGTATTTAATCTTTAAATGCATTTTATAATTTTGAAACAATAAGCATAAAGTACATAGAGTACATCTATAACAATTGATGGCTTTTGTGAATCTTTATTATTAACAGAAGCAAATTCAGAGATATATGTCCTCCGACAAGACTGGTTAAGTTCATTCTTAACCAAGATTGATGACCTCAAACTCTGAGGAGTCCTATTGTGACCCAGTGGTAACTTAGAGAGCATAATGATTGAAACCACACTGACATGTTCTTTTATGATTCATGTTGGCTGCCAATCAGTGATGAGCAAACTTTTGAAAAGAGTACAGTTCGTATTACTTTGAACTGAAAGTTCACCAAAACCCCTAAAAAAAGTGCATAACACTCTTGAAGAGCCATAAAAGCACTCTGAGAGTGTTATACAGTGTTTTTATGGCCCTTAGACAATGTTACACACCAGTGTTCAGGACTAGTGTTGAGCAAAGTGGATCAGTAGAACCCTGTTTCGGGTAGAACTTTGCTAAAAACTTGGTTCAGGTTTGAAACAGAGCTGTAATGGTTCGGTTTACTCAACACTCCTGCCAATCACTGTCAAGCAGATTGTGGGAAAGAGGAATTCCTATTACTTCGTACATGAGTTGTCTGCCCTATTTACTGCTAACGTTCGTCAGGCAGCCTTTTCTTTTGGCACCAGATAGACTTTTAGTTCTCTCTAGTACATAGCAGGCTGTCACAGTATGGTATGCTTTACCTGTAGGACTAGTAAAGCATAACAAGACAACATAAGTGGTGCAGTGTATTATCTACGCGTTCAAAAAAATTGCAGTACCATGGATGGGTTTGCCTGATCAGTATTGCTAACTCTATGTACTATATTTAGCTCTACATCCTTTTTGCTTTTTTCAGAGTATACCACTCGATTTGATGCATTA
Organism: Eleutherodactylus coqui; assembly: GCF_035609145.1. Taxonomy (NCBI): domain Eukaryota; kingdom Metazoa; phylum Chordata; class Amphibia; order Anura; family Eleutherodactylidae; genus Eleutherodactylus; species Eleutherodactylus coqui. The sequence goes on along the minus strand of NC_089838.1, from coordinate 96,439,089 downwards.
TAATTGTGCTTCACTCTCCCTTTTTTGGATGTATATATTTCTTTTGGGATGCATTAAAATATTCATGCAAGAGAGATTTGACTATTTTGCCTTTGACAATATTATTAATTCTACTTGTGTGCTTTCATTTGGTCCCACTATCCAGATGGATATTATGGTCTACAGAATGGCTGGTATCCTCCAGTTATTCTTTTGGAGAATAGGGTATTTCTATAATTTAAATATTTTAAGTTCCCTTTTTGTAAACTCTTTCATTTGTGTATTACATATGTTTAATAAAGCTTTTTTTCGCATTTGGTACTTGGGAGTACAGCACTTTTTCTTTGATGGGTCTTTTGCTACTGTATTAATATGTTATGGATACATTGTGGCTACTACTCTTATTAGATTGTTACATATAGCGATCAATTGTGGTAAAAAAAATGTTTACCCATAAAAACTACATGGAAGATAAGAATAAAAATTGCCATTTTTCAATAAAACATGATTCACAATTGGAAAAACGCAAAAACATTGGTAACACCACCTTTGTAATGGCCCATACTATAAATTAATTATTGTAGCTATCCTGCACAGTAGACAATGTAAAATAAAATGAAAAACGCTATGCAAAAATTGCTGATTTTGATCAACCCACTTCCCAAAAAATAAACAAAAAGAGATCAAAAAGTCATATGCACCCCGGAATGGTACCAATGAAAACATCAACTAATCCTTAAAATAATAAGCCCTAACGCAGCTCTATAGACAGAAAGGTAAGAAACTATGTCTCTTTGAATACGGCAATGCAAAAAGATAGCTTTTGAGGGATCATTTTGCATAAACTACTAATTGGTACTAATGCCAATTAGTAGCTTAATGCCTGTGAGCCTCTGGGAGCTATATTCAGAGAACAGCGGGTGATCTGTTCTCTGAAAACATTCCCTTTATTCTGCTGCGGGGCTGACAGCTGAGACAATGTTATCAGCGCTCCCCATAGAGAACGCAGCGTGAAGTCCCTGCTATCTGCTCTTCTGCCGAACGATGGATTGTATGCCAAACATAAAATCATCCTCTGGCGGAAAAGTGAAAGATTTGTACATTTACACACAACAATTATCAAAACCATCTTTTGACCGAATTTTGAGCAATAATCGTTGTGTGTAAAAGGGCCCTTAGAATTTATCAAAGAACATGTGGCATAATTCCTAACCACAAAGAAGGTTCTCTGGTCAGATGACACTAAAACTGAACTTGTTGGCCATCATGGAGCAGTTTTATGAAAACTGCCTCAAAGAAAAACTGGCTTTGTTGTCCATAGCAACCAATCGCAGAGCAGTTTTCATTTCTTAAGGGTACTATAGGAAATGAAAGCTGAGCTGTGATTAGTTGCTATTGTCAAAAAACATAATTTTTGTTTTAGACGGTTTCATAAATCTCCCCTAAATCTCCCCCTACATGTGGTGCAAACCCAACACTTCCCATCACTCTAAGAACACCATTCCCACCATGAAGCATGGTGGTGACAGCATCATGCTGTGAGAATGCTTTTCATCTACAAGGACTGGAAAAATTCTTAGAAATGAGGAAAACATTAATGGCAGTAAACCCAGGGCAGGTTTTGGTTAAAACTTGTTTCTGTCTGGAACGAAGATTTACATTCCAACAGGAAAATGACTCTAAACATACAGCTACAGCTACACTGGAGGAATCTAAGGGTAAACATTTTAATTAGAGATGAGCGAGCACCAAAATGCTCGGGTGCTCGTTACTCGAGACGAACTTTTCGCGATGCTCGAGGGTTCGTTTCGAGTAACGAACCCCATTGAAGTCAATGGGCGACCCGAGCATTTTTGTATATCGCCGATGCTCGCTAAGGTTTTCATTTGTGAAAATCTGGGCAATTCAAGAAAGTGATGGGAACGACACAGAAACGGATAGGGCAGGCGAGGGGCTACATGTTGGGCTGCATCTCAAGTTCCCAGGTCCCACTATTAAGCCACAATAGCGGCAAGAGTGCCCCCCCCCTCCCAACAACTTTTACTTCTGAAAAGCCCTCATTAGCAATGGATACCTTAGCTAAGCACCACACTACCTCCAACAAAGCACAATCACTGCCTGCATGACACTCCGCTGCCACTTCTCCTGGGTTACATGCTGCCCAACCCCCCCCCCCACGACCCAGTGTCCACAGCGCACACCAAACTGTCCTTGCCCAGCCTTCAGCTGCCCTCATGCCACGCCACCCTCATGTCTATTTATAAGGGCGTCTGCCACAGGAAAAGCAGGCACACACTGCAGAGGGTTGGCATGGCTAGGCAGCGACCCTCTTTAAAAGGGGCGGGACGATAGCCCACAATGCTGTACAGAAGCAATGAGAAATCCAATCCTGTGCCACCTCCATCTGGAGCTGCACACGTGGGCATAGCAATGGGGAACCTATGTGCCACACACTATTTATTCTGTCAAGGTGTCTGCACGCCCCAGTCAGACCGCGTTTTTTTATAAATAGTCACAGGCAGGTACAACTCCGCAATGGGAATTCCGTGTGCACCCACAGCATGGGTGGCTCCCTGGAACCCACCCGCTGTACATAAATGTATCCCATTGCAGTGCCCATCACAGCTGAGGTAGTAATGTCGTGCTTAATGCAGGTGGGCTTCGGCCCACACTGCATGCCCCAGTCAGACTGGGGTTCTTTAGAAGTGGAAACAGATGCATTTACAACTCCCTGTGGACCGACAGCATGGGTGGGTGCCAGGAAGCCACCGGCGGTACATAAATATATCGCATTGCAGTGCCCATCACAGCTGAGGTAGTAATGTCATGCTTAATGCAGGTGGGCTTCGGCCCACACTGCATGCCCCAGTCAGACGGGGGTTCTTTAGAAGTGGAAACAGATGCATTTACAACTCCCTGTGGACCGACAGCATGGGTGGGTGCCAGGAAGCCACCGGCGGTACATAAATATATCCCATTGCAGTGCCCATCACAGCTGAGGTAGTAATGTCATGTTTAATGCAGGTGGGCTTCGGCCCACACTGCATGCCCCAGTCAGACGGGGGTTCTTTAGAAGGGGAAACAGATGCATTTACAACTTCCTGTGGACCAACAGCATGGGTGGCTCCCTGGAACCCACCGGCGGTACATAAAAATATCCCATTGCATTGCCCAACACAGCTGAGGTAGTAATGTCGTGCTTAATGCAGGTGGGCTTCGGCCCACACTGCATGCCCCAGTCAGACTGGGGTTCTTTAGAAGTGGAAACAGATGCATTTACAACTCCCTGTGGACCCACAGCATGGGTGGGTGCCAGGAAGCCACCGGCGGTACATAAATATATCCCATTGCAGTGCCCATCACAGCTGAGGTAGTAATGTCATGTTTAATGCAGGTGGGCTTCGGCCCACACTGCATGCCCCAGTCAGACTGGGGTTCTTTAGAAGTGGAAACAGATGCATTTACAACTCCCTGTGGACCCATAGCATGGGTGGGTGCCAGGAAGCCACCGACGGTACATAAAAATATCCCATTGCAGTGCCCAACACAGCGGATGTAACGTCAGCTGTAATGCAGGTGGGCTAAAAATTCATTTGATTACACTGTAGGTGAGGGCCCACAAAAATTGCTGTATCAACAGTACTAATGTACATCAGAAAAAATGGCCATGGCCAACCAAGAGGGCAGGTGAAACCCATTAATCGCTTTGGTTAATGTGGCTTAATTGGTAACTAGGCCTGGAGGCAGCCCAGTTAAAATAAAAATAGTTGGAGGTGAAAGTTTCAACGCTTTAATGAGCATTGAAACGTATAAAAATTGTTTAGAAAAATTATATGACTGAGCCTTGTGGGCCTAAGAAAAATTGCACGTTCGGCGTGATTATGTGAGGTTTCAGGAGGAGGAGCAGGAGGAGGAGGATGGATATTATACACAGATTGATGAAGCAAAAAGGTCCCCGTTTTTGATGGGGATACAGAACGATGCTTCCATCCGCGGGTGCAGCCTACGTATTGCTTAGGTATCGCTGCTGTCCGCTGGTGGAGAACAGAAGTCTGGGGAAATCCAGGCTTTGTTCATCTTGATGAGTGTTAGCCTGTCGGCACTGTCGGTTGACAGGCGGGTACGCTTATCTGTGATGATTCCCCCAGCCGCACTAAACACCCTCTCTGACAAGACGCTAGCCACAGGACAAGCAAGCACCTCCAGGGCATACAGCGCGAGTTCAGGCCACGTGTCCAGCTTCGACACCCAGTAGTTGTAGGGGGCAGAGGCGTCACGGAGGACGGTCGTGCGATCGGCTACGTACTCCCTCACCATCCTTTTACAGTGCTCCCGCCGACTCAGCCGTGACTGGGGAGCAGTGACACAGTCTTGCTGGGGAGCCATAAAGCTGTCAAGGGCCTTAAAGAGTGTTGGCCTGCCTGTGCTGTACATCCTGCCTGATCTCCGCGCCTCCCCTGCTACCTGGCCCTCAGAACTGCGCCTTCGGCCACTACCGCTGTCGTATGGGAATTTTACCATCAGTTTGTCCGCCAGGGTCCTGTGGTATAGCAACACTCTCGAACCCCTTTCCTCTTCGGGTATGAGAGTGGAAAGGTTCTCCTTATACCGTGGGTTGAGCAGTGTTTACACCCAGTAATCCGTAGTGGCCAGAATGCGTGTAACGCGAGGGTCACGAGAAAGGCATCCGAACATGAAGTCAGCCATGTGTGCCAGGGTACCTGTACGCAACACATGGCTGTCCTCACTAGGAAGATCACTTTCAGGATCCTCCTCCTCCTCCTCCTCCTCCTCAGGCCATACACGCTGAAAGGATGACAGGCCAGCAGCATGTCTACCCTCACCAGTGGGCCAAGCTGTGTCTTCCCCCTCCTCCTCATCTTCCTCCTCCTCCTCCTCCTCCTCACCGCGCTGAGATATAGACAGGAGGGTGCTCTGACTATCCAGCGACATACTGTCTTCCCCCGCCTCCGTTTCTGATTCCAAAGCGTCTGCCTTTATGCTTTGCAGGGAACTTCTCAAGAGGCATAGCAGAGGAATGTTGACGCTAATGATTGCAGCATCGCCACTCACCATCTGGGTAGACTTCTCAAAGTTTCCAAGGACCTGGCAGATGTCTGCCAACCAGGCCCACTCTTCTGAAAATAATTGAGGAGGCTGACTCCCACTGCGCCGCCCATGTTGGAGTTGGTATTCCACTATAGCTCTACGCTGCTCATAGAGCCTGGCCAACATGTGGAGCATAGAGTTCCACATGTGGGCACGTCGCACAGCAGTCGGTGCACTGGCAGATTAAACCGATGTTGCAGGGTGCGCAGGGTGGCAGCGTCCGTGTGGGACTTGCGGAAATGTGCGCAGAGCCGGCGCACCTTTCTGAGCAGGTCTGACAAGCGTGGGTAGCTTTTCAGAAAGCGCTGAACCACCAAATTAAAGACGTGGGCCAGGCATGGCACATGCGTGAGGCTGCCGAGCTGCAGAGCCGCCACCAGGTTACGGCCGTTGTCACACACGACCATGCCCGGTTGGAGGCTCAGCGGCGCAAGCCAGCGGTCGGTCTGCTCTGTCAGACCCTGCAGCAGTTCGTGGGCCATGTGCCTCTTATCTCCTAAGCTGAGTAGTTTCAGCACGGCCTGCTGACGCTTGCCCACCGCTGTGCTGCCACGACGCGCGACACCGACTGCTGGCGACGTGCTGCTGTTGACACATCTTGATTGCGAGACAGAGGTTGCGGAGGAGGAGGAGGAGGAGGGTGGTTTAGTGGAGGAAGCATACACCGCCGCAGATACCACCACCGAGCTGGGGCCCGCAATTCTGGAGGCGGGTAGGACGTGAGCGGTCCCAGGCTCTGACTCTGTCCCAGCCTCCACTAAATTCACCCAATGTGCCGTCAGGGAGATATAGTGGCCCTGCCCGCCTGTGCTTGTCCACGTGTCCGTTGTTAAGTGGACCTTGGCAGTAACCGCGTTGGTGAGGGCGCGTACAATGTTGCGGGAGACGTGGTCGTGCAGGGCTGGGACGGCACATCGGGAAAAGTAGTGGCGACTGGGAACTGAGTAGCGCGGGGCCGCCGCCGCCATCATACTTTTGAAGGACTCCGTTTCCACAACCCTATACGGCAGCATCTCCAGGCTGATAAATTTTGCTATGTGCACGTTTAACGCTTGAGCGTGCGGGTGCGTGGCGGCGTACTTGCGCTTGCGCTCAAACAGTGGTGCTAGCGACGGCTGGACGGTGCGCTGAGAGACATTGGTGGATGGGGCCGAGGACAGCGGAGGTGAGGGTGTGGGTGCAGGCCAGGAGACGGTAGTGCCTCTGTCCTCAGAGCGGGGTTGGATCTCAGTGGCAGGTTGGGGCACAGGGGGAGAGGCAGCGGTGCAAACCGGAGGCGGTGAACGGCCTTCGACCCACCTTGTGGGGTGCTTGGCCATCATATGTCTGCGCATGCTGGTGGTGGTGAGGCTGCTGGTGGTGGCTCCCCGGCAGGTTGCACACCACTGTTCGTCGGTCGTCTGCACTCTCAGTGAAAAACTGCCAGACCTTTGAGCACCTCGGCCTCTGCAGGGTGGCATGGCGCGGTTGGGCGCTTTGGGAAACAGTTGGTGGATTATTCGGTCTGGCCCTGCCTCTACCCCTGGCCACCGCACTGCCTCTTCCAACCTGCCCTGCTGCTGCCCTTGCCTCCCCCTCTGAAGACCTGTCCTCAGTAGGCGTAGCAAACCAGGTGGGGTCAGTCACCTCATCGTCCTGCTGCTCTTCCTCAGAATCCTCGGTGCGCTCCTCCCTCGGACTTAATGCCCTTACTACTACCTCACTGATAACTGTGTCTCATCGTCATCGGCCTCCTCACCCACTGAAAGGTCTTGAGACAGTTGCCGGAAGTCCCCAGCCTCATCCCCCAGACCCCGGGAACTTTGCAATGGTTGGGCATCAGTCACGATAAACTCCTCTGGTGGGAGAGGAACCATTGCTGCCCAATCTGAGCAGGGGCCCGAGAACAGTTCCTGGGAGTCTGCCCGCTTCTCAGAATGTCTCATTTTCATGGAGTGAGGAGGCTGGGAGGAAGGAGGAGCAGCAGCCAGAGGATTCTGAGTTGCAGCAGTGGACGGCGCAGAACTCTGGGTGGACAATAGGTTGCTGGAAGCACTTTCTGCCATCCACGACAGGACCTGCTCACACTGCTCATTTTCTAATAAGGGTCTACCGCGTGGACCCATTAAATGTGCTATGAATGTGGGAACGCCAGAAACGTGCCTCTCTCCTAATCCCGCAGCAGTCAGCTGCGATACACCTGCATCAGAAGCTCGGCCTGTGCCCACACCCGGACTAGGGCCTCCGCGTCCTCGGCCGCGCCCACGTCCTCTAGGCCTACCCCTACCCCTCAGCATGCTGTATTACCAGGAATGCAGAAACACAACACTGTAATTTAATGTGCCGCTTATTGCCCTGTGGTTGTAGGCTGAGTTCGCTTACGGAACGCCAGGAAATAATTTTGCGCAAGCCTGCTGTAACACTTAGCTGGCTGCGTATTTATTTGGAGAACTACTACCCCCAGCAGACACAGAGCCAGAACACTGAGCAGAGTGACAGGCAGGCCAAATAGTTTTTTTTCAAATATTTTTTTCTAAAGGGCCACTGCGTATATTCAATCTATATAAGTCTTCTGGCCCTGCCTACACAATTCTGTCCCTGATGTGTGTGTCACGGAACTGCAGTGTTGCACTGTTATTAAGTGCAACAGAGCGGTGATTTCAGAGGCAGGAAAGAATTTTGCGCAAGCCTGCTGTAACACTTAGCTGGCTGCGTATTTATTTTGAGAACTACGACCCGCAGCAGACACAGACCCAGAACACTGAGCAGAGTGACAGGCAGGCCAAATAGTTTTTTTCAATTTTTTTTTCTAAAGGACCACTGCGTATATTCAATCTATATATGTCTTCTGGCCCTGCCTACACAATTCTGTCCCTGATGTGTGTGTCACGGAACTGTAGTGTTGCACTGTTATTAAGTGCAACAGAGCAGTGATTTCAGAGCCAGGAAAGAATTTTGCGCAAGCCTGCTGTAACACTTAGCTGGCTGCGTATTTATTTTGAGAACTACAACCCGCAGCAGACACAGACCCAGAACACTGAGCAGAGTGACAGGCAGGCCAAATAGTTTTTTTTCAAATATTTTTTTCTAAAGGACCACTGCGTATATTCAATCGATAATATATGTCTTCTGGCCCTGCCTACACAATTCTATCCCTGTAGTATTACTGCAGGGCGCAATGCTCTGCACGGCCGATATAGCAAAAAAAAAAAAAAAAGTGCAACACTGCTAAAAGCAGCCTCCACACTACTGCACACTGTTAGATGTGGCCCTAAGAAGGACTGTTGGGGTTCTTGAAGCCTACACTAACTCCTAACACTCTCCCTGCCTAACCACCACTTCTGTCCCTGTAGTATTACTGCAGGGCGCAATGCTCTGCACGGCCGATATAGCAAAAAAAAAAAAAAGTGCAACACTGCTAAAAGCAGCCTCCACAGTACTGCACACGGTTAGATGTGGCCCTAAGAAGGACCGTTGGGGTTCTTGAAGCCTACACTAACTCCTAACACTCTCCCTACAGCAGCTCCAACACGATACCACTGTCCCTCAGCTAAGTCACAACGCATCTGAGGCGAGCCGCGGGAGGGGCCGATTTTTATACTCGGGTGACACCTGATCTCCCCAGCCACTCACAGCAGGGGGGTGGTATAGGGCTTGAACGACGCAGGGGGAAGTTGTAATGCCTTCCCTGTCTTTCAATTGGCCAGAAAAGCGCGCTAACATCTCAGAGAGGAAACTGAAAGTAACTCGAACATCGCGTGGTACTCGTTACGAGTAACGAGCATCTCGAACACGCTAATACTCGAACGAGTATCAAGCTCGGACGAGTACGTTCGCTCATCTCTAATTTTAATGTCTTGGAATAGTCTAATCAAAAGCCCAGACCTCAATCCAATTGAGAATATATGGTATGACTTAAAAGGCTGCTCTACACCCAGGGGCAGATTGTTAAATTACTTCATCAGTAAAAATACAAGTGGGCCGATGCCAATGAAGGGGATATGAACCTTATTACATGCAGTGCCTGAGCACTAGAAGCAGCCCTCTCCACATTAATGTGCTTCTCTAGCACTTGGGTACTGCATGCAATCAGGTGCTCCTGGAGCAGACTAGGCAAGGGTGCAGGGCTTGCTTGCTAGAAAATGTTTAGGACCAGTCAGCAGACAGAAAAAAGTATATTCCTTTTGTTATCCCCTTATGCAACACTGACTTCAGCATTGCACAGAGAGATGATGTGTCAGGACTTGAACCCAGGAGCTCCTGTATTCCAGACAGCTCTACCTGCTATGCTATCCAGCCCTCTGGATAGCTCTCCTGGTTGAGCTTGTCCGTGTTTCCCGCTCCTGATCCAGTTTGCTGTTTGGCTCCACCCTGTTGTCTAGGATTGATTTCCTATAAAAGCCTGCCCCTTTTACTTCCTCAATGCATGATTATTTGTGCTCCAAGCCTATAGTCAAACTCCACCACCTGCCCACCCCTCTAAACTACTACTTGTGTAATAACCTCTGGCTTCCCCTGACCACGCTACCTGCTTGCTCTTCTGTACTGCAACAGATGCTACCCATATGCTGACCTCTGGCTTCTCCAGAGTACGCTATCTATCTGCTCCTCTGTATTGCACCTGATAGTACCTGTGTAGCGACCTCTGGCTTCCCCCAACCTGCACCCGTTATTCTATCAGGTCTGCAGAGGAGCAGATAGAGGGCTTAGTCAGACGGGCGTTTTTTTGCGCGATTTGCGCATGCGTCCGGCGATTTTATAAAACCATTGCTTTGCAATGGTATCGGACACATGAGCGCTTTTTATGCGCTCGTCCGATAAATTATAGAACAGAAATCGCAGATCGCACCTATCTGCGATCTGCGATTCCTGTTCTCTTCTCTATATGCGCTCAATGGGGCCAGCGGCAGCAGCGCCGACCCCATTGAGAACATATAGGAGACAAATCATTCTCCTCTGCCACAGCTGTAACAGCTGTGGCAGAGAAGAATGATGTTTGCAGCCGGCTCCATTGAAAGCAATGGGCTGCCGGCGAGCGCGGGATGAATTGTCGGGAAGGGCTTAAATATTTAAGCCCTTCCCTGCAATTCATCCAGAAATGTGTAAAAATAAAAAAATATATATATACTCACCTTGTCCCGACAGACGGAGTTCAGCACGGCCGGACAGCAGTTCTCCTGAACTGCTCTCTGTAGTATACAGCAGCCGAGGATTTAAAATCCCTGCCTGCTGAATGAACTGCCTCTGATTGATCACAGCCTGACCAATCAGAGGCAGCTCTCACTCACACCCATTCATGAATTCATGAATGGGTGAGTGAGTGCTGCCTCTGATTGGCTCAGCGCAGGGACCAATCAGAGGCAGTTCATTCAGCAGGCGGGGATTTTAAATCCCCGGCTGCTGTATACTACAGAGAGCAGTTCAGGAGAACTGCAGGCCGGCCGTGCTGAACTCCGTCTGCCAGGACCAGGTGAGTATATATATATTTTTACACATTTCTGGATGAATTGCAGGGAAGGGCTTAAATATTTAAGCCCTTCCCGACAATTCATCCCGCAGTCGCCGGCAGCCCATTGAACTCCGTCTGCCGGGACAAGGTGAGTATATATATTTTTTTTATTTTTACACATTTCTGGATGAATTGCAGGGAAGGGCTTATATATTTAAGCCCTTCCCGACAATTCATCATGAGATCGCCTGCAGCGCATTGCTTTCAATGGAGGCGGCTGTATTGCCGGCTCCATTGAATTCAATGCGCTGGACAGCTCCGGCCCGTTTCTATTGAAGAGCGGCTAGGAGCAGTTTTTTCTGGCAATTTTTTTGGCCCCGGTCACTCGATTTACGGATGCGCATCCGTCATGCGATCCGCAAATCGCAGCAAAAAACGCCCGTGTGACTAAGGCCAGATAGCGTAGTCAGGAGAAGCCAGAGGTCGGTACATGGGTAGCATCTGTTGCAGTACAGAGGAGCATGTAGGTATCGTAGTCAGGGGAAGCCAGAGGTTGTTAGACGAATAGTAGTAGTTCAGTTCAAAGGAGTGGGGAGGTAGTGGAGTTTGACTATAGGCTTGGAGCACAAATAATTCTGTCAGGTCTGTTGGTTAATAATAAATCCAAAATCGCCATCCCTCTAGTTGGGTTCTGTACAAGTTGGGTAAGGTAATTATCTTTAGTTAATGACAGAAACGTGTTACCGTTATAGAATCTACAAGTGTCAGCATCCCAGTTTGTAATCCTATAAGTTCACTGCTCAGTTACAGCTTTCATCCAACCAGGTCTCAGTTTTTCCTGCTATGTTGAAGCTTTCCTCAGACATTATTACTTCCAGTTTGTCAACTTTATTGGTCAGACTTCTAGTATTAGTCACCATACAGTTTAGAAGGTTTTGGTTATTTTTTCTAACTGTACTAACTTGGTTCTAACTGTACTAACCCCTCCCACTGCTCCATCTCCATTTTCATTACTTAGTCTCAGGTCACTGTCTAAATGTCTTCTCTTCTATTTCTATGATTGCCCTCCCCCACAGTCCCTAGTTTAGTCACTCCTCCAACCTTCTAGTCATCTTATCTCCCAGGACAGCTGCACCCTCCCATTGAGATGCAGACCATCCTTACAGTAGAACCTGTAGCCAATAGCAAAGTAGTCCCAGTTTTCCAGTAACCCAAACCCTTTCTTCCTAATCCAACTCTTGAGCCACTTATTTACTTCCCTAATCTCCTTTTGCCTTTCTGGTGTGGCATTTGGTATAGGTAGTATTTCAGAAAATACTACTTTAGAGGTCCTTGCTCTAAGTTTACATCCTAGTTCCCTGAAATCATTTTTAAGGACCTTCCATCTAATTCCAACTTTGTCATTGGTGCCAATGTGTACCATGAAAACTGGATCCTCACTAGCCTCTCCTAGTAAGCTGTCAACCCAATCCAAGGTGTGTCAAACTCAAGCTCCAGGAAAACAACACACCATTTGATGATCCCAGTCTTTAAAGCAGATTGCCCTCTCTGTTCCCATAATAATTGAGTCTCCCACTACCAGAACCTGTCTAGCCTGCACTGCACTCCTATTTCTCTTTTTACTGGTGCACACATCTCCCTGGCAATCAGAGGCCATGTGATGCTGCAGCAGTGCTAATCCTGTAATGGCATCCCCCTCATCTGCCAATCTTGCAAACTTGTTGGAATGTGCTAGTTCAGGATTAGCCTCCCTGGTTCTCTTCCCTCTACCCCTCCTTCTAACTGTCACCTAGCTAGCTGCATGTTCATTCTGCACTCCCAAGCTACCATCTACCCCACATCTGCTCCAGTGAGTGGCTGCTCTGTGAGCAGCAAACTCCTTTCCATGGTGCCAATGGATCTCAGTGTTGCAAGCTGCGAATTTAGATCCAGGATCTGGGCTTCCCAATGTGCAGCACACTCACATCTCATACAGCAATATGCACCCTCCAACAGCTGTTCAAGAACTGCATATATGGCACAAGAGGTACACTGAACGGCATTGTCAATCATGGAGCACATTCTAAAAGCGTCTAGCACAGATAAGATTAGATAAGAAGTAATGTATGCAAGAATTTTAAAAAATAGGCAACAATTAAAAACAAGTGACTCTTCCAAACTCCCTGGACCCAAAGGCATTAATCTAAGTTACACACTTAAGACACTTCAGAAGACAGTACACTTAGAATACAGCATTCACACTCACTCAGCTCAAACGCTCACTTATGTTTTGAGTTATACAGCTCTTATCTGTAGTACTTCTGCTCCTCCTCTAATTAATTTCAAGGGGTGCCATGTGTTGTATACTTAATTTCAAGGGGTGCTGTGTGTTGTATAATTAATTTCAAGGGGTGCCATGTGTTGTATAATTAATTTCAAAGGTGCAGTATGTATTATTACTAGAGATGAGCGAACACCAAAATGTTCGGGTGTTCGTTATTCGGAACGAACTTCCCGCGATGCTCGAGGGTTCGTTTCGAACAACGAACCCCATTGAAGTCAATGGGCGACCAGAGCATTTTTGTATTTCGCCGATGCTCGCTAAAGTTTTCATGTGTGAAAATCTGGGCAATTCAACAAAGTGATGGGAACGACACAGCAACGGATAGGGCAGGCGAGGGGCTACATGTTGGGCTGCATCTCAAGTTCACAGGTCCCACTATTAAGCCACAATACCGGCAAGAGTGGGCCCCCCCCCCCCCCTCCCAACAACTTTTACTTCTGAAAAGCCCTCATTAGCATGGCATACCTTTGCTAAGCACCACACTACCTCCAACAAAGCACAATCACTGCCTGCATGACACTCCACTGACACTTCTCCTGGGTTACATGCTGCCCAACCGCCCCCCCTCCCCCCCACAGCGCACACCAAAGTGTCCCTGGGCAGCCTTCAGCTGCCCTCATGCCACACCACGCTCATGTCTATTTAGAATTGCGTCTGCCATGACGAGGGACCGCAGGCACACACTGCAGAGGTTGGCACGGCTAGGCAGCGACCCTCTTTAAAAGTGGCGGAGCGATAGCCCACAATGCTGTACAGAAGCAATGAGAAATAGAATCCTGTGCCACCGCCATCAGGAGCTGCACACGTGGGCATAGCAATGGGGAACCTATGTGCCACACACTATTCATTCTGTCAAGGTGTCTGCATGCCCCAGTCAGACCGGGCTTTTTAATTCATAGACACAGGCAGGTACAACTCCCTATTGTGAAGTCCCTGTCGACCCACAGCATGGGTGGCTCCCTGGAACCCACCGGCGGTACACAGAAATATCTCATTGCATTGCCCAACACAGCTGAGGTAGTAATGTCGTGCTTAATGCAGGTGGGCTTCGGCCCACACTGCATGCCCCAGTCTGACTGGGATTCTTTATAAGTGTACAGATGTAGTAAAAACTCCGTGTGCACCTACAGCATGGGTGGGTGCCAGGAAGCCACCGGCGGTACATAGAAATATCCCATTGCATTGCCCAACACAGCTGAGGTAGTAATGTTGTGCTTAACCCTTTCCAATCCAATTTGTATATGGTTTTCCTAGGGGGCTTACTCTTTTTCTGCCGTTATACAACGGCGCTATATGCTGGCTAAAGCCAGTACTGCATGAGCTGACACGTAGGATAGGCTCCGACAGCAGAGAGGCTGGCAATATACAGTAAGAGAACCCCGACGGACGTCTACCAACAACGGAGCTGTACAGCATTAAACCCTAATGTCTTCACAGGTCACACAGTGGACTGGAAAGGGTTAATGCAGGTGGGTTTCGGCCCACACTGCATGCCCCAGTCAGACTGGGTTTCTTTATAAGTGGAAACAGATGCATTTATAATTCCCTGTGGACCCACTGCCTGGGTGGGTGCCAGGAAGCCACCGGCGGTACATAGAAATATCCCATTGCATTGCCCAACACAGCTGAGGTAGTAATGTCGTGCGTAATACAGGTGGGCTTCGGCCCACACTGCATGCCCCAGTCAGACGGGTTCTTTAGAAGTGTACAGATGTATTAAAAACTCAGTGTGCACCTACAGCATGGGTGGCTCCCTGGAACCCACCGGCGGTACATAAAAATATCCCATTGCATTGCCCAACACAGCTGAGGTAACGTCAGCTGTAATGCAGGTGGGCTAAAAATTAATTTGATTACACTGTAGGCGAGGGCCCACAAAAATTGCTGTATCAACAGTACTAATGTACATCCCAAAAATTGGCCATGGCCAGCCAAGAGGGCAGGTGAAACCCATTAATCGCTTTGGTTAATGTGGCTTAAGTGGTAACTAGGCCTGGAGGCAGCCCAGTGTAACGAAAAATTGGTTCAAGTTACAGTTCCAACGCTTTTAAGCGCATTGAAACTTATAAAAATTGTTCAGAAAAATTATTTGAGTGAGCCTTGTGGCCCTAAGAAAAATTGCCCGTTCAGCGTGATTACGTGAGGTTTCAGGAGGAGGAGGAGGAGGAATATTAGACACAGATTGATGAAGCAGAAATGTCCCCGTTTTGGATGGTGAGAGAGAACGTAGCTTCCATCCGCGGGTGCAGCCTACGTATTGCTTACGTATCGCTGCTATCCGCTGGTGGAGAACAGAAGTCTGGGGAAATCCAGCCTTTGTTCATCTTGATGAGTGTTAGCCTGTCGGCACTGTCGGTTGACAAGTGGCTACGCTTATCTGTGATGATTCCCCCAGCCGCACTAAACACCCTCTCCGACAAGACGCTAGCCGCAGGACAAGCAAGCACCTCCAGGGCATACAGCGCGAGTTCAGGCCACGTGTCCAGCTTCGACACCCAGTAGTTGTAGGGGGCAGAGGCGTCACCAAGGATGGTCGTGCGATCCGCTACGTACTCCCTCACCATCCTTTTACAGTGCTCCCGCCGACTCAGCCGTGACTGGGGAGCGGTGACACAGTCTTGGTGGGGAGCCATAAAGCTGGCCAGGCCCTTAAAGACTGTTGCACTGCCTGGGATGTACATGCTGCTCGATCTACGCACATCCCCTGCTACCTTGCCCTCGGTACTGCGCCTTCTGCCACTAGCGCTGTCGGCTGGGAATTTTACCATCAGCTTGTCCGCAAGGGTCCTGTGGTATAGCAACACTCTCGAACCCCTTTCCTCTTCGGGAATCAGAGTGGGCAGGTTCTCCTTATACCGTGGATCGAGCAGTGTGTACACCCAGTAATCCGTCGTGGCCAGAATGCGTGCAACGCGAGGGTCACGAGAAAGGCATCCTAACATGAAGTCAGCCATGTGTGCCAGGGTACCTGTACGCAACACATGGCTGTCTTCACTAGGAAGATCACTTTCAGGATCCTCCTCCTCCTCCTCCTCCTCAGGCCATACACGCTGAAAGGATGACAGGCAATCAGCCGGTGTACCGTCAGCAGCGGCCCAAGCTGTCTCTTCCCCCTCCTCCTCATCCTCCTCATGCTCCTCCTCCTCCTCCTGTACGCGCTGAGAAATAGACAGGAGGGTGCCCTGACTATCCAGCGGCATACTGTCTTCCCCCGCCCCCGTTTCCGAGCGCAAAGCAGCTGCCTTTATGGTTTGCAGGGAATTTCTCAAGATGCATAGCAGAGGAATGGTGACGCTAATGATTGTAGCATCGCCGCTCACCACCTGGGTAGACTCCTCAAAATTACCAAGGACATGGCAGATGTCTGCCAACCAGGCCCACTCTTCTGAAAGGAATTGAGGAGGCTGACTCCCACTGCGCCGCCCATGTTGGAGTTGGTATTCGACTATAGCTCTACGTTG
Source organism: Eleutherodactylus coqui (assembly GCF_035609145.1). NCBI lineage: Eukaryota > Metazoa > Chordata > Amphibia > Anura > Eleutherodactylidae > Eleutherodactylus > Eleutherodactylus coqui. The sequence continues at coordinate 96,422,789 of NC_089838.1, read as the reverse complement.
TTCATAGAGCCTGGCCAACATGTGGAGCGTAGAGTTCCACCGTGTGGGCACGTCGCACAGCAGTCGGTGCACTGGCAGCTTAAAGTGATGTTGCAGGGTGCGCAGGGTGGCAGCATCCGTGTGGGACTTGCGGAAATGTGCGCAGAGCCGGCGCGCCTTTACGAGCAGGTCTGACAAGCGTGGGTAGCTTTTCAGAAACCGCTGAACCACCAAATTAAAGACGTGGGCCATGCATGGCACGTGCGTGAGGCTGCCGAGCTGCAGAGCCGCCACCAGGTTACGGCCGTTGTCACACACGACCATGCCCGGTTGGAGGCTCAGCGGCGCAAGCCAGCGGTCGGTCTGCTGTGTCAGACCCTGCAGCAGTTCGTGGGCCGTGTGCCTCTTATCGCCTAAGCTGAGTAGTTTCAGCACGGCCTGCTGACGCTTGCCCACCGCTGTGCTGCCACACCGCGCGACACCGACTGCTGGCGACATGCTGCTGCTAACACATCTTGATTGCGAGACAGAGTAGGAGGAGGAGGGTGGTTTAGTGGAGGAAGCATACACCTCCGCAGATACCACCACCGAGCTGGGGCCCGCAATTCTGGGGGTGGGTAGGACGTGAGCGGTCCCAGGCTCTGACTCTGTCCCAGCCTCCACTAAATTCACCCAATGTGCCGTCAGGGAGATGTAGTGGCCCTGCCCGCCTGTGCTTGTCCACGTGTCCGTAGTTAAGTGGACCGTGGCAGTAACCGCGTTGGTGAGGGCGCGTACAATGTTGCGGGAGACGTGGTCGTGCAGGGCTGGGACGGCACATCGGGAAAAGTAGTGGCGACTGGGAACTGAGTAGCGCGGGGCCGCCGCCTCCATGATACTTTTGAAGGACTCCGTTTCCACAACCCTATACGGCAGCATCTCAAGGCTGATGAATTTTGCTATGTGGACGGTTAACGTTTGAGCGTGCGGGTGCGTGGCGGCGTACTTGCGCTTGCGCTCCAACAGTTGCGCAAGCGACGGCTGGACGGTGCGCTGAACTACACTGCTGGATGGGGCCGAGGACAGCGGAGGTGAGGGTGTGGGTGCAGGCCAGGAGACGGTAGTGCCTGTGTCCTGAGAGGGGGGTTGCATCTCAGTGGCAGGTTGGGGCACAGGGGGAGAGGCAGGGGTGCAAACCGGAGGCGCTGAACGGCCTTCGTCCCACCTTGCGGGGTGCTTGGCCATCATATGTCTGCGCATGGTGGTGGTGGTGAGGCTGTTGGTGTTGGCTCCCCGGCTGAGCTTTGCGCGACAAAGGTTGCACACCACTGTTCGTCGGTCGTCAGGCGTCTCTGTGAAAAACTGCCAGACCTTAGAGCACCTCGGCCTCTGCAGGGTGGCATGGCGCGAGGGGGCCCTTTGGGAAACAGTTGGTGGATTATTCGGTCTGGCCCTGCCTCTACCCCTGGCCACCGCACTGCCTCTGGCAACCTGCCCTGCTGATGCCCTTGACTCCCCCTCTGAAGACCTGTCCTCCTGAGTAAGCGTTGCACACCAGGTGGGGTCAGTCACCTCATCGTCCTGCTGCTCTTCCTCCGAATCCTCTGTGCGCTGCTCCCTCGGACTTTCTGCCCTTACTACTACCTCACTGCAAGACAACTGTGTCTGATCGTCATCGTCCTCCTCACCCACAGAAAGTTGTTGAGACAGTTGGCGGAAGTCCCCAGCCTCTTCCCCCGGACCCCGGGAACTTTCGAATGGTTGGGCATCAGTGACGATAAACTCCTCTGGTGGGAGAGGAACCGCTGCTGCCCAATCTAAGCAGGGGCCCGAGAACAGTTCCTGGGAGTGCTCCCGCTCCTGAGCAGGTGTTATTGTAGTGGAGTGAGGAGGCTGGGAGGAAGGAGGAGCAGCAGACAGAGGATTCGGATTGGCAGCAGTGGACGGCGCAGAACTGCGGGTAGACGATAGGTTGCTCGAAGCACTTTCTGCCATCCAGAACAGGACCAGCTCACACTGCTCATTTTCTAATAACCGTCTCCCGCGTGGACCCATTAATTGGGCGATAAATGTGGGGACGCCAGAAACGTGCCTCTCTCCTAATCGCGCAGCAGTTGGCTGCGACACACCTGGATCAGGAGCTTGGCCTGTGCCCACGCCCTGACTTGGCTCTCCGCGTCCTCGGCCGTGTCCACGTCCTCTAGGCCTACCCCTACCCCTCAGCATGCTGTATTACCAGTGATTTGATTTCACAGGCAGGAAATAAATTGGCGCAAGACTGCAGGCCAAATATAATTTTTTACCTTTTTTGAAAACGAAAGGCCCCACTGCCTCTAGTGAATGAATAATCTAAGTTTAATAACTGTGCTGTTTTCCTGCTAATGTGTCACAGAACGTGAGGGTAGCAGAGTTATTAACTGTGGCAGAGCAGGTATTTTTTTTCCCAATTAAGGAAAGCAAATGGCGAAGCCAGGAGTAAAACGTAGCTGGGTGCGTATGATTTTTTAAGGGTGTCACACGCAGCCGACACGTGTCCACCGCCCTTAGGACGGACAGAGGCCGGACAAATAGAATTATTTTCCGTTTTTTGGCACCAAAAGGCAGCACTGCGTATATTCTATGAACATGAGAAGTTTAATAACTGTGCTGTGTCCCTGCTAATGTGTCACAGAACGTGAGGGTAGCAGAGTTATTAACTGTGGCAGAGCAGGTATTTTTTTTCCCAATTAAGGAAAGCAAATGGCGAAGCCAGGAGTAAAACGTAGCTGGGTGCGTATGATTTTTAAAGGTGTCACACGCAGCCGACACGTGTCCACCGCCCTTAGGACGGACAGAGGCCGGACAAATAGAATTATTTTCCGTTTTTTGGCACCAAAAGGCAGCACTGCGTATATTCTATGAACATGAGAAGTTTAATAACTGTGCTGTGTCCCTGCTAATGTGTCACAGAATGTGAGGGTAGCAGAGTTATTAACTGTGGCAGAGCAGGTATTTTATTTCCCAATTAAGGAAAGCAAATGGCGAAGCCAGGAGTAAAACGTAGCTGGGTGCGTATGATTTTTAAAGGTGTCACACGCAGCCGACACGTGTCCACCGCCCTTAGGACGGACAGAGGCCGGACAAATAGAATTATTTTCCGTTTTTTGGCACCAAAAGGCAGCACTGCGTATATTCTATGAACATGAGAAGTTTAATAACTGTGCTGTGTCCCTGCTAATGTGTCACAGAACGTGAGGGTAGCAGAGTTATTAACTGTGGCAGAGCAGGTATTTTTTTTCCCAATTAAGGAAAGCAAATGGCGAAGCCAGGAGTAAAACGTAGCTGGGTGCGTATGATTTTTAAAGGTGTCACACGCAGCCGACACGTGTCCACCGCCCTTAGGACGGACAGAGGCAGGACAAATAGAATTATTTTCCGTTTTTTGGCACCAAAAGGCAGCACTGCATATATTCTATGAACATGAGAAGTTTAATAACTGTGCTGTGTCCCTGCTAATGTGTCACAGAACGTGAGGGTAGCAGAGTTATTAACTGTGGCAGAGCAGGTATTTTTTTTCCCAATTAAGGAAAGCAAATGGCGAAGCCAGGAGTAAAACGTAGCTGGGTGCGTATGATTTTTAAAGGTGTCACACGCAGCCGACACGTGTCCACCGCCCTTAGGACGGACAGAGGCAGGACAAATAGAATTATTTTCACTTGTTTTACAAGCAAAAGGCAGCACTGCGTATATTCAATGAATAATAACTGTGTTGTGGCCCTGCCTATACAATTCTTTCCCTGCAGTATCAATGGAGGGTGCAATGCTCTGCAGAAGCGATTTTGAGAAGCAAAAAAAAATGCAGCACAGCTAACAGCAGCCTGGACAGTACTGCACACGGATAAATATGGCCCTAGAAAGGACCGTTGAGGTTCTTGAAGGCTACACTCACTCCTAACACTCTCCCTGCCTATGCAGCACTTCTGTCCCTAATGCCAGGTGCAACGGTCTGCAGAGGCGATTTTGAGAAAAAAAAAATTGCCACTGCTAACAGCAGCCAACACACAGCTATCAGTGGCCCTAATAAGGACCTTTGGGGGGTCTTGAAGCCTACACTAACTACCAATTCTTTCCCTACAGCAGCTCCGGTACAAACAGCACTGTCCCTCATCTAACTCACACCGCATCTGAGGCGAACCGCGGGAGGGGCCGACTTTTATGTTCGGGTGACACCTGATCTTCCCAGCCACTCACAGCAGGGGGGTGGTATAGGGCTTGAACGTCACAGGGGGAAGTTGTAATGCCTTCCCTGTCTTTCAATTGGCCAGAAAAGCGCGCTAACGTCTCAGGGAAGGAAGTGAAAATAACCAGAACACCGCATGGTGTTCGTTACGAATAACGAACATCCCGAACACCCTAATATTCGCACGAATATCAAGCTCGGAAGAACACGTTCGCTCATCTCTAATTATTACTTATCACAGTGGGTATAATGTATATTAGAAATCATTTCTGGGGTACAGCTTATTATCATTAATTTTGAAACACACGGTGTGTATTGCAATTAGTTTCAAGGCAAGGTTCATTATGTAATTCATTTCTGGGAGCCCACTTTGTATTAAAATTCATTTCAGGTGCAGAGTGTATTACAATTTATTTCTGGGGGCACAGAGTGTTTTGCAATTTATTTCAGGTGACAGCATGTATTCTTCATTTCTGGGGGCACAGTGTAGATTATTTATTCTGCTGGTCGCAGTGTTTTATTTCAGGGGCACAGTGTAGATATTATTACTTATTTCTAGCACACAGTGAATAATGCTAATATTCACACACAGTCTGTGGCACTTTTATTTTCAGAAGAGTGAAAGATTTCTTAGCAGCAAACACTGTAGAAGCAAGAATTATCTGGAAGAAGTCATGGCGATCTGGACCAGATAAGGAAGAAAAGAAATGACCACAGGCCGTCACCTGTGAGTTACTCAATATCATTGCGTCTTCTGCTTCAGCACCTTGCAGCATTCTCATTTGAAACTACAGCTTCCATCATATACTTTCCATTGTTCAAGTATTCACTTGATAAGCACAGCCCACTTGCTGCCAGTTCAAGTCCACCTTGATTGTGGGGTCCGTTTTTGATTTTTCCCACGGCCACTTTGGGTTCGCAATCTGCTCCTGCATACACCAACACAAACCATCTAACTTTAAGCAGTTGGAGGAGTTTTGCCTTGAAGAACAGGCAAAAATCCCAGATTCTAGATGTGCTAAGCCAATAGAGACATACCCCAAGAGACGTGCATCTGTAATTGCATGAAAAGGTGGCTCTACAAGGCGTGGACCTCCAGGGTGGTGGTGGTGGGGAATGCTTGCAAATACTTAAGATTTCTTTGTATCAATTACTGTTTGTAAAAAACATTTTGCACCTTCAAGGTAGTTGGCATGTTGTGTTAATCAAATAGTACAACCCCTAATTCAATTTTAATTCCAGATAGTAATGCAACAAAACCCGAAAAACACTAGAGTGGGGGTGAATATTTTTGCAAGGCAATGTATGTAAGCAGAATTTTAAATACATGTATATAAGAAAATCGTATGGTTTACTATTCTACAACCAAATAAATAAAACCAGTGAAAAATGGACAACATTCTCTAAAGATGCTTTTTGATAATTCTAGTGACTATGCAATATATTTTCTTATTTGCTTTATGGGAATGACTGATGATTTGCTAAAAGATCTTGAAAGTTAAAGAAAAATATACTTTCAACAACTCATTTTCATATATAAATAAACCATATGTCATTGCTGCCAGGAAAGGTTATTTCCGACAGGAAAATAATGTCATTTATTTCAGTGTAAATCCATAAAGTAGCTGCTGCTTTGCGACTCGTTTCTCTCTGAGCTGAACTATTTTTCCTGAAACTAAAGGCTGAATGTTATTTTAATTTAACATTTTATTTGTATGCACTACGCATGGCACAGTTATACGGAATGAATGCAACAAGAGAGGCGTTTAAAGGTCTGCAATCATACTGAGGATCTACACATCTTTGCAGTGAATCTGCTATGTGACATTTTTGTCCTTCTAACATAAATTGCAAAATCTACAAAATGCTGGAAAGAATTTAGTTGTCTTAGCTTTGTAAGAGGGTGGTTATAACCGCTGTCCTGAATGTATGTACTAGACATAAATGTGTATACAATGGCATACATCTGATTCCCAACCGGGGTGCCTCGGCATACTGTTGTGCCATGAGAAGCTCCCAGATGTGCCGTGGGATTCCCGGTGGGCTGCCTGATTGCTGATCCCCACCGCTACATAATGTAGCTGCTCAACTCTCAGGGGAAGGCAGCAAGAACTTCAGGTAAATGTCCACCTCCCTGGATGGCATAAGGATAGTCGATAGAGGTGGAGCTAACAAGGTAACAGGCAGCATTAGCTCCACCTCCTGAGTCCACTTTGCCTATGTTGTCAGCACTTGCCACTGTTTCCATACCACACTCCAGGTGCCCTTTGTTGCCATGATTCGTCCAGGCTTATCTATAGTCTCTTTATCCTCAGCAGGCTCCTGCGCAGTCATCCAGGCTTACCATATCCCTCCTGCAAGTCTGCCCCACTGCATTGGCTTCTTATGGATGAATCAGTGACAGTGATGCCCTTGGATAATGGCGATCACATGACCAGGGACCCCATACCGCAGCCCCCTGTGAAATCTCCAGATTCTCGGCTACCTTTGGTAGCCAGGAGCAGGGAGATTTTAAATTTCCCAGACAATCCTCAGCTTCTGCTCATGCGTCTGCCATTGTGCCTATGGACGCATGTGCATAAACCAGAGTAAGGTTCTTGGATAAAGATCCTGTGGGGGGTCAAATCCGGGGGCCTTAGGTAAGTAATTTCATCTACCCTCATGTATACAATCCATGATGAGAGATGAAACACTAACTTTTTAAATCTTTTTTTTTTTATGCGATCGCCGTTATCCATTGGATAACAGCGATCTTGTGACCAGGTCCACTCACCACAGCCGTCATGACAGATTTCAGGCTAATAGCTATCTCTGGTAGCTGGTAGCAGTGAGCTGTCACACTTACAGACCCCAGAGCTTTAGTCCACAAGGTCGGCATGTTTTTACGGCCCTGTGTATTAAAGCCCAGACAGCCAGGACTTAAAAACAGGTATAGGTGGTCAGTAAGGGATTAATGACTGTAGTGTACCTCCAATGTTCACATGGAGCATAGAAGCTCAGACTCTTTTTACACTTAGTTTTAATCTCCAGCACTCGTTCTGTCTCCGTGTTCTGTCTTTTATGCAAAAAACTAAGGCCTCATTTACATGGAGGATTTTGTGCAGCAACTAATGCCTTCTTCCAATGGAATCGTTCATTCCCGCGATGAAGGGAAGCCCCAGGGAGATGAAGGGAATTTTTTACTTATAAAGTTATTATGGGACTGTACTAATGCTTGCCTATCCTAAACACAGTGTAACACCCCAATGAACTTACTGTATGTATAGCTGGAGGCCTAGTCCTTGTCACATGATGCCAGCACTCTATCTGGACCCTCAGGGTGGTATGACGCAGAATTAACAGAGTCAAGTCCAGTAATAGTTTAGCAATCTGAGAGTGTGCAGATTTACTAACTTTGAACTTAGCAGTAACAACTTGAATACACAGTTTTCTGTAAAACATATTTCTAGTAGGTACACCAAGATGCAGCACTACGCAGGCAATTTGAGTACAACAAGAAGATACAGTGGTAATGAATTAAAGATACTCTGACTTCAATGCTCTCTTACTTCCTTTCCTATAGATTATTTAGTAAGACAATTTCCCCACTAGCAAATTTGGAAGAAGAATTGATTTGGATCTTAGTGAAGGATTTATGGAGCAGAAGGACAAGTGGCTGTAATGTTAATCCTGGTTTTGACTTCACTGTGTAACTATGACTCACTGTTTGTAGAAGATGGACCTCAGAAAGGTTCTTCTTTTCCTCTGCTCTGGTGCCAAGGGAGTAGGTTTTCTCCTCACTCTACCTTGGGTGACAAATGTGCTGTAACTGACTCCTCCTCTCTGACAACTTAACTGCAACCTCTCCACTCTCACACCTGGCTGAGTCTGTCTAACTGCTCACTATTACTCACTTTTATCACCTCTCTTTCCTACCCACACTTACTGGACTCCTCCCACTTTTGCATAGGGACGTGTATGTTTGATTCCCGCCCTTGGGGCTCTGCACCAGTGAAATTAAACCTGACTGTCAGCCAATGGAAGACCAGCTGACATCAGTATTAAGCTCTAGGCTTAAGGAAGAAGGGGAAACATGGGCTCTCTCCGACAGACGTCACCTTCTGCAACCGTGGTTGGCATACAGACCGGTGTGACAGGACAAGTGTGCTGTGCTTCTTCTGTAGGACCCGCTGCGCCACTACAATAGGTCATCAGTAGTTGATCTGCGAGGGTTCGTCACTCAGGATCCAACCAATCAATTCACTAATTGAAGTGATAAAAGTACATTTTTAATAAACTTTATTAACATTTATTGTTATTTAATTATTCTTACCAGCAATATCACAATGTGGTCATTTCATTACTTTTACAATGCAATAGCGAAAAAATATTCACTGCACGTCTAAAACTTCAAAGCAATCTATTAGGCAGTGCTGAAGGCTCAGCCTAATAGTCATACAGCTATTTCATGCATGAAGGCTTTTCCTAGGATTCTGGCTGCCATTGTTACCCATTGATATCCTGTTTTTGGATTTTCAGGAGAGGGCAAGAGGGTCAGATGGAGCCCTCTCCCTCCGTCTAACCACCTAGCTGCCGTTGTTGCTATTGGTTGCAGTATCTAGGGAGTTAACCCCTTAGTGACGGCCCCATCGGGAAACTATGTCCTCAGTAAGTGGGCTTTAATCCTATGCGTCCTCTTTAGATTAATGCTCACTTGCCTGAGGACGTGACAGCTCCATGCTGTCGGTGCCTGCAGGTAGCCGACAGCATGGAGCTGTCATCCTGGGCTGCGGGCAGTCCCCCCCAGCATTGCGATAGCGCCGATCGCAATAAAGTTAAAAAAAAGTTTTAAAAACTTAAATATTCAGCTGCCCTGATGGATCGGATCCATAAGGGCAGCTGAAATTACTCACCCGGCTTGTCCGATATCGGCTGCGGAGAATGGGTCCAGACGAATGATGTCACGCGCATGCGCATAAGACTGGGGACCCGAGTGAGTTAAAAATTTCCAGGCTCCCGACTCCTGAGGGTAGCCAGGAACCAGCAGATGTCCCGCGGACACCGTGGTGAGCGGTCCCCAGGCCCATGATCGCCACTATCCAGTGGATAGCGGCGATCACAAAAAAGTTTTAAAAAAGTAAAAATAAAGTTAACTTCACCTCCCCTCAAGAGCTCTACAAAAGTGCTATGGGGCCTTCAAGCAAAATTTATGTTCTGAAAACCACCGACTACTCCTTTCATTTTGGGCCCCGTTGTGCATCCAGACAAAAGATTAGGGCCACAATGGGTATGTCTTTGAACACAGGAGAAACAGAGGTATCCATTTTAGGGTGCAAGGCTTCATTCATGTGTGTGCTGTACAAAAAAAGCTGTTTTTAAAATGACAGAATTGACAAAAAAACGAAAATCACATTTTTTTGCTTTTGCTTTGCTTGAATTCATTCAAAAACTGTGGGGTCAAAATGGGCAGTACACCCCTAGATAAATTTTTTAAGGGGTATAGTTTTCAAAATGGGGTCACTTGTGGGGGTTTTCTTTGGTTTTGGCCACTCAAGAGCTCTACAAAAGTGCTATGGGGCCTAAAACGCCTTCAAGCTAAATTTCTGTTCTGAAAGACACTGACTACTCCTTTCATTTTGGGCCCCGTTGTGCATCCAGACATAAGATTAGGGCCACAATGGGTATATTTCTGAACACGGGAGAAACAGGGGTATCTATTTTGGGGTGTAAATCCTCATTTTCATGGGCACTATAGGAAAAAATATGTCCTTAAAATGACATATTTGCAAAAATATGAAATTTTATTTTTTCTCCTCTAAATTTAATTAATTCCTGAAAAAAAACGGTGGCGTCAAAATACTAATGACACCACTCAGTGAATACATAAAGGGGTGTAGTTTTTAAAATAGGGTCATTTGGGGGGGTATCTATTATTCTGACACTCATGAGCCTTTGCAAACTTGGCTTGGTGCAGGAAAACAAAGTGTTCCTCAAAATGCTTAAAAGTAATGTTAAATTTGTACCTCATCTAAATTGTTAAAAAAACACAAAAGTTTTTCAAATTTGCATTCAGAATAAAGTAAACAGATGGAAATATATATCTTATCAAAAATGTGTACAGTATGTTTGGACATATTTGAGATATTACAGTTGAAAATGTGAAAAAATGATAATTTTTTCAATATTGGTACTTTTAATAAATATACACAAATTATATCGGTCTCTTTTCACAACCAAAATGAAGTACAACATGTGGCGAAAAAACAATGTCAGAATCACTTGGATATGCAAAACCTTTACGGAGTTATGCTATGCTGAATGACGCATTTCCAAAATTTGGCTCCGTCACTAAGGCGCAAACAGGCTTCGTCACAAAGGGGTTAAAGGGGTTGTCCCGCGAAAGCAAGTGGGGGTATACACTTCTGTATGGCCATATTAATGCACTTTGTAATATACATTGTGCATTAAATATGAGCCAAACAGAAGTTATTCACTTACCTGTTCCGTTGCTAGCGTCCCCGTCTCCATGGAGCCGTCTAATTTCAGCGTCTAATCGCCCGATTAGACGCGCTTGCGCAGTCCGGTCTTCTCCCTGGTGAATGGGGCCGCTCGTGCCGGAGAGCTGCTCCTCGTAGCTCCGCCCTGTCACGTGTGCTGATTCCAGTCAATCAGGAGGCTGGAATCGGCAATGGAACGCACAGAGCCCACGGTGCACCATGGGAGAAGACCTGCGGTCCACCGTGGGTGAAGATCCCGGCGGCCATCTTAGCAAGGTAAGGAAGAAGTCACCGCAGCGCGGGGATTCCGGTAAGTACTATCCGGGTTTTTTTTTACACATGCATCGGGTTTGTCTCGCGCCGAACGGGGGGCCTATTGAAAAAAAAAAAAAACGTTTCGGCGCGGGACAACCCCTTTAAATGACAGGGATCAGAGTTTTCTCTGATTCTGGCCATTACAATGCGAACTCTGCTGTCAGTAAACACAGGGCTCTCGCTATGATCATGTGGGAGCAGGACCCATGACATAAATATCCATCATGGAGGCTTCTGACAAACCAGTCTGTGATGTTCATTTACATCATGGAGTCTTAACAGGTTAGAATGTACCTCCAGTTCCAACATTTTCAGTGTTTTTTGGAAAATTTGCTATGGCAAGCTATGCATGCCGCATAGGTTTCTTCCCTCCTATCACCAACATGCCTATGGCTGGTGGTTTGCTGTTCCCTGCCAATGTTTTGCTCCCCTTGCTGCTGGTTTTGGTCCCCCTACAACATGGGGCCAGTTTTGACATTTTTTCTAAGGCCCAGCATAAACAACCATGCATTAATCAGTCTATAACTAAATGTCACCATATTAATCCAGGATTATTGCTATGGGTGTTTTTTTCTCCAGGTACTCTGGCTTCCTCTCATACTTCTAACACATGCTATATAATGGTAGGATATGTAAGGCCCCCACAATAGTTCCTTAATGAATTAATATATAGGGTGGTTAGAATTATATCCATCTGTTCTTTCCCCCACAGTAAATGATGCCGATATGGCTCCCAAGCAGAAGTGTGATCCCATGTCACCACTGCAGCCAATTACCGGCCAGAGCAGTAACTATCATGGCCAGTAATTGGCTGTAGCGGTCATATGCCCCTGGGTCGTCACATCATCACTGCGGCAAGACACAGAGAGTGGAGAGATTTGGTTCTTAGTGAACGGCTCAGATTGTGCTGCAAAATCCAGTACTGCCTCAAATTAAGAAAATCTCATGTTTATCTCTAATCTCAACCTAAACAGTTATATTTCACAGAGTAGGCAGAGCAAAAAGTCTCCAAATTTAACTTGAGTAGCCCTTTCACAGTGGTGACTTGAATTAAAAAATATAATTTTTATTTTGAACTTTTTAAAAATGCACATATAGGGGCACAACACATAAAACAACAAAAACAAAAAAAGTAAGTAAGGGGCGTGGTAAATACCATCCAACCACACCGTCACTAAAGATGGGCATCCAATTGTGCTGTGTGTGTGGGTGTTTGTGTGATCTGGTCACCGGCGACCACAAAGTTTTTTTGTCCTGCTTAAAGCCGGTAATGTATGAGGCAGGGGTATATTGGTACTTGGGGTTTGTAAGATAATCCCCAGTTGTTTTGGTCTTTTTTATTTATAAAGCCCACACACCGTAGATGGATGCAATTTTTAGTGATTTGAACGTTCGTTTCTTCACAATTCTTTTTTGCCCCCCCCCCCCTTTTTTTTCAAAGGAGGGTAGAGGTACCTGACCAATTCCTAAATGGAGAGTCGGAATTGGCCTTGGCCGTAGGGATCATCTCCCGAGGTTGCTAGATATGTATGATGCCAACCTCCAGAGAGAGTCTCCCGGTTAGTATAGGATGGCCTCGCCTCTATAGATAAGGGTCATAGTGTAAATACTTGACCCAAGCGTATTCGAATTTCCCTTTTTAGTATGCTGATTCTCGTATTTAATTGCTCGACGCGTTTCACCACTTCAATTCTCGTGGATCATCAGGAGCATTATAAATCGGGATTGAGTAGAGACAGTATAGGTGATATCATGAGGTCACCAATAGACCAATTGATAAAGAAACGAATATCTTAATTTTTGGAGGGCCTGTTCATGCAGCAGGTTTCTCAAAGGATCGGGTCTAGCCTGGGTAGAAAGTTCGATACTCAAATTTCTCTTATTGACAAAAGCAATAATTTGAGATTTGCCAGAGATAGCGTATCCTAATGACCCAAATCAGCCTTGAATGCGAATGTCTGGCGTGGGGTGTTCAGGACTGATACGAGAATGTTCAAGCTGCTACTACTCACAGAAACATACCATAGGGATCCAGTATTATGCTGTGAGTAAAGTAGTATTGGAGCAATCCGTCTCTGTCCAGAGATTGGATAGCCGGTTCGTCCTATGCAATATGCATACTGGGACGCTAAGCCGGTATCGCAAGGGTTTTTGTGCCTGTGCTTATTCAGGACACATATCCCCAGGTGAGGAAAAGGAGAGAAGCACTAGCCCCCTGCTTCTCTATAGAGAACACCCCGTTCACCAATCTGCTGCTTCTTTAGCTATCACATAAACAGACTAGTGATTTACTAGCCTGTTACGTGTAGGAGCTTATCTAACAGAACCCGCCCGAGTTTCTTTTCCCAGAGTGTCAGAATTGACAGAAGAAAAGGGTGGATACAAGATGAAAATAACAAAAGTTGGTGTCCATAGCCCAGATGGTAGGCTAGGGAATGAGCTCTGGATGCAAGGTGCTTGCCTTATATAGTGCAGTGCCCTCCTTCAAGAGGGTGTGATCAATTTGTCCACCTATCAAGATAGACTACGCCCCCTTGTGTACACATCATGTGGATGGGAAGGGCTCATTTGTTATTATTAGACTCCATGTAAACCCAGCACTGGATCAGGAGTCCTCAATGGTTACTGGAGTGTGGGTCCTCTGATGTTGTGGAAACGATCGTCCCTCAGGGCTCCTCTCCACTGGCGACGGCGATAATCGCTGCGAGAAAATCGCAATGCCAAGATCGCACCGCATCGCCGCAAAACCGCAAGTTTGCGATTGCGCTGCGATGCGACGCGACATCCGCCCTGCCATTACGCTGTGTGTGCGAGAGAAAAAAACGCTGAAACAATCCCCCTGCTGCGATTTTTAATCCTCGCATCGCAGCCTGCCCCCAAACATCGCCAATGGAAAGGCTGTCACAGAACCACACGTGCAGGACCTTCCCCCGAGAGCCCGCACTCTCGCATCGCACTGAAAACGCACAACTATCTCGCCAGTGGAAAGGAGCCCCCAGTGTGACGATCGGCGCGGGCTATGCCTCTACTGATGTGGTCTATAGGAAAGATCAGAGGGGGCTCATTATTTTGTCCCCGCCTCCTCGGTATTTGCTGGCCAATCCGAGTCCGGCTTAACGTCAGGGGGTGTGTACTCCCGTGACGTGTGTCGTGGTGCCATGACAACCTGAGCGACGCTGGATCCAACCTCCCTCCGTAACATCAGGCATGTGTATTGCGCAGTGTAGCGGACACAGGGCCGGACTGGGTCTGTTATTATCAGTCGCGGCGCTCGTATAGGTCCGTGCACTCAGGTGGGCCGTGGATCGCGTCCTACATACCGCCCCCCGACGCACAGCGCTGCAGAGACGTGGGGGGACGTCATGACGCGCGGCGTCTCGTGGGACGCATCTGCGTCTCATAGCAGCGAGACCTCACGTCCTGGTGACGTGACGTCACGATGTAACGCGTAGTGACGTCACCATGCGTGCCGCATCATCGGGACAAGCGGCTCAGTGTGGGGCCGTTTCTCAGGACTCTAATTGGCGTGCTGTCATAGCGTTATCGATGGGGGGGTGTGGCGACCTACGGGCGCTCACGGTGAGATGCAAAGAATGCATCTGATCCGTGATGGATACCCCGAAAAGACCAAGAATAGTCGGACGGGTCCGTGAGGGATAATAGGATCAGTATGTTCAGGGCGAGTGATGGACTTCACAATATTCACTATATTATCCAGAGTTTGAAGTGTGTAAATAAAGATGTTTGTCAACAAGGTTTTTTCTTTTTATTGCTGATGCTCCATGGGAAAAGACCCCGTGTTGGGTGTTTGTATTTAATAGGTCCTCTTTGATAATACAGTAATAGATATTACAGGATTCATTTAGTTAGTTTTATATTTGTGACCCAGAAATTTAAGGTAAGTATAATACGATCTTGATCCAAAACATAAAGATAGCGGCGGATAATATGGTAAAACCGTAAGATTTGGTAAGGGTGAATGATGGACCATCACTTGTGGTCTTATTTATAGTGTCGCATGACGACCATGGATGGAGGTTGATTCAGAATTATAGTTCTTAGGCCCAAAAACAGAAAAGGTACTAGAAGGTTATCTGTTAGATGAAGCAATTAAATGACAGAATTTCATTTAGGCCAACTGGTTGTGTGGTTCCGCACCGGAAAATCCAATTGGCCTCTTTACGAAGTAGCAGGCTGTCAGGGTTGCCGCCTCTACCATCCGATCTAATTGCTTCAATCCCTTGGAAAGCCAAGCATTCAGCATTTCCATTATGGTGTTCCCACACATGGGTTGCTACGGAGGTGATCTCTTTCCTCCCTATATTGCCAATATGACCCAGTATTCTCCGTCGCAGTTGTTGACGCGTTTTTCCGATATACTGTTTTTTACAGCTGCATGTGATCAAATATACTACATTGGTTGACAGGCAATTGATGAAATCACGTATTTCATACTGTTTGCCTGTAGCATTCGCGGTAAAGGAGTTGCCTTTCAGAATATATTTGCATGCCAGACATTTGGAACATTTAAAGGTCCCATTTGGGATTGAGCGTGTGAGCCAGTTCTTACAAGAGGTGGTTGGTTTCAGATGACTTTTCACCACGTGGTCGCGAATATTCCGGCCACGTCTATAGGTGATTTTAGGGAGATCGGAGATATGCTGTTTGATATCATCATCTTTCTGAAGAATTTCCCAATAGGACTTAAGGATGTTGAAGATTTCCTGGTGTCCAGTGTCGTAGGTGCCAATAATTCTAATTACGTTTTTGTTATCTGGTCGCTGTTTTGGGATAACGAGAGAACTCCTGTTGCAAATGCGGGCATGTTGTTCAGCTGTGTTTAGAATTTCAATAGGGTATTTACGTTGTCGAAACCTATTGTGGAGTTTGTCACATTCCTTGTTGAAGCAGTTGTCGTTGGAACAGTTGCGTCTTGCCCTTAGGAACTGGCCTTTAGGGATGCCTCGTCGTAGGGGGAAAGGGTGGTAACTGTCCCAGGCTAAGAGGCTATTGGTAGAGGTTTCTTTACGATATAAATCGCTCGTGAGTTTGCCGTCTGCTTCGATTTTGATAATGATATCCAGAAATGTCATCGTATTCTTGTCTATTGCAGCTGTAAATCGTAAGTTTAGATTGTTATCATTGAGCCACATTACAAACTCTTCGAAAAGCCGTTTAGTGCCGGTCCACAGTATTAAGATGTCATCAATATATCTAATCCATGTGAGGATATGTGTGGACCATGGCATGTCGCTGGAAAAGACGATTTTCTCTTCCCACCAGCCCAGGAGCAAATTTGCGTAGGTGGGGGCACAAGATGTCCCCATCGCGGTGCCCCTGAGCTGGTGGAAAAATTTCCGGTTGAAGAGGAAGTAGTTGTGTGTTAAGATGAAGCTCAATAGTTCCAATATGAACTCACTATGCTGTTGTAAATGTCGGCCTCTTTGAGTTAGGAAATGTGAGGTGGCTTTTAGTCCTATGTTATGCGGGATTGAGCTGTACAGGGCTTCAACGTTGAGGCTCGCTATCATTGTCTCCGGACCCACCACTATTCCCTCAATTTGACGCAGGACATCCATAGTGTCCTGCGCAAATGACGGAAGCGATGACACAAATGGTCTCAGGACCTTGTCTAGATACTTGCTGGCATTCTGTGTTAGGTTATCAATGCCAGAAACAATAGGGCGTCCTTTTAGGGGGTGCGTCCCCTTGTGTATCTTTGGCAAGGTGTAGAAGGTGGCCAGTCTAGGTGTGTCTACAGTCATGAATTTCAGCTCGCGTTCATTGATGAGTCTCGATTCTTTGGCGGTCATGAGAATTTGGTCTAATACTTGTTTGAATTTGTCTGTGGGGTCCTCCTCCAAAACAGCATATGTGGTTACATCATCAAGAATGTCGGTGCACATTTTGATGTAGCTGTCTCTGTCTAATATAACCACATTGCCGCCTTTATCAGACGGTTTAATAATGATGTCCTCGTTCTTTTCTAGAGCCTTCAGGGCCTTCTTTTCGTTTATGCTCATGTTATAATTTTTGATATTGGAGGTTTGAATCTTTTTTATATCCCTTAGGACCAAATTCTCAAAGATATCCAATTCTGGACAACTCATTGCAGGGGGATGGGATCTATTTGTTGGCCTGCAATCAGTGTATGGAATTGGTCCAGATGAGTCTTCCTCCAAACTTTGGAGGTCCCTAATTGCGGGAATATCAGAGACTGGTACACCTAGTTCGTTGGCCAATTTGCGATCCTGGATCGCATGATATTTCCTCCATCTGAGCTTTCTCATGAAGAGGGAGATGTCCTTTGTCCAGACGAACGGCTCATAGCGGGTCGTCGGGACAAAGGACAGCCCCCTCTCCAAGACCCGGATTTCGTGATGGGTAAGTTGGTGTTTAGATATATTGATGACCTGCATTTTATCGTTGTCGGGTTCGTCTGGACTGTCGGGTGCCGTCAGTAGTTGTCTAGGGGGTTCCGGCGATCCCTCAAAAAATATTGTGATATTGGAAATTCTGAGGGATGTTGTGATTGGGACCTAGTACGTCCCTGACCTCTCCGTCTCCCCTGATCACGCCCCACTCTCGGTGGTCGCTGTCTACGTTGTATTCTAGATTTTTCGTTATCCGATTGCTCGGTTTCTGAGGAGCTTGGCTCGGCACCGGATTGTCTGCCCGTACTGATATATGCCCGATTCTCCCGGAAATCAGTCAGGTCACGGGTAAATAGCGCATGTTTTCTGTCTTTGATATTTTGGGTGTACTTTGCAATGTTATCCTGAAGATTTTTTTCAAGATTAGAATACTCAGGGTCTGATGAGAATTTTTTCGATCTCTCAATAGATTCCTCTAATAATTTTTTACTTTTGGTGAGGGTGACTTGTTCTTCATCAATTAGAAGTTTAATAAGTCGTAATGAGGACTCTGTAATCTCATTTTCCCATTTTTTAAGGAAGTCAGGGTTCCTACACCTAGGGGGAGGAAGTGTGTTGTTTCTTAGTCCCCTAGGAACGATTTTGTGTTCCTCGTATTTAGAGAGACCCTTGATTTCCCACCACCCCCTGACGTATTCACGGTAGGTGCGAGTGAGTTCTTTGAAGGTGGCCTCAATTGAAAAGTTGGAATTAGATGTATAATCTGTTTCTGAAAAAACCGTATCAGCGTCTGACATCCATTGTGTCGTGCTAATGCTTTGGGATAGAAATCCTGCCATTCGAGCACAGAGCCAACAATATTTCACAGAGTAGGCAGAGCAAAAAGTCTCCAAATTTAACTTGAGTAGCCCTTTCACAGTGGTGACTTGAATTAAAAAATATAATTTTTATTTTGAACTTTTTAAAAATGCACATATAGGGGCACAACACATAAAACAACAAAAACAAAAAAAGTAAGTAAGGGGCGTGGTAAATACCATCCAACCACACCGTCACTAAAGATGGGCATCCAATTGTGCTGTGTGTGTGGGTGTTTGTGTGATCTGGTCACCGGCGACCACAAAGTTTTTTTGTCCTGCTTAAAGCCGGTAATGTATGAGGCAGGGGTATATTGGTACTTGGGGTTTGTAAGATAATCCCCAGTTGTTTTGGTCTTTTTTATTTATAAAGCCCACACACCGTAGATGGATGCAATTTTTAGTGATTTGAACGTTCGTTTCTTCACAATTCTTTTTTGCCCCCCCCCCTTTTTTTTCAAAGGAGGGTAGAGGTACCTGACCAATTCCTAAATGGAGAGTCGGAATTGGCCTTGGCCGTAGGGATCATCTCCCGAGGTTGCTAGATATGTATGATGCCAACCTCCAGAGAGAGTCTCCCGGTTAGTATAGGATGGCCTCGCCTCTATAGATAAGGGTCATAGTGTAAATACTTGACCCAAGCGTATTCGAATTTCCCTTTTTAGTATGCTGATTCTCGTATTTAATTGCTCGACGCGTTTCACCACTTCAATTCTCGTGGATCATCAGGAGCATTATAAATCGGGATTGAGTAGAGACAGTATAGGTGATATCATGAGGTCACCAATAGACCAATTGATAAAGAAACGAATATCTTAATTTTTGGAGGGCCTGTTCATGCAGCAGGTTTCTCAAAGGATCGGGTCTAGCCTGGGTAGAAAGTTCGATACTCAAATTTCTCTTATTGACAAAAGCAATAATTTGAGATTTGCCAGAGATAGCGTATCCTAATGACCCAAATCAGCCTTGAATGCGAATGTCTGGCGTGGGGTGTTCAGGACTGATACGGGAATGTTCAAGCTGCTACTACTCACAGAAACATACCATAGGGATCCAGTATTATGCTGTGAGTAAAGTAGTATTGGAGCAATCCGTCTCTGTCCAGAGATTGGATAGCCGGTTCGTCCTATGCAATATGCATACTGGGACGCTAAGCCGGTATCGCAAGGGTTTTTGTGCCTGTGCTTATTCAGGACACATATCCCCAGGTGAGGAAAAGGAGAGAAGCACTAGCCCCCTGCTTCTCTATAGAGAACACCCCGTTCACCAATCTGCTGCTTCTTTAGCTATCACATAAACAGACTAGTGATTTACTAGCCTGTTACGTGTAGGAGCTTATCTAACAGAACCCGCCCGAGTTTCTTTTCCCAGAGTGTCAGAATTGACAGAAGAAAAGGGTGGATACAAGATGAAAATAACAAAAGTTGGTGTCCATAGCCCAGATGGTAGGCTAGGGAATGAGCTCTGGATGCAAGGTGCTTGCCTTATATAGTGCAGTGCCCTCCTTCAAGAGGGTGTGATCAATTTGTCCACCTATCAAGATAGACTACGCCCCCTTGTGTACACATCATGTGGATGGGAAGGGCTCATTTGTTATTATTAGACTCCATGTAAACCCAGCACTGGATCAGGAGTCCTCAATGGTTACTGGAGTGTGGGTCCTCTGATGTTGTGGAAACGATCGTCCCTCAGGGCTCCTCTCCACTGGCGACGGCGATAATCGCTGCGAGAAAATCGCAATGCCAAGATCGCACCGCATCGCCGCAAAACCGCAAGTTTGCGATTGCGCTGCGATGCGACGCGACATCCGCCCTGCCATTACGCTGTGTGTGCGAGAGAAAAAAACGCTGAAACAATCCCCCTGCTGCGATTTTTAATCCTCGCATCGCAGCCTGCCCCCAAACATCGCCAATGGAAAGGCTGTCACAGAACCACACGTGCAGGACCTTCCCCCGAGAGCCCGCACTCTCGCATCGCACTGAAAACGCACAACTATCTCGCCAGTGGAAAGGAGCCCCCAGTGTGACGATCGGCGCGGGCTATGCCTCTACTGATGTGGTCTATAGGAAAGATCAGAGGGGGCTCATTATTTTGTCCCCGCCTCCTCGGTATTTGCTGGCCAATCCGAGTCCGGCTTAACGTCAGGGGGTGTGTACTCCCGTGACGTGTGTCGTGGTGCCATGACAACCTGAGCGACGCTGGATCCAACCTCCCTCCGTAACATCAGGCATGTGTATTGCGCAGTGTAGCGGACACAGGGCCGGACTGGGTCTGTTATTATCAGTCGCGGCGCTCGTATAGGTCCGTGCACTCAGGTGGGCCGTGGATCGCGTCCTACATACCGCCCCCCGACGCACAGCGCTGCAGAGACGTGGGGGGACGTCATGACGCGCGGCGTCTCGTGGGACGCATCTGCGTCTCATAGCAGCGAGACCTCACGTCCTGGTGACGTGACGTCACGATGTAACGCGTAGTGACGTCACCATGCGTGCCGCATCATCGGGACAAGCGGCTCAGTGTGGGGCCGTTTCTCAGGACTCTAATTGGCGTGCTGTCATAGCGTTATCGATGGGGGGGTGTGGCGACCTACGGGCGCTCACGGTGAGATGCAAAGAATGCATCTGATCCGTGATGGATACCCCGAAAAGACCAAGAATAGTCGGACGGGTCCGTGAGGGATAATAGGATCAGTATGTTCAGGGCGAGTGATGGACTTCACAATATTCACTATATTATCCAGAGTTTGAAGTGTGTAAATAAAGATGTTTGTCAACAAGGTTTTTTCTTTTTATTGCTGATGCTCCATGGGAAAAGACCCCGTGTTGGGTGTTTGTATTTAATAGGTCCTCTTTGATAATACAGTAATAGATATTACAGGATTCATTTAGTTAGTTTTATATTTGTGACCCAGAAATTTAAGGTAAGTATAATACGATCTTGATCCAAAACATAAAGATAGCGGCGGATAATATGGTAAAACCGTAAGATTTGGTAAGGGTGAATGATGGACCATCACTTGTGGTCTTATTTATAGTGTCGCATGACGACCATGGATGGAGGTTGATTCAGAATTATAGTTCTTAGGCCCAAAAACAGAAAAGGTACTAGAAGGTTATCTGTTAGATGAAGCAATTAAATGACAGAATTTCATTTAGGCCAACTGGTTGTGTGGTTCCGCACCGGAAAATCCAATTGGCCTCTTTACGAAGTAGCAGGCTGTCAGGGTTGCCGCCTCTACCATCCGATCTAATTGCTTCAATCCCTTGGAAAGCCAAGCATTCAGCATTTCCATTATGGTGTTCCCACACATGGGTTGCTACGGAGGTGATCTCTTTCCTCCCTATATTGCCAATATGACCCAGTATTCTCCGTCGCAGTTGTTGACGCGTTTTTCCGATATACTGTTTTTTACAGCTGCATGTGATCAAATATACTACATTGGTTGACAGGCAATTGATGAAATCACGTATTTCATACTGTTTGCCTGTAGCATTCGCGGTAAAGGAGTTGCCTTTCAGAATATATTTGCATGCCAGACATTTGGAACATTTAAAGGTCCCATTTGGGATTGAGCGTGTGAGCCAGTTCTTACAAGAGGTGGTTGGTTTCAGATGACTTTTCACCACGTGGTCGCGAATATTCCGGCCACGTCTATAGGTGATTTTAGGGAGATCGGAGATATGCTGTTTGATATCATCATCTTTCTGAAGAATTTCCCAATAGGACTTAAGGATGTTGAAGATTTCCTGGTGTCCAGTGTCGTAGGTGCCAATAATTCTAATTACGTTTTTGTTATCTGGTCGCTGTTTTGGGATAAGGAGAGAACTCCTGTTGCAAATGCGGGCATGTTGTTCAGCTGTGTTTAGAATTTCAATAGGGTATTTACATTGTCGAAACCTATTGTGGAGTTTGTCACATTCCTTGTTGAAGCAGTTGTCGTTGGAACAGTTGCGTCTTGCCCTTAGGAACTGGCCTTTAGGGATGCCTCGTCGTAGGGGGAAAGGGTGGTAACTGTCCCAGGCTAAGAGGCTATTGGTAGAGGTTTCTTTACGATATAAATCGCTCGTGAGTTTGCCGTCTGCTTCGATTTTGATAATGATATCCAGAAATGTCATCGTATTCTTGTCTATTGCAGCTGTAAATCGTAAGTTTAGATTGTTATCATTGAGCCACATTACAAACTCTTCGAAAAGCCGTTTAGTGCCGGTCCACAGTATTAAGATGTCATCAATATATCTAATCCATGTGAGGATATGTGTGGACCATGGCATGTCGCTGGAAAAGACGATTTTCTCTTCCCACCAGCCCAGGAGCAAATTTGCGTAGGTGGGGGCACAAGATGTCCCCATCGCGGTGCCCCTGAGCTGGTGGAAAAATTTCCGGTTGAAGAGGAAGTAGTTGTGTGTTAAGATGAAGCTCAATAGTTCCAATATGAACTCACTATGCTGTTGTAAATGTCGGCCTCTTTGAGTTAGGAAATGTGAGGTGGCTTTTAGTCCTATGTTATGCGGGATTGAGCTGTACAGGGCTTCAACGTTGAGGCTCGCTATCATTGTCTCCGGACCCACCACTATTCCCTCAATTTGACGCAGGACATCCATAGTGTCCTGCGCAAATGACGGAAGCGATGACACAAATGGTCTCAGGACCTTGTCTAGATACTTGCTGGCATTCTGTGTTAGGTTATCAATGCCAGAAACAATAGGGCGTCCTTTTAGGGGGTGCGTCCCCTTGTGTATCTTTGGCAAGGTGTAGAAGGTGGCCAGTCTAGGTGTGTCTACAGTCATGAATTTCAGCTCGCGTTCATTGATGAGTCTCGATTCTTTGGCGGTCATGAGAATTTGGTCTAATACTTGTTTGAATTTGTCTGTGGGGTCCTCCTCCAAAACAGCATATGTGGTTACATCATCAAGAATGTCGGTGCACATTTTGATGTAGCTGTCTCTGTCTAATATAACCACATTGCCGCCTTTATCAGACGGTTTAATAATGATGTCCTCGTTCTTTTCTAGAGCCTTCAGGGCCTTCTTTTCGTTTATGCTCATGTTATAATTTTTGATATTGGAGGTTTGAATCTTTTTTATATCCCTTAGGACCAAATTCTCAAAGATATCCAATTCTGGACAACTCATTGCAGGGGGATGGGATCTATTTGTTGGCCTGCAATCAGTGTATGGAATTGGTCCAGATGAGTCTTCCTCCAAACTTTGGAGGTCCCTAATTGCGGGAATATCAGAGACTGGTACACCTAGTTCGTTGGCCAATTTGCGATCCTGGATCGCATGATATTTCCTCCATCTGAGCTTTCTCATGAAGAGGGAGATGTCCTTTGTCCAGACGAACGGCTCATAGCGGGTCGTCGGGACAAAGGACAGCCCCCTCTCCAAGACCCGGATTTCGTGATGGGTAAGTTGGTGTTTAGATATATTGATGACCTGCATTTTATCGTTGTCGGGTTCGTCTGGACTGTCGGGTGCCGTCAGTAGTTGTCTAGGGGGTTCCGGCGATCCCTCAAAAAATATTGTGATATTGGAAATTCTGAGGGATGTTGTGATTGGGACCTAGTACGTCCCTGACCTCTCCGTCTCCCCTGATCACGCCCCACTCTCGGTGGTCGCTGTCTACGTTGTATTCTAGATTTTTCGTTATCCGATTGCTCGGTTTCTGAGGAGCTTGGCTCGGCACCGGATTGTCTGCCCGTACTGATATATGCCCGATTCTCCCGGAAATCAGTCAGGTCACGGGTAAATAGCGCATGTTTTCTGTCTTTGATATTTTGGGTGTACTTTGCAATGTTATCCTGAAGATTTTTTTCAAGATTAGAATACTCAGGGTCTGATGAGAATTTTTTCGATCTCTCAATAGATTCCTCTAATAATTTTTTACTTTTGGTGAGGGTGACTTGTTCTTCATCAATTAGAAGTTTAATAAGTCGTAATGAGGACTCTGTAATCTCATTTTCCCATTTTTTAAGGAAGTCAGGGTTCCTACACCTAGGGGGAGGAAGTGTGTTGTTTCTTAGTCCCCTAGGAACGATTTTGTGTTCCTCGTATTTAGAGAGACCCTTGATTTCCCACCACCCCCTGACGTATTCACGGTAGGTGCGAGTGAGTTCTTTGAAGGTGGCCTCAATTGAAAAGTTGGAATTAGATGTATAATCTGTTTCTGAAAAAACCGTATCAGCGTCTGACATCCATTGTGTCGTGCTAATGCTTTGGGATAGAAATCCTGCCATTCGAGCACAGAGCCAACAATATTTCACAGAGTAGGCAGAGCAAAAAGTCTCCAAATTTAACTTGAGTAGCCCTTTCACAGTGGTGACTTGAATTAAAAAATATAATTTTTATTTTGAACTTTTTAAAAATGCACATATAGGGGCACAACACATAAAACAACAAAAACAAAAAAAGTAAGTAAGGGGCGTGGTAAATACCATCCAACCACACCGTCACTAAAGATGGGCATCCAATTGTGCTGTGTGTGTGGGTGTTTGTGTGATCTGGTCACCGGCGACCACAAAGTTTTTTTGTCCTGCTTAAAGCCGGTAATGTATGAGGCAGGGGTATATTGGTACTTGGGGTTTGTAAGATAATCCCCAGTTGTTTTGGTCTTTTTTATTTATAAAGCCCACACACCGTAGATGGATGCAATTTTTAGTGATTTGAACGTTCGTTTCTTCACAATTCTTTTTTGCCCCCCCCCCCTTTTTTTTCAAAGGAGGGTAGAGGTACCTGACCAATTCCTAAATGGATAGTCGGAATTGGCCTTGGCCGTAGGGATCATCTCCCGAGGTTGCTAGATATGTATGATGCCAACCTCCAGAGAGAGTCTCCCGGTTAGTATAGGACGGCCTCGCCTCTATAGATAAGGGTCGTAGTGTAAATACTTGACCCAAGCGTATTCGAATTTCCCTTTTTAGTATGCTGATTCTCGTATTTAATTGCTCGACGCGTTTCACCACTTCAATTCTCGTGGATCATCAGGAGCATTATAAATCGGGATTGAGTAGAGACAGTATAGGTGATATCATGAGGTCACCAATAGACCAATTGATAAAGAAACGAATATCTTAATATATATAGAGGCGAGGCCGTCCTATACTAACCGGGAGACTCTCTCTGGAGGTTGGCATCATACATATCTAGCAACCTCGGGAGATGATCCCTACGGCCAAGGCCAATTCCGACTATCCATTTAGGAATTGGTCAGGTACCTCTACCCTCCTTTGAAAAAAAAGGGGGGGGGGGGCAAAAAAGAATTGTGAAGAAACGAACGTTCAAATCACTAAAAATTGCATCCATCTACGGTGTGTGGGCTTTATAAATAAAAAAGACCAAAACAACTGGGGATTATCTTACAAACCCCAAGTACCAATATACCCCTGCCTCATACATTACCGGCTTTAAGCAGGACAAAAAAACTTTGTGGTCGCCGGTGACCAGATCACACAAACACCCACACACACAGCACAATTGGATGCCCATCTTTAGTGACGGTGTGGTTGGATGGTATTTACCACGCCCCTTACTTACTTTTTTTGTTTTTGTTGTTTTATGTGTTGTGCCCCTATATGTGCATTTTTAAAAAGTTCAAAATAAAAATTATATTTTTTAATTCAAGTCACCACTGTGAAAGGGCAACCTAAACAGTTAAGTAAAGTTTTATTGAAACAGAACATAATAAAAATGGCCAGTTGGTAAGTGACAAAAGCAATAAATACTAGAGTCAGATCATATATCTATTATGGGACCCTTGGACAGAAGGACCCAGCCATCCTTAGACTTGTATCGTTTGCCAATGGTTGATGAGAATCTGTACAGAACTCTTTCCCTAGGCAAATTGCTTTATACGCAGATGTGGTGGAAAGGATATAGAGAGAAAATACGAACAACCATGCCCTGCTATCCTGGGTGGGAAAGCCTGGCTCCATAATTGAAGGACCATTTTGGTCTTTGCCATGAAGACTCTATGCATGATATTGTATGTGATACTGGTACAGCTAAGGGGATTTTACCCAAAGGTTATGAAAAGGATATAGAGGGAAAATACGAACAACCACGCCCTGTCATCCTGGGTGGGAAAGCCTGACTCCATAATTGAGGGCCCATCTTGATCTTTGCCATGAAGACCCTACGCATGCCATTGTATGTTATACTGGTATAGTTAAAGGGGTTGTCTGAACTAATTTGTTTTGTAAAAACAGGCCCTTTATCGCTAAAACATAATAAAGAGCTGATACTCACCTCTCCCTGCTCCCCATAAGCCCCACACCGGCATCCCTGGATTTCCACTGTGATGTAGTGTTTACAAGTGGCTGCAGCCTGTGTTCGAGATGACCGATTGCTGAGCTCTAGCATACGCTGCAGCAGCCCGTGACATTCCATACATAGGATGACTGCAGCCTGTAAATATTACGTCAGCAAGAAAACCGGAAGTTACTAATGGAGGACTTATGGGGAAAACAGAGAGGTGAATATTAACTCTTTATTATGTTTTATCCATTGGGGACATTTAAAAAAAAAATCTCAAACAACCCCTTGAAACTCATTGGTCACGTTGAAAGGAATAAAGATAAAAATCATTTCTTGGATTCAGCTTTACTTGACATTTGAGACCAGAATCTGTATATGAAGGTAATACTCTAGATTTATATGTGTGAAGAAAGGCTATTACTGTGCATTTCATTCACCATTGCCTTTGTGCTCATATTAATCAATCGCCAGCTCAGCAATGAGCGCCGTAATGTTCTGACAACACTGTAGGCCCAGTGGGTCCATTTTAGTCACATTTCACTGGCTGCATTATTGACAGGATTCTGTAATGCTGTAAGTTTTTAATGTGTTTAGAGGGCATGAATGGATTTATAGAGTATGATTGCTGCGCTACACAATATTAAAAAATGAATTATTTACTTCAGTAATAACTTCACACAACCAGGAATATCAGCGCCAAATATTTTATACAATTCACAGCATTATTCTTCATTGACAATTGACTAGTGTACAGTTTAACATAATTGCTGCCCCCTTTTTGAAATAATTGTAATAGCTTTGGGCATTTTCCATTATGCACTATTGGGCATGTTGTAATTAGCTCCTGGTCTTACAGGACTAAAAGAAAAATAATCCCTAAGGGGGCAAAGATTTTTTTCATGCAGATCAGAGCCGGAAGCTACTGTATTGATTCTATAAACACATGTTTAATATTAAGAGACAGATGCAAGAGAAAAAAAGCGTTTGTGGGCTGGATACTAATCTAAATGTGTTCTTTGCAATAGATAATTTGTACAGTATTAATTTAGAATAGGATTAATGTGTGTAATAAAACATAAGGACCTCACTGTATTGGGCATTTGGTAGATACTAGTGATTGTCTAAATTAAGTTAATGCCTTTGAGCAATCTGTATTAAACCTAACAGCATAATAAGTCAGTACTATGATTCAACTAGTGAAGTATGCTCCAGAACTCATTAAAGGGTTTATAATTAATGGTAAAATGGGAATGTTTGCTTACATAAGGTCTGACATTTTTAACTTGATATTAAAGGTGTTATACAGGCAAGAAAAAAGTTTTGAAAGCAGCTTAGAATGGGGGACAAAACATGAAAGAAGCATACTTACCTTACTCAATCCCCCGCCGCTCTCTGCTTCCTGTTGCAGTAGCCATAGTGTCAAAATAATAATAATACGATGAGTAAGTACTGTAGTTCATCACCAGCTGAAGTAAGCTGATGATTGGCTGCTGTAGTCACATGTCCTTGGTTTTGCCACTATTCTAAGCTGCTTTCAAAATTTTTTTCTTACTTGGATATTTCCCTTTAATACTCTTAAAGTATGATAGTGTTGGAACACAGGACAACCATGGCTCAGCAAAGTGTTATACTGATGTAAACCACTCATGTGGATACCATATGCCACTGGTTAACGACTACTATGGTCTTCAGAAATGTAGCTGCTCCTTAGACAAGGAGCTTTGACTCAAGGTAACAGACTGAAGCGTTGCCCCTAGTGAAAGAAAGCTTAACTACAACTCTGGTGGTCTCTATATTAAATACTGGTCTTCAAGTCACCATGGGAAATAGACACCAATAAAGGTAATTCATATAAAGGTGGTTACTTCAGAATTTGGGGTATTTTCCCAAAGTTCTTGCCATTTTTATATAGAGTCAGTGGGCCATAGAGGGAGGAGCACAGCCAAAACTGGAAAAAATTCTGGCAGAAATCTACAATAGGCTTTACCTGGCATAGACTATTGTGACTATGACATCATCAGTAGGCTAAAACTAATTTGAGCCTTTTAATAAATTTGACGTATCTCACTCCAGCAGTACTTATCTAAAATTGGTGTATAAACACTGGTCTTAGATAAATGTGCCCCTATAAATACATCTAAGAAACCATAGACTGTATGTAGGTTTGCAAGAAGAGTGGAGAGGTGGAAGGAAGAGACACAACTGCAGGATCAGATTACTCACAAAATTTTCATATAGACCTGACCATGGAGACATAGCTATACATGGGAACTGTATACATATCAGGGTAAGACATTTTCAAATAAAAGTTATTTTTTAACATTACTTCATTTAAAAAAAATCTGAAATACAACAGATCAATGGTTACAATAAAAATGGTTACAAGGGTGTATATAGGCATCAAAATACAAATTCTGTAGCATTCTGGATTGGCGTAGTCAGGAAAGCCAGAGGTCAGTACATGGGTAGATATCAGTTGCGGTACAAAGGGAGCAGGCATGTAGCATAGTCAGGTAAGCCAGAGGTCGGTGTATAGGTAGGTATGTCAGGCTAGCAGTATGGAGGAGCAGCTGGTGGGAAAGCTTGAGTACTGGCTGGGAGCATAATAATCATGCACTGAGTGAGGGACAGGATATTAGATATTGTGAGCAATTAACAAAACAGAGTGATGCAATCAGGAGCTGGGTTGCGGAAGCAAGAAACTGGACAAGGTTAGGCAGGGGAGCTGCCCAGCAGCTTGAATAGCTCACCAGGGGAAGATACCGCCCGGTTGGAAGGAGTTCAACTCCTGACATCAATCCCCTCCTTCCACGATGGCCACCAGACCTTCCAGGAGCCAGCTTTCCTGGGTATCTGTGGTGGAACTCCTCTATGACCCTGGTATAATCCAGGATTTTGTCAATTCTCTTCAAAACTAACTCTGCTGGGCGGTGAGGTTCCATGTGGTGACAGTCACCCAGCGTCAAAATTCCACTGTATATCAGCATCAGAGCGCTGCCCTTGTATTAGGTCATGTAATATATCTTCTGCAGTGGCACAGCGATTCAGGTCATCAAGGTAATCCTCCTCACCTTGGACCTTTACTGGTTTGAAACTCCCTGACAATTCATCCAGTGTTCCATGTGTCACTGCTAAAGCTATTCAAATAGAACACCTTTTAAGCAAACTTTGGAGAGTGTTTTAAGATTTTTGTAGATAACCACACTTTATCTCCCACCTAAAAGGTATGAGAGACTTTGCTGCTTTTTTGTACTTTTCTTGGGCCTCTTGTAGTACTTCTATTACTTTCTTCTAGACTTCCTGTAACATTGTCAGCCTCTGAGTAAAAGCAGTAGTACAAGGAAGGTCTGGAATAAATACTGGATGTAAGCCAAAGTTAGCATAAAATGTGCTTTGAGCTGTAGAACTATGTTTCGAGCTGATGTAGACAAATTCATCCTGGTGATGGGAAATAAAACAGCAGAGGTATTGCTCCAGAGTCTAGTTAGTCCTTTCAGTCTGATCATTGGACTTGAGATGGAAGGTAGAAGACAAATTAATAATAATCCCTAGGGCCATACAGAATCTTGATGTACACTAAGCACCTCTATCAGAAACTATGTTATCCCATGTAGCCTACGTATCTAATTAATCATTAATTCTGTAGTTTGTTCAGCTGTGGGAATCCCTTCGAAGGGAATAAAATGGGCCATTTTATTGAGTCGGTCCACTACAACAAAGAGGGCAGTCATTTTTTTGAAGGAAGGCAGATCCACAATAAAATCCATTGATATTGATCCCCAAAGCCTGGATGGAACTGGAAGAGGTTGAAAAAGTCCCAAAGGGGGAGGTTGTGGTGTCTAGTTTTGTGCACGTTTGATGTCATAGTTTTTCACATTGTTCTTGCAAGTAGGACACCAAAATGAATGAAGCAATAGTTCAAGAGATATCGTGACCCTGAGATAGCCTGCAAGTTTAGAATCATGGACAAGTTTATGGATTTCGATTTGAACAGAATCTGGAACATACAATCTGTTTTCCTGCACCCAAAGCCCCTTTTTGTAAGAGAGATCCATGTCCTCAGAAGGATGATTGAGGAAAGAGTCATTTTCATACTCATCTTTGAATTTTGTTAAGAACTCTTTTAAGTCAAGAATACCCAGGACATTTTTAGAGGACAGAATAGCACAGTTTGTATTAGACTCCTCCTCCAGTTCAGCAAAAATTCTGGACAAAGCATTTGCCTTGCCATTTTTTGAACCAGGCCGATAGGAAATTATAAAATTGAACCTGGAGAAAAATAAGGCCCTTTGTGCTTGTCTTGCTAATGAAATCTTAGCTGTACAGGATGAATGGCTCCTTACAAAATATGTTTCCATTTGTAGAAGGCAACCTTGTCTCAAATTTCATAGTCTCTTTCTGTGGTGACAAAGTATGAGACAAAAATGCACATAGATGCAGCTCCATTTTATCTCCGACTCACTGAGACAAGATAGCTCCCACATCTGAGTCGGAGGCACCTACTTCAATCAACAACAAAAGGTAATTCCAGATTTGGGTGGACCAGTACTGGTGCAGAAATGAAAAGATTCTTTAGTTTTTTTAAACACATCCTGTTCCTCTGAAGACCATGAATATGCTTTAGTTTTCTTTGTGAGCGTGGTGATAGGTAAGATGATTTTTAAAAAGTCTTTTATGAATATTCAGTAAAAATTTGCTAATTCTATAAGATGTTGAACATCTTTTAAATTTTTGCGAGTGGGCCAATCAACCGCAGCTTTGATTTTACTAGGATCCACACTCAGACCATCTAGGGAGATGATGTATCCAAGAAATTATATCCAGGTTTGTTTAAACTCACATTTTCCAGTTTGATATTAAAGAGTAGAGATGAGCGAGCACACTCGGTAAGGTGAGTTACTCGAGCGAGCCTCGCTCATCTCGAGTAACTGCCTTCTCCTCCGAGCGTGCTTGGGGGGGTAGCAGGGGGTGGCGGGGGAGAGTGAGAGATATCTCCCTCTCCCCCCCCCCCCGCTACCTTCTGCCACCTGCCGCTCACCCCCGCCGCCCCCCGAGCAGGCTTGGAGGAGAAGGCAGTTACTCGAGATGAGCGAGGCTTGCTCAAGTTACTCTTGAAGATGTTCGAAGACGAGCCAGACATGCCTGCCATGTTCCTCCAAGCTGTTAAAGAATATAAGAATATTATCAATGTAAGAAACAACAAACTGATCCAACAGATCTTGCAACACATCATTAATGAAATGCAGAAAGGTGGCAGGAGACTTGCAAATGTCCATATCTAGTTCTAAAGCTAGTCTTCCACTCATCCCTTGGGTGAATCCGTATAAAATTATAGGCTTTTCTTAGATCCAGTTTGGTAAAAATTTTGGCAGAATGAAGTCTTTCCAACAATTCTGGGATTAGTAGGAGAGGGTAGCAATTTTTAATAGTAATTTTATTTAGTTGCCTGTAATCAATACCTGACCGCAAGTTTGAATCTTTCTTCTCTATGAACAATAAAGGTGCCCCAGCTGGGGATGAAGAAGGTCAAATGAAATCTTTCTTTAAATTTGGATCCAAGTATTCCCTGAGTTAACTTAACTGGTTGTTAAATGGTTGTTCCCAGAAGCAACTCTATTGCGTTATTGATGGAATAGTCGGCATGACAGAACCAGACTGATAAGAAACATCAGGGTTAGTTACTATCTTGACATTTGTAAGGGACATAGTCTTCTGGAATTTGTTAGGACAGTTGATGGCATAATATGCTGAGCCCCCACAATAGAGACATAAATTCTCTTTGGATACATAGCTGAATAAAGTCCTCCAAATTATCAGGGGTCTCAACTCTGGCGGCAAGCTCATCCTTCACCAGTTCTGATAATTCTCTTCAAAACTAACTCTGCTGGGTGGTGAGGTTCCATGTGGTGTCAGTCACCCGGCATCAAAATTCCACTGTATATCAGCATCAGAGCGCTGCCCTTGTCTTAGGTTGTGTAATCTATCTTCTGCAGTGGCACAGTGATTCAATTAATTAAAAACTTGATCCATAGCAGTATTAGTGCAAATAACAATTTATTTGCTATATGATATGCCTTTGGACTCTAAATTTGTTAGCAGTATGTAGGCTGAGGCCAGGAAATAACTTTCACCACAACACATGGGACACAATGAAAAGTTATCTATATATTGATTGACAGGCATCAGTTTTTATAGAGGCACATGCCTCAATTACAATAATTAAAATTTATTATAATTTGTTTATTGCCATTGGTCGATAAAATCTAAACACAAATATGAATATGCAAGATAAAGCATACATCTCAAATGCCAAACAAACGCAACACAGGCACAGTAGAATCATACATGATTAGCTTCTCAGAACACAAAAGTACAGTAATGGCAAACAGTAAGTTGTTTAAAGAAAAATAGGAGAACAGGGCACTATGACCCATTACATTAAATCTAGGACCTTGGAGTGTTCTAATCATCAAAAGGTCCCTTTTTATTCTTCAATACATTTGAGCAAATCTTGTTAAAAGAAAAGTACAAAACATTGACACAAACTATATCATACACAATGGAAAGAAAATACTATAAAAGTAAGTGAAAATGCATTTAACTAACAGCAGTAATGAAAGCATTGAGATCATTGAGGTGGTTACTGCTTGCTTGCTTCTACATACAGTGAGGCCCATGGAGAGCTGCCCCTGAGCCAATCAGAGGCAGCCCTCACTCACCCATTCATGAATTCATGAATGGGTGTGAGTGAGGGCTGGCCTCTGATTGGTCAGGCTGTGACCATTCAGAGGCATCTTATTCAGCAGGCGGGGATTTTAAATCCCCGGCTGCTGAATACTACTAACAGCTGTTCAGAGCAGTTCAGGAGAACTGCAGCCTGCCGCGCTGAACTCCGTCTGTCGGCACCAGGTGAGTATATATATATTTTTTATTTTTACACATTTCTGGATGAATTGCAGGAAAGGGCTTATATATTTAACCCCTTTCCGACAATTCATCCCGCGATCGCCGGCAGCCCATTGCATTCAGTGGAGTCGGCTGTATTGCCGGCTCCATTGAATTCAATGGGCTAACATCGTTCTTCTCTGCCACAGCTGTTACAGCTGTGGCAGAGGAGAACTTGCTGTGTCGTTCCCATCATTTTCTTGAATTGCCAAGATTTTCACACATGAAAACCTTAGCGAGCATCGGCGAAATACAAAAATGTTCCGGTCGCCCATTGACTTCAATGGGGTTCGTTATTCGAAACGAACACCCGAACATCGTGGGAAGTTCGTTTCGAATAACGCGAACCCGAACATTTTGGTGTTCGCTCATCTTTAGTTATGATCTTTAGAAAATGAGAATATCAGAACTGCAGAATGTGACTAGGACACAGGCGCATCAATGACCCTCGGTCATGAAAGGTTAATGAAAGTAGATTTAAGCAAAACATGTCTGCCATTTTGATGGTACATACAGTAGTGTTCAAAAAATAACAGTGAGGTTGCAATTAAAGCGTAAAATCATGAATGCAAATACTCTGGAGATGCTATACATTCAATTCCAAATCAAAACAATAACAATCTAGCCAGTTTTGTTAATCCTTTACAGAAAGTGAAGAAAAAGGAATTTTTGATTGTTTAAATAAAGAGCGGGCCAGAATTTTTCTATAAAAAACTCTAAAATGTAAATATATAAATTAAAACAAAAATAAAATTTCACTTTCCTTTGAATTACTGAGCTAATATTAAAAATAGAGATGAGCGAGCACCAAAATGCTCGGGTGCTTGTTACTCGAGTCGAACTTCCCGCGATGCTCGAGGGTTCGTTTCGAGTAACGAACCCCATTGAAGTCAATGGGCAACCTGAGCATTTTTGTATATCGCCGATGCTCGCTAAGGTTTTCATTTGTGAAAATCTGGGAAATTCAAGAAAGTGATGGGAACGACACAGAAACGGATAGGGCAGGCGAGGAGCTACATGTTGGGCAGCATCTCAAGTTCCCAGGTCCCACTATTAAAGGCGTTGTCCGGCGAAAGCAACTGGGTCTATACACTTCTGTATGGCCATATTAATGCACTTTGTAATGTACATTGTGCATTAATTATGAGCCATACAGAAGTTATCAGAAGTTATTCACTTACCTGTTCCGTTGCTAGCGTCCTCGTCTCCATGGTGCCGTCTAATTTTCAGCGTCTAATCGCCAGATTAGATGCGCTTGCGCAGTCTGGTCTTCTTCTTTTCTGAATGGGGCCGCTCGTACCGGAGAGCGGCTCCTTGTAGCTCCGCCCCGTCACGTGCCGATTCCAGCCAATCAGGAGGCTGGAATCAGCAATGGACCGCACAGAAGACCTGCGGTCCACCGAGGGAGAAGATCCCGGCGGCCATCTTCACCAGGTAAGTAAGAAGTCACCGGAGCGCGGGGATTCATGTAAGCACTGTGCGGTTTTCTTGTTTAACCCCTGCATCGGGTTTGTCTCGCGCCGAACAGGGGGGCTATTGAAAAAAAAAAAAACTGTTTCGGCGCGGGACAACCCCTTTAAGACACAATAGCGGCAAGAGTGGGCCCCCCCCCCCCCCCCAAAAAAAAAATTTTTTACTTCTAAAACCCCTTATTAGCAAGGCATACCTTAGCTAAGCACCACACTACCTCCAACAAAGCACAATCACTGCCTGCATGACACTCTGCTGCCACTTCTCCTGGGTAACATGCTGCCGAACCACCCATTTCAGTAATAGTAGCAGTCAAGACAGGCCCCAGTAACAATTCCAAAGCAGCAATATAGGGGGAGCACAGTATTAGTTCCATTTCAGTAGTAGTTGCAGTCTAGACAGGCCCCAGTAACATATCACTAGCAGCAGTATAGGGGGAGCACAGTATTAGTTCCATTTCAGTAGTAGTAGCAGTCTAGACAGGCCCCAGTTACATTTATGTAGCAAAAGTGTAGGCCAACCCTACACACCTTGCTGTACCATAAGTGCAGGCGAAGCCCATAAAAATTACTAGGATTACACTGTAGGCGAAGGCCCCAAAAAATTGGTGTACCAACTAATGTACCTCAGAAAAATTGCCCATGCCCAACCAAGAGGGCAGGTGAAACCCATTAATCGCTTAGCGTACTGTGGCTTAATTTGTAACTAGGCCTGGAGGCAGCCCAGTTAAAATAAAAATTGGTTCAGGTGCAAGTTTCAACGCTTTAATGAGAATTGAAACGTATAAACATTGTTTACAAAAGTAATACGACTGAGTCATGTGGGCCTAAGAAAAATTGCCCGTTCGGCGTGATTACATCAGGTTTCAGGAGGAGGAGCAGGAGGAGGAGGATGAATATAATACACAGATTGATGAAGCTAAAAGGTCCACGTTTTTTATGGTGATAGAGAACGATGCTTCCATCCGCAGGTGCAGCCTACGTATTGTTTAGGTACCGCTGCTGTCCGTTGGTGGAGAAGAGAAGTCTGGGGAAATCCAGGCTTTGTTCATCTTTATTAGTGTAAGCCTGTCGGCACTGTCAGTTGACAGGCGGGTACGCTTATCCGTGATGATTCCCCCAGCCGCATTAAACACCCTCTCTGACAAGACGCTAGCCGCAGGGCAAGCAAGCACCTCCAGGGCATACAGCGCAAGTTCAGGCCACGTGTCCAGCTTTGACACCCAGTAGTTGTAGGGGGCAGAGGCGTCACGGAGGACGGTCGTGCGATAGGCTACGTACTCCCTCACCATCCTTTTACAGTGCTCCCGCTGACTCAGCCTTGACTGGGGAGCGGTGACACAGTCTTGCTGGGGAGCCAGAAAGCTGTCAAAGGCCTTAGAGAGTGTTCCCCTGCCTGTGCTGTACATGCTGCCTGATCTCTGCGCCTCCCCTGCTACCTGGCCCTCGGAACTGCGCCTTCTGCCACTAGCGCTGTCGGATGGGAATTTCACCATCAGCTTGTCCGCCAGGGTCCTGTGGTATAGCATCGCTCTCGAACCCCTTTCCTCTTCGGGTATGAGAGTGGAAAGGTTCTCCTTATACCGTGGGTCGAGCAGTGTGTACACCCAGTAATCCGTAGTGGCCAGAATGCGTGTAACGCGAGGGTCACGAGAAAGGCATCCTAACATGAAGTCAGCCATGTGTGCCAGGGTACCTGTACGCAACACATGGCTGTCCTCACTAGGAAGATCACTTTCAGGATCCTCCTACTCCTCCTCCTCCTCCTCAGGCTATACACGCTGAAAGGATGACAGGCAAGCAGCATGGGTACCCTCAGCAGTGGGCCCGGCTGTCTCTTCCCCCTCCTCCTCATGCTCCTCCCCCTCCTCCTCCTCCAAAACGCGCTGAGATATAGACATGAGGGTGCTCTGACTATCCATCGACATACTGTCTTCCCCCGCCTCTGTTTCCGAGCGCAAAGCGTCTGCCTTTATGCTTTGCAGGGAACTTCTCAAGAGGCATAGCAGGGGAATGGTGACACTAATGATTGCAGAATTGCTGCTCACCATCTGGGTAGACTCCTCAAAGTTTCCAAGGACCTGGCAGATGTCTGCCAACCAGGCCCACTCTTCTGTAAAGAATTGAGGAGGCTGACTCCCACTACGCTGCCCATGTTGGAGTTGATATTCCACTATAGCTCTACGCTGCTCTTAGAGCCTGGCCAACATGTGGAGCGTAGAGTTCCACTGTGTGGGCACGTCGCACATCAGTCGGTGCACTGGCAGATTAAACCGATGTTGCAGGCTGCGCAGGGTGGCAGCGTCCGTGTTGGACTTGCGGAAATGTGCGCAGAGCCGGCGCACCTTTCCGAGCAGGTCGGACAAGCGTGGGTAGCATTTCAGAAACCGCTGAACCACCAAATTAAAGACGTGGGCCAGGCATGGCACGTGCGTGAGACTGCCGAGCTGCAGAGCCGCCACCAGGTTAGGGCCGTTGTCACACACGACCATGCCCGGTTGGAGGCTCAGTGGTGAAAGCCAGCGGTCAGTCTGCCCTGTCAGACCCTGCAGCAGTTCGTGGGCTGTGTGCCTCTTCTCTCCTAAGCTGAGTAGTTTCAGCACGGCCTGCTGACGCTTGGCCACCGCTGTGCTGCCACGCCGCGCGACACCAACTGCTGGCGATGTGCTGCTGCTGACACATCTTGATTGCGAGACAGAGGTTGCGTAGGAGGAGGAGGAGGGTGGTTTAGTGAAGGAAGCATGCACCGCCGCAGATACCAGCACCGAGCTGGGGCCCGCAATTCTGGGGGTGGGTAGGACATGAGCGGTCCCAGGCTCTGACTCGGTCCCAGCCTCCACTAAATTCACCCAATGTGCCGTCAGGGAGATATAGTGGCCCTGCCCGCCTGTGCTTGTCCACGTGTCCATTGTTAAGTGGACCTTGGCAGCAACCTCGTTGGTGAGGGCACGTACAATGTTGCGGGAGACGTGGTCATGCAGGGCTGGGACGGCACATCGGGAAAAGTAGTGGCGACTGGGAACCGAGTAGCGCGGGGCCGCCGCCGCCATCATGTTTTTGAAAGCCTCCATTTCCACAAGCCTATACGGCAGCATCTCCAGGCTGATCAATTTGGCTATGTGCACGTTTAACGCTTGAGCGTGCGGGTGCGTGGCGGCGTACTTGCACTTGCGCTCAAACAGTTGCGCTAGTGACGGCTGGACGCTGCACTGAGAGACATTGCTGGATGGGGCCGAGGACAGCGGAGTTGAGCGTGTGGGTGCAGGCTGGGAGACGGTCGTGCCTGTGTCCTGAGAGGGGGGGGGGGTTGGATCTCAGTGGCAGATTGGGGCACAGGGGGAGAGGCAGTGGTGCAAACCGGAGGCGGTGAACGGCCTTCGTCCCACCTTGTGGGGTGCTTGGCCATCATATGTCTGCGCATGCTGGTGGTGGTGAGGCTGGTGGTGGTAGCTCCCCGGCTGATCTTGGCGCGACAAACCTTGCACACCACTGCTCATCGGTCGTCTGCACTCTCAGTGAAAAACTGCCAGACCTTTGAGCACCTCGGCCTCTGCAGGGTGGCATGGCGCGAGGGGGCGCTTTGGGAAACAGTTGGTGGATTATTCGGTCTGGCCCTGCCTCTACCCCTGGCCACCGCACTGCCTCTTCCAACCTGCCCTGCTGCTGCACTTGCCTCCCCCTCTGAAGACCTGTCCTCAGTAGGCTTAGCAAACCAGGTGGGGTCAGTCACCTCATCGTCCAGCTGCTCTTCCTCCGTATCCTCTGTGCGCTCCTCCCTCGGACTTACTGAAATTACTACTACCTCTCTGATAGACAACTGTGTCTCATCGTCATCGTCTTCCTCACCCACTGAAAGCTCTTGAGACAGTTGCCGGAAGTCCCCAGCCTCATCCCCCGGACCCCGGAAACTTTCCAAAGGTTGGGCATCGGTCACGACAAACTCCTCCGGTGGGAGAGGAACCATTGCTGCTCAATCTGGGCAGGGGCCCGAGAACAGTTCCTGGGAGTCTGCCTGCTCCTCAGAATGTGTCATTGTAATGGAGTGAGGAGGCTAGGAGGAAGGAGAAGCAGCAGCCAGAGGATTCAGATTTGCAGCTGACCCAGAAGACTGGGTGGTCGATAGATTGCTGGATGCACTTTCTGCCATCCACGACAGGACCTGCTCACACTGCTCAGTTTCTAATAAAGGTCTACCGCGTGGACCCATTAATTGTGAGATGAATCTGGGGACCCCAGAAACTTGCCTCTCTCCTAATCCCGCAGCAGTCGGCTGCAATACACCTGGACCAGGAGCTCGGCCTGTGCCCACACCCTGACTTGGGCCTCCGCATCCTCGCCCGCGTCCACGTCCTCTAGGCCTACCCCTACCCCTCAGCATGGTGTATTACGAGTAGAGCAGAAACAGAACGCTGTAATTAAATGTGCCGCTTATTGGCCTGTGGTTGGAGGCTGACTTCGCTTACGGAACGCACAGCAGAGCCAGGAAACAATTATGCGCAAGGCTGGGTATTAATCACCGACTACTCCCCCCAGTAGAGACGCAGTAAGCTGAAGACAGTCACAGGCAGGCCAAATATAGTATTTTTTCCCACTTTTTGGGAAAAAGCCCACTGCATCTGATATACACTGTATTTGGATTTCCCTGTTGGAGGATGACTGTTGTTGGTTACTGAAAGCCCAGTGCAGCCAGGAAACAATTATGCGCAAGGCTGCGTATTACTCACCGACTACTCCCCCAGCAGAGATACAGTAAACTGAAGACAGTCACAGGCAGGCCAAATATAGTATTTTTTTCCACTTTTTGGGAAAAAGCCCACTGCCTCTGATTTACACTGTATTTGGATTTCCCTGTTTGAGGATGACTGTGGTTACTGAAAGCCCACTGCAGCCAGGAAACAATTATGCGCAAGGCTGCGTATTAATCACCGACTACTCCCCCCAGCAGAGACGCAGTAAACTGAAGACAGTCACAGGCAGGCCAAATATAGTATTTTTTTCCACTTTTTGGGAAAAAGCCCACTGCCTCTGATATACACTGTATTTGGATTTCCCTGTTGGAGGATGACTGTGCTTGGTTACTGAAAGCCCAGTGCAGCCAGAAAACAATTATGCACAAGGCTGGGTATTAATCACAGACTACTTCCCCCAGCAGAGACGCAGTAAACTGAAGACAGTCACAGGCAGGCCAAATATAGTATTTTTTTCCACTTTTTGGGAAAAAGCCCACTGCCTCTTATATACACTGTATTTGGATTTCCCTGTTGGAGGATGACTGTGGTTGGTTACTGAAAGCCCATTGCAGCCAGGAAACAATTATGCGCAAGGCTGCGTATTAATCACCGACTACTCCCCCCAGCAGAGACGCAGTAAACTGAAGACAGTCACAGGCAGGCCAAATATAGTATTTTTTTCCACTTTTTGGGAAAAAGCCCACTGCCTCTGATATACACTGTATTTGGATTTCCCTGTTGGAGGATGACTGTGCTTGGTTACTGAAAGCCCAGTGCAGCCAGAAAACAATTATGCGCAAGGCTGGGTATTAATCACAGACTACTTCCCCCAGCAGAGACGCAGTAAACTGAAGACTTACAGGCAGGCCAAATATAGTATTTTTTTCCACTTTTTGGGAAAAAGCCCACTGCCTCTGATATACACTGTATTTGGATTTCCCTGTTGGAGGATGACTGTGGTTGGTTACTGAAAGCCCACTGCAGCCAGGAAACAATTATGCGCAAGGCTGCGTATTAATCACCAACTACTCCCCCCAGCAGAGACGCAGTAAACTGAAGACAGTCACAGGCAGGCCAAATATAGTATCTTTTTCCACTTTTTGGGAAAAAGGCCACTGCCTCTGATATACACTGTATTTGAATTTCCCTGTTGGAGGATGACTGTGGTTGGCTACTGAAAGCCCAGTGCAGCCAGGAAACAATTATGCGCAAGGCTGGGTATTAATCACAGACTACTCCCCCCAGCAGAGACGCAGTAAACTGAAGACAGTCACAGGCAGGCCAAATATAGTATTTTTTTCCACTTTTTGGGAAAAAGCCCACTGCCTCTGATATACACTGTATTTGGATTTCCCTGTTGGAGGATGACTGTGGTTGGTTACTGAAAGCCCAGTGCAGCCAGAAAACAATTATGTGCAAGGCTGGGTATTAATCACAGACTACTTCCCCCAGCAGAGACGCAGTAAACTGAAGACAGTCACAGGCAGGCCAAATATAGTATTTTTTTCCACTTTTTGGGAAAAAGGCCACTGCCTCTGATATACACTGTATTTGGATTTCCCTGTTGGAGGATGACTGTGGTTGGTTACTGAAAGCCCACTGCAGCCAGGAAACAATTATGCGCAAGGCTGGGTATTAATCACAGACTACTCCCCCTAGCAGAGACGCAGTAAACTGAAGACAGTCACAGGCAGGCCAAATATAGTATTTTTTTCCACTTTTTGGGAAAAAGCCCACTGCTTCTGATATACACTGTATTTGGATTTCCCTGTTGGAGGATGACTGTGGTTGGTTACTGAAAGCCCAGTGCAGCCAGGAAACAATTATGCGCAAGGCTGGGTATTAATCACAGACTACTTCCCCCAGCAGAGACACAGTAAACTGAAGACAGTCACAGGCAGGCCAAATATAGTATTTTTTTTCCACTTTTTGGGAAAAAGCCCACTGCCTCTGATATACACTGTATTTGGATTTCCCTGTTGGAGGATGACTGTGGTTGGTTACTGAAAGCCCAGTGCAGCCAGGAAACAATTATGCGCAAGGCTGCGTATTAATCACCGACTACTCCCCCCAGCAGAGACGCAGTAAACTGAAGACAGTCACAGGCAAGCCAAATATAGTAATTTTTTCCACTTTTTGGGAAAAAGCCCACTGCCTATATAGCCGGTATACCTCTTTCCCTGCCTCACCAGTACTGCCCCTATACTCTGCAAAATGACTGAGGACGCTATGGTCTGCACGCCCGATATACAAAAAAAAAAATTTGTGCAACACTGCTAAAAGCAGCCTCAACAGTACTGCACACGGTCAGATGTGGCCCTAAGAAGGACCGTTGGGGTTCTTGAAGACGAATATAACACCTAACACTCTCCCTATAGCAGCTACTGCAAGACAGCACTTTCCCTGATCTCTCTCTCCATGCATCTGTGGCGAGCCGCGGGTGGGGCAGATTTAAATACTCAGGTGTCATCTGATCTCCCCAGCCACTCACTGCAGGGGGGTGGGATAGGGCTGGAATGTCACAGGAGGAAGTTGTAATGTCCTCCCTGCGTTTCTATTGGCCAGAAAAGCGCGCAAATTTCTCAGGGAAGGAAATGTAATGGAGTCGAGCACCGCATGGTGCTCGTCTCGAGTAACGAGCATCTCGAACACCCTAAAACTCGAACGAGTATCAAGCTCGGACGAGTACGTTCGCTCATCTCTAATTAAAAACCATAACTATTGTTTCTGAGAACTACAAAATGTTGCCCCATTTCTCTCAGTGTTCCTTTCCAAATTTTGACCTATTTAGGTTATGCCTTTTTTTCAACAAAAGGACTATTCGGGTCTTCTTGTTGGTAACATGGCTTAACTTAATGATCTTTTGATTGTAGCAGTACTCACTGGTAAGTTCAGATCTTCTTTGATCTTCCTGGAGGTGATCATTTGCAGTTTTAGCTATCTTTTGATCCATTCAAACAGTAGTTCCCCGCTTTCTCCGCATCTTTTAGGTTTTTGGTTGCCATTGCAAGGCATTTAAGATCATTTTAGCTGAGCAGCCTATAATTTGCTGAACCCCCCTATATACTTTTCCCTCTCGAGTAAACGTTTTAATCAAAGTGCGTCCTTCATCAGAATAATGTGTGGAAAGATCGATTTTCACCAGTATTTCAGAAAGAAATGCACTATGACCAACATGTGAAACATTTGCCACCTTCCTATGTTAAAAGAGCCTTGTGTGGTGCAAAGTGTCAAGGCAGCAGAAATGCAGTCCTAAGCTCTCACTCATGACCTGAAGGTTGCACGTTCAATCCCCGCTTGGTTCAGGTAGCCGGCTCAAGGTTGACTCAGCCTTCCATCCTTCCGAGGTCGGTAAAATGAGTACCAGATTGCTGGGGGGTAAAGATGACTGG
This sequence comes from Eleutherodactylus coqui, assembly GCF_035609145.1. NCBI lineage: Eukaryota > Metazoa > Chordata > Amphibia > Anura > Eleutherodactylidae > Eleutherodactylus > Eleutherodactylus coqui. The sequence continues at coordinate 96,379,802 of NC_089838.1, read as the reverse complement.
GGAAGGCAATGGCAAACTATCCCACAAAAACAGTCTGCCTAGAAGATGTCACCCTAGGAGTCCATCATGACTCGGTGCTTGCACCAGGGAACTTTGCTTTTACCTACCTTAAATAAGGGCCAAAATTAACCCCTGTTATTCCACAGAATTAATGTCTTCACCAATTTAACTTCTTTCTATTACTTTAAAAACTTCCCTTTCAATTAATGATTCAATTACTGAGAATGAGCGGCATGCACGTCCTAATTGTTGGGTCTGTTTTTTCTATTACTCTGCTACATTCAAAAATAAATAACTTGTTATGTAGAAATATCACCTCTACAAAAAACAGTGATTTATCAGGTTAATGATCTTGCACTGCTATTTTCTTTAACACTACTGTAGGTTTTGCCACCATTAAGAGCACTTTTTCTATATCGCAGTTCCAATCTTGAGACTGAAACCTTCTGATTAAATGTTAATAGTAAAAATACAATAAGCTATGTGCCTTTTATTTTCAAAAGACAATTTACATTTAGCTCTTATTTTTAGCTGTTTTGTGATATTCTCTCATTGTATGTATTATTTATTCTCTTACAAAGAAGAAAATAGAGAAAACTAGCAAATGGGGATTATTTACAACACATATTGCTTTTTCATCCTAACATAAAAGCAAGCTGTTTCATAAATTTATGTGAGTCTGCGAGTCTCTAACACATCTTGTATCTTTGTTTAAGTTGTGCAAATCTACAGAAAGATATATTATTGTTGCATTTACTGTATGTATTATTTTCATTGCTCTATCCTAGGAAGGATGGCAAGATATGACAAGGACAACAGTGACGATGACCTATCTGTTGTAGAGATGGCATTTGTTTGACTGTTGAAACATGTAACATAGAATTCTGTGTAACGTCACTAAGAAGGTTTATTGCCTTAATGACGCGGCCCCTTTTTCTTTTTCCATTTGCATTTTTTCCTCCCCCATTCAAAAAAATTGTAACTCCTTTATTTATCCATCGACGTTGCTGTATGAGGGCTTGTTTTTTGTGGGACGAGTTGTATTTTTCAATGGTGCTATTTAAAGTACCATATAATGTACTGAAAAACTTTTAAAAGTTCACCGTGCGGGAAAAATAATGCACTACTTTTGTAGATCAGACTTTTAAGGATGCCCCGATACAAAATATGGCAAAAGGGGGGTGATTTAAACTTTTATAACTTTTTTTTTTTACAATTAAAAAAACTTTATTGATTTTTTTTAACTTTACTTTAAAGTCCCCCTGGGGGACTACAATATGCGATGCTTTGATCGCTCCTGCAGCATGACGTAATGCTATAGCATTACATCATACTGCCATTTAACAGGCAGTCTATCAAGCCACCCCACGGGGATGGCTTGATAGGCAGTCTGGTAAGGCAGCCCTGTGGCCTTTCAGAAGGCCCCCGGCAGCCATGACACCAGCACGGCTCCCCCAATCTCCCCACGGGGGGGCCATGCGGGACCCCCGAACGATCAGGGGATCTAAATGCCAGTGTCACAATTGACAGCAGCATTTAAATGGTTAATAGCCGATAGCGGCTATTGCCCATGGGTGTCAGCTGTACTAAACAGCTGATGCCCGCACTGTATGAAGAGACGTTGCCCCGCAACATTTCTTCATACATACCCCGCCGCTCCATGACATACCTATACGTCATGGAGCGGGAAGGGGTTAAACATTTGCATTGAATGGCCGCTTTATTAGAGATGGCCTTTCTTGTATGGAAATAAGACATGTGACTCCGGAGTGCAGCATAAAATTGATTGAACAACTTTTCTGTGGATCAGTTATAGAATGAATCCACATTAGACCTGTTGGAAAATCAGGCTTGGCCTCAATCGGTCATGTTGTTCTCAATCAGCCATCTTTAATGGTACATTGTGCAACTAAGGGCTCATGTCCACGGGCAAAAGAAGAATTAAAATCCGCAGCAGATTTTAACTCTTCTCCTGCATGCGGATCCGCACCCCATAGGGATGCATTGACCACCCGCGGGGTAGATAAATACCCGCGGATGGTCAATAAAAGGGATTTAAAAAAAAATGGAGCATGAAAAAATCTGCACCATGCTCCATTTTCATGCGGGTCTCCCGCGGGGATGGCTCCCGCGGGCTTCTATTGAAGCCTATGGAAGCCGTCCGGATCCGCGGGAGACAAAAATCAGATTTTACTCACCCGCTCCGTTTCTTCTCTTCGCCGCCGCGCCATCTTCTCTCAGTCGCGGCCGGATCATTTTGCTTCGGGACGGCGCATGCGCGGGACATGTCACCGACGTCATCCTGCGCATCCGCCGGCCCAAAGAAAGAAGATCCGGCCGTGACGCAGAGAAGATGAGGCCGCATCGAAGGAAGTATCCGGAGCGTGCGAGAGGTAAGTTTATTCTGATTTATTCTTCTTTTCAGCCCTCTTGTCCGCGGGGCAGGAGGGACCCGCTACGGATTCTCCATGGAGAATCCGTAGCGGGCCTGATTTTCCCCGTGGACATGAGGCCTAATAGTTTAACTTGCATATATGTATGACTCATAGCGCTAAGATTCTATTCATCCTTATACCTATTCTAGCTGCGGAGGCCCATACATACGGTGCATGCCTACCCAGGCACCGGACACCTGTATGTATGCCCCTTTATGACTAATGATTATGTGAGCCGAGACTGAAAACCAGTTGTAGTATTGTTCATCTTACAAACATCATATATATATATATATATATATATATATATATATATATATATATATATATATATATATAGCTTTCTGGTAGGCCAGCAGAAGAAGCTGTAGATTGAGTTGATCATTGTTGTGGCCCCTACAACCCTACAAACATCTGGTGTCTCTTTATAGTCTGGTTTTCATGTAGAGAAGAGGGCATAAGATACGTGCATTCTCCATGTGACCTCTGTCCTGTTAGAATGTACCCTGTCTTGCTGTTCCTTACCTTGGAGAATAAATGCTGTTGCTTCAACAAAACATGTTCTCTATATTAGGGATTTCCAACAAAATGGTAAAACAAAGTGGTCTGAGAGACTTCGAATGGGGCATTGTCAAAGAAGCTAGACTAGTCAGGGCCAAAATTTCAAAAATTGCCAACATGTGGGGTCTCTGTGTACAGCTGCACAGGCTTCATTGGGTGCCATATGCATGGAGATAATGTATATTCCATGAAACATGCTGTGATGTTTTTCAGTTTGAATTGTACATAAGGCAGCAGAGAAAAACAAACGGTTTGCCTCCATAAGAAGCCTGCAATGAATTATTGTCTAATTAATTCAATTACTCCAGTATCCCTGTGGCCCCGCATTAACTGTCCATGATTCCTAAGGGCACCTACCCACTTGCGTTGCCGATTTTCGCGCGTGAAAAATACGACGTTTTTGCGCGTTTTTCGCTGCGTTTTTTGCAGCCCTCCATTGACAATCATGGGTGCATTAAGAGAAAAATAAGGAGACATATGCAACTGACAGTTCCTATGTGAAAAAACCCCACGAAACGGAAAAAAAAACCCAGATGGACAAGAACACATTCTATACTAATTGCTCTTGAGAAAAAACGCAAAACATCACAGGAAAAAAAATCGCAAGTGGGTAGGCACCCTTATAGTGAGGAATCTATCCAAAATAGACTTTTCAATCTAGAGTTGTTTGGTAATCCTAACTCTCCTGAGAAACCATGGGTTATATTTACATATCATTTGTGACCTATTAGAAGAAGTCTGATAAAGAAAGGATTCAGGACCATTCATTTCACTGAAACAAAATGGATAATATGTTGTATTAGCCAGCTATTCCTGTAATACTGGATAATGCTTTTGATAGAAGAACCCTGAAATTGTACTATTTGTCAAAATTAGTCCACTATAATTATTTAGCTGTTGATAAGAGATAGCTCTGGAAAATTAACTATTGTACTTTTACTTGATAGACATCTACATAAAATACCTGTAATAAAGAAGAAGTAAAACACTTCTAGTCAATAAATGATCAAACAAGGGAATTACCTGTTTCTTATTTATTAATATTAAAAAAAACAGCCAGGCTAAGGCATTTGGGACGCAGACCCTTCTTCACAAACGGCTGTGAAAGTGCTGAGTACATTAAAAGTGAACTACGAGAGGGAAAATAGAAAAATTACTAGAGGAAAAGGAAAAAATAAATATATCAATACTGGGACAAAATCAAAATGATGCATGATACAGAAAATGTCAAAAATATAATTATCAACTCTGTCCCAACTCATTAAAAATACATAGCACCATAAAACTAATAAAAATTAAGTATGAACAGCAAATGCTACAATAAAGTATATTTTACATTATTAAATAAATAGATTTTTTAATATAGGTATGAGTTCGTTAAATTCTTTAGAAAATTACAGTCTCTATAATAATCATACAAAATGTGTTTTTTTCAATGCTACTCAGAGTACATGATTGATGAATAAAAAAAGGAATGACAATTGATAGTCATATGAAATATAATGAATAAAATGTATATATATATATATATATATATATATATATATATAAATATACATATTTATATATTTATCTACTTATTGAGCATTTGTGGTATATAATTATTTTTCACTACCGTATATACCGGCGTATAAGACGACTTTTGAACCCCGAAAAATCTGCTCTGCAGTCGGGGGTCGTCTTATGCGCCGGTAATACAAAAAAAAAAAAGTGTAAAAAAAAAATATTTTATTACTCACCTCCCCCGGCGTCCTGTCGCGCTCCGGCAGGATGTCGCTCGCTCCGGCAGGCTGTCGCTCGCTCCTCGTCCCCGCCGCAGCATAGCTTTCTGAATGCGGGGCTTGAAATCCCCGCTTCCAGAAAGCTAATACACACGCCGGCAGCCATGACAGCATTGAATGGCTGTGATTGGCTAAAGCACACGTGGCTTCAGCCAATCACACTATTCAATGACATCATTGAATGGCTGTGATTGGCTGAAGGCGCACGTGTTAGCAATCACACCCATTCAATGATGTCATTGAATAGTGTGATTGGCTGAAGCCACGTGTGCTTTAGCCAATCACAGCCATTCAATGATGTCATGGCTGCCGGCGTGTGTATTAGCTTTCTGGAAGCGGGGATTTCAAGCCCCACATTCAGAAAGCTATGCTGCGGCGGGGACGAGGAGCGAGCGACAGCGCCGGAGCGAGCGACATCCTGCCGGAGCGCGACAGGACGCCGGGGGAGGTGAGTAATAAAATTTTTTTTTTTTTCTCCACTGAATACCGGCGTATAAGGTGACAGTTGGGGGGTCGTCTTATACGCCCCGTCGCCTTATACGCCGGTATATACGGTAGTTTTATTGTGCTGTTTCTCTTTTTATTTTATATTTTGGGACAGAGTTTATATTTGTATTTTTGACATTTTCTGTATTATGTATCATTTTGATTTTGTCCCAGTATTTATATTGCATTTTCGCTACTTTTCCTTTTTTTTTAACTTATTTTTCAACATTCCCTTTTGCACTTTAGTTTTAATGCACTTAGCACTTTCACAGCCGTTTCTGGAACACATTGGCTGACTGTTTTTTAATATTAATAAAGACGAACCAGGTAACACCCTTGTTTGATTATTTATTGACTAAAAGTATTGTGCCCTCAGCCGACGTGTATTACTTCCTCACAAACAAAATCACCACACTCCGCCAATATGGTTGGTAAAAACTGGGCAGTCAGCACCTTCCTTTCTTCTTTTTTTGTGCACGAGAAAGACAAATCCTAGTAGAAGTTTCTCCACTCTGTTTTCTCCTCTTATCTCTGAAATAAAAATGGGCATTAAAATAAACAAATGTATACAGTCATGGAAATACATCACTTTTTACCAGTCCAAATCCGCTTTAAAAAAATACAGTGTAAATGTCCCGAAGAGGTCTTATATGACATCATGAGGGACATAAATGTTTAAAAAAGTAACAAAAATCAAAGAAGAAAAATATATATAAAATAAGAAAACAAACAACCCAACGGTATACCAACCCAAACCATTATCATAGCTGCCCTGTAATCCTAGATTATATAAATAATACATCAAAACGTCCAAAACAAAATGGCAAACCCATCCCTACACTGCATTGTAACGTAAATACAATGATATTTCAAAAAAAAATCTTTCTTTGTTTACATTTCACATACATTACTGTGTTAATAAAATAAAAGAATAGAAAAACATTTCAAAGAAAAAAAGGTATTCAAAAATAGCCCTAAGAACTCAGTCAGACGGGCGTTTTTTCGCGCGATTTGCGCATGCGTCCGGCGATTTTATAAAACCATTGCTTTGCAATGGTATCGGACACATGAGCGCTTTTTACGCGCTCGTCCGATAAATTATAGAACAGAAATCGCAGATCGCACCTATCTGCGATCTGCGATTCCTGTTCTCTTCTCTATATGCGCTCAATGGGGCCGGCGGCAGCAGCGCCGACCCCATTGAGAGCATATACTAGACAAATCATCCTTCTCTGCCACAGCTGTAACAGCTGAGGCAGAGAAGAACGATATTTGCCCATTGAATTCAATGGAGCCGGCAATACAGCCGACTCTATTGAAAGCAATGCGCTGCGGGCGATCTCACGATTAATTTTTGGGAAGGGCTTAAATATATAAGCCCTTCCCTGCAATTCATCCAGAAATGTGTAAAAAAAAAAATATATATATATATACTCACCTGGTCCCGGCAGACGGAGTTCATTTAAAATCCCCGCCTGCTGAATGAGCTGCCTCTGATTGGTCACAGCCTCACCAATCAGAGGCAGCTCTCACTTACCCATTCATGAATTCATGAATAGGTGAGTGAGTGCTGCCTCTGATTGGCTCAGCGCAGGGACCAATAAGGGGCAGCTCTCAGGGACCAGCTCACCGGGACCAGGTGAGTATATATATATTTTTTTTTTTACACATTTCTGGATGAATTGCAGGGAAGGGCTTATATATTTAAGCCCTTCCCGAAAATTCATCGTGAGATCGCCCGCAGCGCATTGCTTTCAATGGAGCCGGCTGTATTGCCGGCTCCATTGAATTCAATGCGCTGGACAGCGCTGCACTGCTCCGGCCCGTTTCTATTGAAACGCAGCTAGGAGCAGTTTTTTCGGGCGATTTTTCGGCCCCGGTCACGTGATTTGCGGATGCGCATCCGTCATGCGATCCGCAAATCACGGGTAAAAACACCCATGTGACTAAGGTCTATATGAGAAATAAACACAGCCAAAATAATTTTGACAAGCTAGAAAAAAAATAGGGCTATAAAACCAGCATATGGGTAAAATCACTAAAAAGTGTTTTCTCGTTTAGATCAAAATACTCTTGTCTTTAACATGTAACTAGAGATGAGCGAACGTATTCGTCTGACCTTGATACTCGTTCGAGTATTAGCGTGTTCGAGATGCGCGTTACTCGAGACGAGTACCACGCGATGTTCGAGTTACTTTCACTTTCATCTCTGAGACGTTAGCGCGCTTTTCTGGCCAATAGAAAGACAGGGAAGGCATTACAACTTCCCCCTGCGACGTTCAAGCCCTATACCACCCCCCTGCAGTGAGTGGCTGGCGAGATCAGGTGTCACCCGAGTATATAAATCGTCCCCTCCCGCGGCTCGCCACAGATGCATTCTGACATAGTTCAGGGAAAGTGCTGTCTTGCTGGAGTTGCTATAGGGAGAGTGTTAGGAGTATTTTAGGCTTCAAGAACCCCAACGGTCCTTCTTAGGGCCACATCTAACCGTGTGCAGTAGTGTGGAGGCTGCTTTTTGCAGTGTTGCACCTTTTTGGGTTTTTTTGTATATTGGCAGTGCAGAGCATTGCGTCCTGCAGTAATTTTACATTGTCCAGGGCCAGTACTGGTGAGGCAGGGACAGAAGACATATTTAGTGTATATAGGCATTGGGCCTTTCCAAAAACATTTGGGAAAAAAAATCTATTTGGGCTGCCTGTGACTGTCCTCAGTGTACTGGGTCTCTGCTTGGGGTAGTTGTCCTAATTCATACGCAGCCAGCTAAGTGTTACAGCAGGCTTGCACAAAATTCTTTCCTGGCTCTGTGTTGGCTGTTATATCCCCGCTGTATTCCTGTCCACAGTGAAACAGTCTGCAGTAATTTTACATTGTCCAGGGCCAGTAGTGGTGAGGCAGGGACAGAAGACATATTTAGTGTATATAGGCAGTGGGCCTTTCCAAAAACATTTGGGAAAAAAAATCTATTTGGGCTGCCTATGACCGTCCTCAGTGTACTGGGTCTCTGCTGGGGGTAGTTGTCCTAATTCATACACAGTCAGCTAAGTGTTACAGCAGGCTTGCGCAAAATTCTTTCCTGGCTCTGCTGTGCGTTCCATAAGTGAAGTCAGCCTCCAACCACAGGCCAATAAGCGGCACATTTAATTACAGCGTTCTGTTTCTGCACTACTGGTAATACACCATGCTGAGGGGTAGGGGTAGGCCTAGAGTACGTGGACGCGGCCGAGGACGCGGAGGCCGAAGTCAGGGTGTGGGCACAGGCCGAGCTCCTGATCCAGGTGTATCGCAGCCGACTGCTGTGGGATTAGGAGAGAGGCACGTTTCTGGCGTCCCCACATTCATCTCACAATTAATGAGTCCACGCGGTAGACCTTTATTAGAAAATGAGCATTGTGAGCAGGTCCTGTCGTGGATGGCAGAAAGTGCATCCAGCAATCTATCGACCACCCAGACTTCTGCGCCGTCCACTGCTGCAACTCTGAATCCTCTGGCTGCTGCTCCTCCTTCCTTCCAGCCTTCTCACTCCATTACAATGACACATTCTGAGGAGCAGGCAGACTCCCAGGAACAGTTCTCGGACCCCTGCCCAGAATGGGCAGCAATGGTTCCGAATCCTCTCCCACTAGAGGAGTTTGTCGTGACCGATGCCCAACCTTTGGAAAGTTCCCGGGGTCCAGGGGATGAGGCTGGGGACTTCCGGCAACTGTCTCAAGAGCTTTCAGTGGGTGAGGAGGACGATGACGATGAGACACAGTTGTCTATCAGTGAGGTAGTAGTAAGGGCAGTAAGTCCGAGGGAGGAGCGCACAGAGGATTCGGAGGAAGAGCAGCAGGACGATGAGGTGACTGACCCCACCTGGTTTGCTACGCCTACTGAGGACAGGTCTTCAGAGGAGGAGGCAAGGGCATCAGCAGGGCAGGTTGGAAGAGGCAGTGCGGTGGCCAGGGGTAGAGGCAGGGCCAGACCGAATAATCCACCAACTGTTTCCCAAAGCGCCTCCTCGCGCCATGCTACCCTGCAGAGGCCGAGGTGCTCAAAGGTCTGGCAGTTTTTCACTGAGAGTGCAGACGACCGACAAACAGTGGTGTGCAACCTGTGTCGCGCCAAAATCAGCCGGGGAGCCACCATCACCAGCATGCGCAGACATACGATGGCCAAGCACCCCACAAGGTGGACCGAAGGCCGTTCACCGCCTCCGGTTTGCACCGCTGCCTCTCCCCCTGTGCCCCAACCTGCCACTGAGATCCAACCCCCCTCTCAGGACACAGGCACTATCGTCTCCTGGCCTGCACCCACACCCTCACCTCCGCTGTCCTCGGCCCCATCCACCAATGTCTGTCAGCGCACCATCCAGCCGTCACTAGCGCAAGTGTTGGAGCGCAAGTACGCCGCCACGCACCCGCACGCTCAAGCGTTAAACGTGCACATAGCCAAATTTATCAGCCTGGAGATGCTGCCGTATAGGGTTGTGGAAACGGAGGCTTTCAAAGGTATGATGGCGGCGGCAGCTCCGCGCCACTCAGTTCCCAGTCGCCACTACTTTTCCCGATGTGCCGTCCCAGCCCTGCATGACCACGTCTCCCGCAACATTGTACGCGCCCTCACCAACGCGGTTACTGCCAAGGTCCACTTAACAACGGACACGTGGACAAGCACAGGCGGGCAGGGCCACTATATCTCCCTGACGGCACATTGGGTGAATTTAGTGGAGCCTGGGACAGAGTCAGAGCCTGGGACCGCTCACGTCCTACCCACCCCCAGAATTGCGGGCCCCAGCTCGGTGGTGGTATCTGCGGCGGTGTATGCTTCCTCCACTAAACCACCCTCCTCCTCCGCAACCTCTGTCTCGCAATCAAGATGCGTCAGCAGCAGCACGTCGGCAGAAGTCGGTGTCACGCGGCGTGGCAGCACAGCGGTGGCCAAGCGTTAGCAGGCCGTGCTGAAACTACTCAGATTAGGAGATAAGAGGCACACGGCCCACGAACTACTACAGGGTCTGACAGAGCAGACCGACCGCTGGCTTGCGCCGCTGAGCCTCCAACCGGGCATGGTCGTGTGTGACAACGGCCGTAACCTGGTGGCGGCTCTGCAGCTCGGCAACCTCACGCACGTGCCATGCCTGGCCCACATCTTTAATTTGGTGGTTCAGTGCTTTCTGAAAAGCTACCAACGCTTGTCAGACCTGCTCGGAAAGGTGCGCCGGCTTTGTGCAGATTTCCGCAAGTCCCACACGGACGCTGTCACCCTGCGGACCCTGCAACATCGGTTTAATCTGCCAGTGCACCGACTGCTGTGCGACGTGCCCACACGGTGGAACTCTACGCTCCACATGTTGGCCAGGCTCTATGAGCAGCGTAGAGCTATAGTGGAATACCAACTCCAACATGGGCGGCGCAGTAGGAGTCAGCCTCCTCAATTCTTTACAGAAGAGTGGGCCTGGTTGGCAGACATCTGCCAGGTCCTTGGAAACTTTGAGGAGTCTACCCAGATGGTGAGCGGGGATGCTGCAATCATTAGCATCACCATTCCTCTGCTATGCCTCTTGAGAAGTTCCCTGCAAAGCATAAAGGCAGACGCTTTGCGCTCGGAAACAGAGCCGGGGGAAGACAGTATGTCGCTGGATAGTCAGAGCACCCTCATGTCTATATCTCAGCGCGTTGAGGAGGAGGAGCATGAGGAGGATGAGGAGGAGGGGAAAGAGACAGCTTGGCCCACTGCTGAGGGTACCCATGCTGCTTGCCTGTCATCCTTTCAGCGTGTATGGCCTGAGGAGGAGGAGGAGGAGGATCCTGAAAGTAATCTTCCTAGTGAGGACAGCCATGTGTTGCGTACAGGTACCCTGGCACACATGGCGGACTTCATGTTAGGATGACTTTCTCGTGACCCTCGCGTTACACGCATTCTGGCCACTACGGATTACTGGGTGTACACACTGCTCGACCCACGGTATAAGGAGAACCTTTCCATTCTGATACCCGAAGAGGAAAGGGGTTCGAGAGTGATGCTATACCACAGGACCCTGGCGGACAAGCTGATGGTAAAATTCCCATCCGACAGCGCTAGTGGCAGAAGGCGCAGTTCCGAGGGCCAGGTAGCAGGGGAGGTGCGGAGATCAGGCAGCATGTACAGCACAGGCAGGGGAACACTCTCTAAGGCCTTTGACAGCTTTCTGGCTCCCCAGCAAGACTGTGTCACCACTCCCCAGTCAACGCTGAGTCGGCGGGAGCACTGTAAAAGGATGGTGAGGGAGTACGTAGCCGATCGCACGACCGTCCTCCGTGACGCCTCTGCCCCCTACAGCTACTGGGTGTCGAAGCTGGACACATGGCCTGAACTCGCGCTGTATGCCCTGGAGGTGCTTGCTTGTCCTGCGGCTAGCGTCTTCTCAGAGAGGGTGTTTAGTGCGGCTGGGGGAATCATCACAGATAAGCGTACCCGCCTGTCAACCGACAGTGCCGACAGGCTTACACTCATCAAGATGAACAAAGCCTGGATTTCCCCAGACTTCTCTTCTCCACCAGCGGACAGCAGCGATACCTAAGCAATACGTAGGCTGCACCCGCGGATGGAAGCATCGTTCTCTATCACCATCAAAAACGGGGACATTTTTGCTTCATCAATCTGTGTATAATATTCATCCTCCTCCTCCTCCTCCTGAAACCTCACGTAATCACGCCGAACAGGCAATTTTTCTTAGGCCCACAAGGCTCAGTCATATAATTTTTGTAAACAATTTTTATACGTTTCAATGCTCATTAAAGCGTTGAAACTTGCACCTGAACCAATTTTTATTTTAACTGGGCTGCCTCCAGGCCTAGTTACAAATTAAGCCACATTAACCAAAGCGATTAATGGGTTTCACCTGCCCTCTTGGTTGGGCATGGGCAATTTTTCTGAGGTACATTAGTACTGTTGGTACACCAATTTTTTGGGGCCCTCGCCTACAGTGTAATCCAATTAATTTTTGGCCCACCAGCATTAAAGCTGACGTTACCTCAGCTGTGCTGGGCACTGCAATGGGATATATTTATGTACCGCCGGTGGGTTCCAGGGAGCCACCCATGCTGTCGGTGCACACGGAATTCCCATTGCGGAGTTGTACCTGCCTGTGACTATTTATAAAAAAACACGGTCTGACTGGGGCATGCAGACACCTTGACAGAATGAATAGTGTGTGGCACATAGGTTCCCCATTGCTTTGCCCACGTGTGCAGCTCCTGATGGCGGTGGCACAGGATTATATTTCTCATTGCTTCTGTACAGCATTGTGGGCTATTGCCCCGCCCCTTTTAAAGAGGGTCGCTGCCTAGCCGTGCCAACCCTCTGCAGTGTGTGCCTGCGGTTCCTCCTCATGGCAGACGCACTTATAAATAGACATGAGGGTGGTGTGGCATGAGGGCAGCTGAAGGCTGCGCAGGGAAACTTTGGTGTGCGCTGTGAACACTGCGTCGTACGAGGGGGGGGGGGGTTTGGCAGCATGTAACCCAGGAGAAGTGGCAGCGGAGTGTCATGCAGGCAGTGATTGTGCTTTGTTGGAGGTAGTGTGGTGCTTAGCTAAGGTATGCATTGCTAATGAGGGCTTTTCAGAAGTAAAAGTTGTTGGTAGGGGAGGGTGGGGCCCACTCTTGCCGCTATTGTGGCTTAATAGTGGGACCTGGGAACTTGAGATGCAGCCCAACATGTAGCCCCTCGCCTGCCCTATCCGTTGCTGTGTCGTTCCGATCACTTTCTTGAATTGCCCAGATTTTCACAAATGGAAACCTTAGTGAGCATCGGCGATATACAAAAATGCTCGAGTCGCCCATTGACTTCAATGGGGTTCATTACTCGAAACGAACCCTCGAGCATCTCGATAATTTCGTCCCGAGTAACGAGCACCTGAGCATTTTGGTGCTCGCTCATCTCTACATGTAACCCATCCAGCATTTGTGTTCATTATTCATTTGCCATTCAGTCTGGTATCTGTATAAGACACCTTTTCTACTGGAAGATGATTGCTCAAAAATCGCTCACACAACAGTTTGAGTGACAGTTTTGAGCAATCATCTTTGCATTGTCTATAGTAGCTAATTAGCTACTAAAGAGATACGCAGGTGGAGCGGGACAGAGGCGCTATCACTTGGCGAACAATACAGCTGTTTTGCATAAGCAAACAGCTGCATTGTTCTCCGTGCTTACAGCTCGCGTCCCGCTTTTAACTACCAGCAGGACATGAACTGAAAGAATCTTATCAGCGCTGCCAACTGTGATAATAGTCTACACCACTGATAAAAGTTCATCCCTCAATTCTACAAAACAAGAATTAAGCAATGAATGAATCATGCACAAAAAATGCACGATGTCCGTGCATTTAGACGCAACGATTATGGCTCAAAAGATGGCTTTGAGTGAATTTTGAGCAAGAATTATTGTCTAAATGGGCCTTTATGGGAAAGCCTAGTCTGTGGTCTATATGCTTATTTAAGTGTCTGGTGTGCGATCTAAGGTTGTTAGACGTTCTTGTCGCATTCATTTTGGGGTGTACTCAAGAGGGTTATATATATACATAGGTCTTATATAAATGGGTGCAGCATGAAAAAACAGGTTTACCTTAGATTGTGGATTGTGTCAAATCCTAATAGATTGGTTGCATCCTTCATGGTTCCAGAGAAAATGAAAGCCACAAAGCCAATGAAAAGACTCTTAAAGACCCACTCTGGTGAATTTATTTTTCATTCATTATGTAGCTAATCCCCTCACCACCCACCAATATATATATGTCAGGTAGAATTAGCTTGGTTAGTTATTCCCTTCCACCTGAAACTCCTTGAGTCCTTCTCCTCAGGGGGGTCATGTGATCTCATTTCTGATTGAGACGTACTTGTGTTTATATGATCTCAAATTAGTCAGTTTCGCAGTCAGTATATTTTCTGTGTCATGTGCCATACTACGCAAGCTCTTTAGAGGAGGACAATGACATTCTTATCAAAGTTACTGATGATGATCACACAGCTCCTGACACAGTTATAATAGAGGAGATCACAACTCATCTTCCTGACTGTATACGTATGGTTTGTAGCTTATTTAGGTGAATACAAAAGATAATGGCAGTGTCCCTCAAGCAGGCAGAGATTATACGGGTTGTAGCATATGATGTTGTGTTGTTGCATCATGGGATTGATAGCACAGAATAATGAAATCAGGCAGGGAGGAAAAAATGTGTTTTCACTGGAGTGTGTTTTCATGTACCAAAGTGATAGAAACTAAATAAAATAGGCATTTGATGTATGATTTTGAATCCTTGCTGCCCAGCCAACTTCTGAATATAGTCCATTGAATCAATTGTGACTAACTATTTATAAATTGTGTTCATCTAATAATAATGATAAATTATAAATCTGAAACTTATGGAAAACAAATACAACATAATGTATATTGCGTAACTTATTTATAAAACAATATATGCACTGTACTTACCTAATGTACCTAAGAAAGACATCACTGAACTGGAGCAGTTCGGAAGAAGGCAGCTAAAGTAATTACAGGGAATGTGTCTTCAGAAAATGACATACTATCTAAATCAAGTCTGTTAAACATATTTTAAAATATTTTAGATTTTTTTTAAATGTTGCAATCTATATATCAAAAAAGATCCTAAAATCCTGCAATTTTCAAACTGACCACCAAGACTGATAAGAGTCTGACACTTCTGTTTTTCTAGAAAAAACTTCTCATCATCATGACAGGCAGGATTATAATGAAAGATAACACCTAATGTGCTGTATATATAGATAACTCAGGATCAGCACAGTCTCCCATAGAAGTCAATGGGCCAACCCCTGTCAATTGTGTAAATGACCTACGAGGCTGCTATTAACTGCAGCTTAGGCAAGATGGCCCCGTAGTCATGTATTAATAATAGACAAAAAAAATCACAGAGAGTGGCCATATACTTACCGATAAACTGATGCAAGAGGGCAGGCATATAAACCATGTAACCCCTGATATGCAGAAAGCCAGAATGCTACATGAAGGAGCCACTCACCAGCAGTCCTTAGACTGAGGGACTGCTTGGGAGTCCTGTATTTTTTGAGTGCTTATTTTATTTTAGCATAATGTATTAATTTTAAAAATAAACAACTATAAATTTTAAAAAAATGTTGTTTGTTTTAGCTTTTTACCTCTAATAAAACTAAAAAAGGAAAAAAATATATAGAAAACAGCCATATATGTCATGAAAACAAAATCACAGCAAAAATAATTTTGATAGCTGAAGAAAAATAATAGAGCAGTAAAACCACCCACCACAAGGGTAAATCCCCCCAAAGTATCTGGTCCTTTGGGACCAAAGCATCCTGGTCCTTAAGGGGTTAAGGAAATATTCTGACCTAGGGCCCATTTACAGAGACATAGGCGTTTTACCCATTTTTACCCACCCGGGGCCGTAAAAGCGCCAAGGCTGCAATGCCATGGGGCCTGGGGAGACATTCCCCCTTCTCTCCCCCTCGCCAGCTCACCTCCTCTCTCCTCCCCTTTGGTCGTTTGCAATGGGTGAGGGTGGAACGGGGGTGGAGCTAAGCCCCTGCTCCCTCCCCGCCCCCTGTCTGCAGCCAGCAATGGGAGGGGGCAGAGCAGGTGGTGCTTAGCTCCACCCTACCCCCTCCCATTGCAAACAGCGGCAAGGGGCGGAGAGGAGAAGAAAAGGGGGAAGGAGTTTAGCAGTCACGCTGCTAAACTCCCTCCCACCTCCCTCCTCAGGCAGCTAGCATAGGCTCCCATAGGAATCTATGCAGCTGACGCTGCATGTGTGAAAGCGCCGCATCGGGCCCTTTTATGCCAAGGAAATATGCCCCTATGCACTGATGCATTGTAAGCCAATCCATCAGAGGGGCAACGTATATTGGCCGGGTGTGAAAACCCAGCCGATATATGTCCATGTAAATAAGTCCTTAATTGTACTACACTGCAGGTTATTGATACAGAGATTCATTCTTATATTTGAAGTAGAAAATAAATGCCCCCTTCTAATATGAGAGAACTTAAACTTTAACCTTGGAAATAAAGGGAATTTGTCATTAAAAAATTACTTATTGTTTAAAGCAAATTTGTATTTTAAAGGGGTTGTCCCGCGCCGAAACGGGTTTTTGTTTTTTTCAATAGCCCCCCCGTTCGGCGCGAGACAAACCCGATGCAGGGGTTAAAAAAGAAAACCGGATAGTGCTTACCTGAATCCCTGCGCTCCGGTGACTTCTTACTTACCTGGTGAAGATGGCCGCCGGGATCTTCTCCCTCGGTGGACCGCAGGTCTTCTGTGCGGTCCATTGCCGATCCCAGCCTCCTGATTGGCTGGAATCGGCACGTGACGGGGCGGAGCTACAAGGAGCCGCTCTCCGGCACGAGCGGCCCCATTCAGAAAAGAAGAAGACCAGACTGCGCAAGCGCGTCTAATCGGGCGATTAGACGCTGAAAATTAGACGGCACCATGGAGACGGGGACGCTAGCAACCGAACAGGTAAGTGAATAACTTCTGTATGGCTCATAATTAATGCACAATGTACATTACAAAGTGCATTAATATGGCCATACAGAAGTGTATAGACCCACTTACTTTCGCGGGACAACCCCTTTAAACATATCTTTTAAGAGTCTTTGGTGGTTTTTTCTTAAAATATTCAATGCATCATCTTCTGCCATTGTATGAATGGCCCATGAGTTTTGCTGTAAAGAATATTTCTTTAAATATTGAAATACTATTAACTGCAGCTCAGACAAGATGGCCAACCCCATACTTATGTACAGACAGTAGAATAAAAAAAATCTACACTCAGGAAATAAAAATAGATTGGAAAAATGAAATATCTATCACTGTCTGGTTTTAATTAGTAAAAATAATATATTGCTGACACATTTCCTTTAACATTGGAAAATAGATTAATTTTGATGGTTACACTATTGAACTGAAAATAGAAAACAAGTGAAAAGGTAAATTCGCTATTTATAATGGAATATACTGTATATTATATACAGGTTTAGCGAAATTAGACTTCTCCAACTCAGAGGCCTTTGAAGGTTGTTCTGCTGTTTCAAATGAGATAAAATCAGACATTGGCCACTTAACACACCCTCGCTATATTTGGGGAAAAAAATTGTAAAACAGTTGCTCATGGGTGGCGCTGTAAATATGCAAATCACGCTACAAATGTTCAACAAATCCCCCTTGGTTTTCAACAATGTTTTTAATTTGGAAAAACATATTTTCCACCACTGAATGCAGTGAGTCAGCTTTAATGGCTGCAACATGCCGACAAATGCTGACCTTCAGATCAGCTTTATTTTAATACATTTTTTTTTCTAAAAAAATTGTCCGAATCTTGTCTAATTTGGTGCGGCAGAAAGCCCTCCAGAGGCTCCTGAGTTGGGGAAGTTCAATACAGCTAGCCCTGTATATAACATGTATTCCGTCTAAGCATTCTCCATTCTAAGGCCGCAGGCAGACGAGCATTTTTTGTGCATATGTGTGCATCTATTAGAACCACTGGTTTCCCATGCAGTGTTCATCTGCAAAAGATAGGACATGCATGCCTATAATGTGAGCCAGTAAGGTTTGTGCTGCACATAAAGACATTGTGTGATGTTCTGTTAATTGCTGCAGAGAGTCCCCTCATCACTGAACACTGTGGCAACACTATCACAGTGTTCAGTGATGATGGTAATCCCCACGGGGATGAAAAAATCCACATAGGCACACAAAAAAATGCTCATCTGTCTAAGCCCTAAATAGTAAATTTGACTTTGCACTTGTTTTCTATTTTCAGTGCAATAGTGTGACCATCAACATAAATCTATTTTCTTACAATGTTAGGGTGACTACCCACTACAGTTTTTTTTCACTGCGAAATTTGCAGCGTTTTTTTTCTGCAGGGGTCTATGGGACTTGTAATGTTAAAATCGCTATCGCACAAAATATATTTTTTTTACTGCTTGAGGGCTCAGCCAGACAAGCGTTTCTTGCTGTGCATTTACTTGCATGAAATGCACGCAAAATGCATGTGGCAAAAATGTTTGAGACCAAAGCGGGCAACACAGTTAAAAAATCGCACTTGGGTGCGTTCAAAATTCACAGATAAAGTGCGGTGCCATCGCTATCCCCTGCTGCGCCCATGACAGTTGCAGCGGGGGATAGAATGTCTAAAAATTTTAAAATATATGTATATATACTCACCTCTCAGCCGCTTCCGGAGCTCAGGTGCGTCTATGCGTCTAGCCGCTTGGTCCTCCTGAACGGCTCTGAAGTTCTTTCAGCAGGCGGGGATTTAAAATCCCCGCCTGCTAAAAGGGCTATGTCTGATTGGCTGAGCACCCAGCCAATCACAGGCAGTGCTCAGCCATTGATTGAATGACAGCTAAGCACTGCATGTGATTGCTCCCTGTGCTCAGCCTATCAGAGGCAGCGCTCAGCTATTAATTGAATTCAATGAATGGCTGAGCACTGTTTCTGATTGGCTGAGCACATGGACCAATCACAGACAGTGTTTAGCTGTCATTCAATCAATCGCTGATCGTGCCTGTGATTGGCTGAGCGCTCAGCCAATCAGAGACAACCCTTTCATCAGGCAGGCATATTAAATCCCCGCCTACTGAAAGAACTTCATAGCAGTTCAGAAGGAGTTCTAGATGCGCCTGAGCCCCAGCAGTGGCAGAGAAGTGAGTGTATATTTTTTTACACATTCTAGGGATGATTTTTCAGGGAAGGGCTTGTATTTAAAGCTCTTCCCTGAAAATCACTGCTGGGGTTGTCGGCAGCCCATTGCTTTCATTGGGGCTGCAGAAGTGCTGGCCCCATTGAAAGCAATAGGAGAACATTGCACTGCTCTGACAGCTGTGGCAGGGGAATTCTTTATCTCCGCGGGTAGTCTCCTTGTCACTGAACACTGTAAACAGTGCTGTCACTGTGTTTAGTGATGAGGGGACTCCACAGGGAGATGAAGAAATTTTTGGCCACAGCTGTGACAGCTCTGGCAAAGGATCGCGATCTTCTCTGTATGTTGTCAATCGGGCGGCCGCCCCCATTGACCACAAGGTAAAACCCCTGAATGTGACAACATCCAGGGGTTTCACATCCAAAGAATCCTGATGCCGCAGTTAGTTGCGTTTTGCAAATTGTTATCCTATTTTTTACCAATGCAAATTTTTTTGCACTGGTAATAATCGGACATGTGACCACTGCCATTGAAAAGCATTGGTTCTAATAGATGAAAATTGCAAACGCAAACAATATAGGCAACAAAAAACACTCGCTTGATTGAGGCCTAAAACCAGATAATAATAGATATTTAAATTTTGCTTTCACAAAAGGCAAGCAAATTATCTGAAGTTGTAGTTGTCTGAATTTTGTCTCATGTGGAGCAATATAACTCCTTCATAGTCATTGGAGAACCAGTGACCTGCCCTGATTTGCCATGTATTGAAATTTAGTCATATTCATTATCTGTCAGTATGTAGAACACAAACAGTGTTTATTATTTTACTAGCTGATATACCCGGCTTCGCCCGAGTTAATTTGGTACTGGTATTTATCTGGAATCACAGTGGTATTCCAAATTTATATGGTCATAGAAACGCCCTTCACAGATATAGATTAAAATTAAAACTAATGACTTTTATTCACAACTGATTAAAATTAGGGCCACATAAATCATATAACAAACAAAAACGAACGTGGACTAACAACATGGATCGTACTACGTGACTCAGTGACCTGATGGAATGAGGGTATCGATTCCCCTCTAGTAGCCAGTTAGGTTAACCCCTATTAACAATATTAGGGGACTGGGTCACTGGTTTATAGCGGCACGTCACAGTGCGAAGAATGGTCAGAAGGTATCAGGTTTCCAGTCTAGGATTATAATTCATAACTGGAGACCCGCTGACAATTTCCGTTGCCGCTTTCAATACACCCTTATACAGTAGGGATTCATACAGTTGATCAGATGTATGTGTTACACCATACGAAGTCAGTAATCACTCAGGATTTGTGTATTTCAATGTTGACAATAGAGAAATTGTTTCGCACAGTAAGTAATCACTCAAATGTTGGTGTGCGTATTTCAACGTTGACGATAGAGTAGTTACTCAGCAATCGCTCAAACGTTCTCACGTCGTTCAACGTTAAGGAGTGAGGTAATTACTCCAAAGGTGGGCGATTGCTCAAGTGTCTTATAGTGTTTCAAATTTTTAGGAATAGGGTATTGGCTCGACGAGTTTCTCCGTCCCTGTCTGGGGCGGTTCCTCAGGAGCAGGGCCGAGTATCGCCCTAGGAATTATGTAATTATCCCTATTGGTCCTATCGTGGTGAATAAGACCCTTGTTGATAGTCCTTTTTTTTTTAAATAAAAGGGAATAAGACTATGTCATTGATTAAAGCAGAGTTCTCCTCCTACAACTTCCCCCGTCTCGGCTCAGAAACTTGGTGTAGGGGGTCACTTCGCTAGAGGGATTAGCAAAGAGACCAATTGTAGCCTATAAGTATTCATCTGAGACCATCTCAAGTTGCAGCGAGACCAGTTAGCATCTATAAGTCTCAAAGCGAGTAGGTGGGAGTTGGATGTCCCAACTCACTATCCCCTGGAGGAATCTCGGAAGACAATTCCCTCCTATGGTGCAATATGTATCATGCCCAAAAGTAGAGGGCTAGTCGGATAGACCCATTGGTCCAGACCCATAAGTACTGGACCAATGTCCTATTACAGACAGTAGCCTGTAAAGGATAGTCTGGTTCTTGATCCCTGTCAGGGATGAATCAAGTATCCAGTGCGCCTATATGGGTTAGCAGTAGTACCCCAGATACAGGGCAGAGCTGCGCAGCCCTATTGGTAAGGAGAAGTAAATTGCAGGTGGAGGAGAGGAGAAAAGGTATAGCGCCTGCGGCTCTGATGGTGAGCGGCTGGCAAAGTACTAGAGGGGAATCGATACCCTCATTCCATCCGGTCACTGAGTCACGTAGTACGATCCATGTTGTTAGTCCACGTTTGTTTTTGTTTGTTATATGATTTATGTGGCCCTAATTTTAATCAGTTGTGAATAAAAGTCATTAGTTTTAATTTTAATCTATATCTGGTATTTATCTGGTGTTCACACGGAAAATCTTACGAAGTCGTGGTTACTTTAGAGATACCGAGGAAAAACATATGTTCACCATTTTGCATAGTTCTCTGCGTTACCCAGGAAACACCACGGGGAGGTAACCATGCGACGTTTCCTTTATATAAAATGACATCAGGAAGTGAGAGAATTTGATTACGTACGTAAAATTTGGACGCTAATTCTTTTGCGCATAGAATTGAATAATCGAGTTGGAACCCATTATCTTTTCCTATTTATGACATAATCAATGCTCGTGCCAAATTTCCCGTTTCTATGACACCGGAAAATGAAAAAATTACATTCCGCACGTAAAATTTCGACGCCAATTCTTTTGCGCTAGAATTGAATAATTGAGTTGGGACCTATTAACTTTTCCTATTTATGACATAATCAATGCCCGTACCAAATTTCATGTTTCTATCACATTGGGAAATGAGAGATTTAGATTATGTACGTAAAATTTGGACGCTAATTCTTTTGCGCATAGAATTGAATAATCAAGTTGGGACCCATTAGCTTTTCCTATTTATGATATAATCAATGCTCGTGCCAAATTTCCTGTTTCTATGACACCGGAAAGTGAAGAAATTACATTCCGTACGTAAACTTTGGACGCTAATTCTTTTGCGCATAGAATTGAATAATGGAGTTGGGACCCATTAGCTTTTCCTATTTATGACATAATCAATGCTCGTGCCAAATTTCACGTTTCTATGACACCGGAAAGTGAAAAAATTACATTCCGCACGTAAAATTTTGACGCCAATTCTTTTGCGCTAGAATTGAATAATCGAGTTGGGACCTACGAACTTTTCCTACTTATGACATAATCAATGCTCGTGCCAAATTTCACTTTTCTATGACACCGGAAAGTGAGATAATTAGATTCCGTACGTAAAATTTGGACGCTAATTCTTTTGCGCATAGAATTGAATAATCGAGTTGGGACCCATTAGCTTTTCCTAATTATGACATATTCAATGCCCGTGCCAAATTTCTATGACATTGGAAAGTGACAGATTTAGATTACGTACGTAAAAATCGACGCCAATTCTTTTGCGCTAGAATTGAATAATTGAGTTGGGACCCAATTACTTTTCCTATTTCATGTTTCTACGACATCGGGAAGTTGGAGAACTTTTGGCGAGTCAGTGAGTCAGTGAGTCGGTGAGTCAGTGAGTCAGTGAGGGCTTTCAGCTTTATATATATAGACTAGCTGCTATACCCGGCTTCGCCCGAGTTAATTTGGTACTGGTGTTTATCTGGTGCTCACACGGAAAATCTTATGAAGTCGTGGTTACTTTAGAGATACTGAGGAAAAAAATATGTTCACCATTTTGCATAGTTCTCTGCGTTACCCAGGAAATACCACGGGGAGGTAACCATGCGACGTTTCCTTTATATAAAACTAGCTTACCCGTCGCGCGTTGCTGCGAAGACAGACAGACATACATTCATTTTTATATATCTAGATAACAACCAATCACAGCGCAGCTTTTTTAGGTTACCTCAGTGGTATAATATATAACAACCAATCACAGCGCAGCTTTCATGTTACCTCAGCTTTATAATATATAACACCCAATCACAGCGCAGCTTATATGTTACCTCAGCAGTATAAAATATAACAACCAATCACAGTGCAGCTTTCATGTTACGTCAGCAGTAAGAGAAATAACAACCAATCACAGCGCAACTTTTATTCTTCCTCAGCAATATAAAAAATAGCAACGAATCACAGCGCAGCATTCATTTTACCTCAGCGGTATAATATATAGCAACCAATCACAGCACAGCTTTTATTTTACCTCAGCATTCTCAATATCCAGGAAGTGTCTTGTGATACGTTCGGCGGATGCATCATTTTGTAGTTGAACACACATCCCGTTGCTCGTAATGCCTTTTGCTTTTGTGCTTGAGATGGAAATCAAATGATCTTTGTCTGGGGGGGCATAACTGTCGACGACACTCGCACGCGTGCGCGCCACCTATCGTAGGATAGATGTACTATGCCAGTAATCCTCCCAGGAATGTACTCAACAACTTCCCATTAACTTTTCCTATTTATGACATAATCAATGCTCGTGCCAAATTTCGAGTTTCTATTACATCGGGAAGCGAGAAAATTCGATTCCGTACGTAAAATTTGGACGCCAATTGTTTTGCGCTTAAAATTGAATAATCGAGTTTGGACCCATTAACTTTTCCTATTTATGACATAATCAATGCTCGTGCCAAATGTCAAGTTTCTATGACATTGGGAAGCGAGGAAATTAGATTCTGTACGTAAAATTTGGACGCCAATTCTTTTGCCCCTAGAATTGAATAATCGAGTTGGGACCCAATAACTTTTCCTATTTATGACATAATCAATGCTTGTGCCAAATTTCGAGTTTCTATTACATTGGGAAGCGAGAGAATTCGATTCTGTACTTAAAATTTGGACGCTAATTCTTTTGCGCATAGAATTGAATAATCGAGTTGGGACCGATTAGCTTTTCCTATTAATGACATAATCAATGCTCGTGCCAAATTTCAAGTTTCTATTACATCGGGAAGCGTGAAAATTAGATTCCGTACGTAAAATTTGGACGCTAATTCTTTTGCGCATAGAATTAAATAATCGAGTTGGGACCCATTAGCTTTTCCTATTTATGACATATTCAATTCCCGTGCCAAATTTCAAGTTTCCATGTGAGAAAATTACATTCCGTTCGCAAAATTTGGACGCTAATTCTTTTGCGCATAGAATTGAATAATCGAGTTGGGACTCATTTACTTTTCCTATTTATGACATAATCAATGCTCGTGCCAAATTTCACGTTTCTATGACACCGGAAAGTGAGAAAATTACATTCTATATGTAAAATTTGGACGCTAATTCTTTTGCACATAGAATTGAATAATCGAGTTGGGACCCATTAGCTTTTCCTATTTATGACATAATCAATGCTCCTGCCAAATTTCATGTTTCTATTACATTGGGAAGCGAGAGAATTTGATTCCGTACGTAAAATTTGGACGCTAATTCTTTGGCGCATAGAATTGAATAATCGAGTTGGGACCGATTAGCATTTCCTATTCATCTCTTTCATCTCTGAGACGTTAGCGCGCTTTTCTGGCCAATAGAAAGACAGGGAAGGCATTACAACTTCCCCCTGCGACGTTCAAGCCCTATACCACCCCCCTGCAGTGAGTGGCTGGCGAGATCAGGTGTCACCCGAGTATATGAATCGGCCCCTCCCGCGGCTCGCCACAGATGCGTTCTGACATAGTTCAGGGAAAGTGCTGCTGGTGCCGGAGCTGCTATAGGGAGAGTGTTAGGAGTATTTTAGGCTTCAAGAACCCCAACGGTCCTTCTTAGGGCCACATCTAACCGTGTGCAGTAGTGTGGAGGCTGCTTTTTGCAGTGTTGCACATTTTTTTTTTTTTGTATATCGGCCGTGCAGAGCATTGCGCCCTGCAGTAATTATACATAGTCCAGGGCCAGTAGTGGTGGTGAGGCAGGGACAGAAGACATATTTATTGAATATAGGCAGTGGGCCTTTCGAAAAACATTTGGGAAAAAAAATCTATTTGGGCTGCCTGTGACTGTCCTCAGTGTACTGGGTCTGTGCTGGGGGTAGTTGTCCTCCTAATTCATACGCAGCCAGCTAAGTGTTACGGCAGGCTTGCGCAAAATTCTTTCCTGGCTCTGTGTTGGCTGTTACATCACCGCTGTATTCCAGTCCACAGTGCAACAGTCTGCAGTTATTTTACATAATCCAGGGCCAGTAGGGGTGAGGCAGGGACAGAAGACATATTTATTGAATATAGGCAGTGGGCCTTTCCAAAAACATTTGGGAAAAAAAATCTATTTGGGCTGCCTGTGACTGTCCTCAGTGTACTGGGTCTGTGCTGGGGGTAGTTGTCCTCCTAATTCATACGCAGCCAGCTAAGTGTTACGGCAGGCTTGCGCAAAATTCTTTCCTGGCTCTGTGTTGGCTGTTACATCACCGCTGTATTCCAGTCCACAGTGCAACAGTCTGCAGTTATTTTACATAATCCAGGGCCAGTAGGGGTGAGGCAGGGACAGAAGACATATTTATTGAATATAGGCAGTGGGCCTTTCCAAAAACATTTGGGAAAAAAAATCTATTTGGGCTGCCTGTGACTGTCCTCAGTGTACTGGGTCTGTGCTGGGGGTAGTTGTCCTCCTAATTCATATGCAGCCAGCTAAGTGTTACGGCAGGCTTGCGCAAAATTCTTTCCTGGCTCTGTGTTGGCTGTTACATCACCGCTGTATTCCAGTCCACAGTGCAACAGTCTGCAGTTATTTTACATAATCCAGGGCCAGTAGGGGTGAGGCAGGGACAGAAGACATATTTATTGAATATAGGCAGTGGGCCTTTCCAAAAACATTTGGGAAAAAAATCTATTTGGGCTGCCTGTGACTGTCCTCAGTGTACTGGGTCTGTGCTGGGGGTAGTTGTCCTCCTAATTCATACGCAGCCAGCTAAGTGTTTTCAGCAGGCTTGCGCAAAATTATTTCCTGGCTCTGCTGTGCGTTCTGTAAGCGAAGTCAGCCTCCAACCACAGGCCAATAAGCGGCACATTTAATTACAGCGTTCTGTTTCTGCACTACTGGTAATACACCATGCTGAGGGGTAGGGGTAGGCCTAGAGGACGTGGACGCGGGCGAGGACGCGGAGGCCCAAGTCAGGGTGTGGGCACAGGCCGAGCTCCTGATCCAGGTGTATCGCAGCCGACTGCTGCGGGATTAGGAGAGAGGCACGTTTCTGGCGTCCCCACATTCATCTCACAATTAATGGGTCCACGCGGTAGACCTTTATTAGAAAATGAGCAGTGTGAGCAGGTCCTGTCGTGGATGGCAGAAAGTGCATCCAGCAATCTATCGAACACCCAGAGTTCTACGCCGTCCACTGCTGCAACTCTGAATCCTCTGGTTGCTGCTCCTCCTTCCTCCCAGCCTCCTCACTCCATTACAATGACACATTCTGAGGAACAGGCAGACTCCCAGGAACTGTTCCCGGGCCCCTGCCCAGAATGGGCAGCAAGGGTTCTGAATCCTCTCCCACTGGAGGAGTTTGTCGTGACCGATGCCAAACCTTTTGAAAGTTCCCGGGATTCAGGGGATGAGGCTGGGAACTTCCGGCAACTGTCTCAAGACCTTTCAGTGGGTGAGGAGGACGATGACGATGAGACACAGTTGTTTATCAGTGAGGTAGTAGTAAGGGCAGTAAGTCCGAGGGAGGAGCGCACAGAGGATTCGGAGGAAGAGCAGCAGGACGATGAGGTGACTGACCCCACCTGGTTTGCTACGCCTACTGAGGACAGCTCTTCAGAGGGGGAGGCAAGGGCAGCAGCAGGGCAGGATGCAAGAGGCAGTGCGGTGTCCAGGGGTAGAGGCAGGGCCAGACCGAATAATCCACCAACTGTTTTCCAAAGCGTCCCCTCGCACCATGCCACCCTGCAGAGGCCGAGGTGCTCAAAGGTCTGGCAGTTTTTCACTGAGAGTGCAGACGACCGACGAACAGTGGTGTGCAACCTGTGTCGCGCCAAGATCAGCCGGGGAGCCACCACCACCAGCCTCACCACCACCAGCATGCGCAGACATATGATGGCCAAGCACCCCACAAGGTGGGCCGAAGGCCGTTCACCGCCTCTGGTTTGCACCGCTGCCTCTCCCCCTGTGCCCCAACCTGCCACTGCGATCCAACCCCCCTCTCAGGGCACAGGCACTACCGTCTCATGGCCTGCACCCACACCCTCACCTCCGCTGTCCTCGGCCCCATCCACCAATGTCTGTCAGCGCACCGTCCAGCCGTCGCTAGCGCAAGTGTTGGAGCGCAAGTACGCCGCCACGCACCCGCACGCTCAAGCGTTAAACGTGCACATAGCCAAATTTATCAGCCTGGAGATGCTGCCGTATAGGGTTGTGGAAACGGAGGCTTTTAAAAGTATGATGGCGGCGGCCCCGCGCTACTCAGTTCCCAGTCGCCACTACTTTTCCCGATGTGCCGTCCCAGTCCTGCACGACCACGTCTCCCGCAACATTGTACGCGCCCTCACCAACGCGGTTACTGCCAAGGTCCACTTAACAACAGACACGTGGACAAGCACAGGCGGGCAGGGCCACTATATCTCCCAGACGGCACATTGGGTGAATTTAGTGGAGGCTGTGACAGAGTCAGAGCCTGGGACCGCTCACGTCCTACCCACCCCCAGAATTGCGGGCCCCAGCTCGGTGGTGGTATCTGCGGCGGTGTATGCTTCCTCCCCTAAACCACCCTCCTCCTCCTCCGCAACCTCTGTCTCGCAATCAAGATGTGTCAGCAGCAGCACGTCGCCAGCAGTCGGTGTCGCGCGGCGTGGCAGCACAGCGGTGGGCAAGCGTCAGCAGGCCGTGCTGAAACTACTCAGCTTAGGAGAGAAGAGGCACACGGCCCACGAACTGCTGCAGGGTCTGACAGAGCAGACCGACCGCTGGCTTGCGCCGCTGAGCCTCCAACCGGGCATGGTCGTGTGTGACAACGGCCGTAACCTGGTGGCGGCTCTGCAGCTCGGCAGCCTCACGCACGTGCCATGCCCTGCCCACGTCTTTAATTTGGTGGTTCAGCGCTTTCTGAAAAGCTACCCACGCTTGTCAGACCTGCTCGGATAGGTGTGCCGGCTCTGCGCACATTTCCGCAAGTCGCACACAGACGCTGCACCCTGCAACATCGGTTTCATCTGCCAGTGCACCGACTGCTGTGCGACGTGCCCACATGGTGGAACTCTACGCTCCACATGTTGGCCAGGCTCTATGAGCAGCGTAGAGCTATAGTGGAATACCAACTCCAACATGGGCGGCGCAGTGGGAGTCAGCCTCCTCAATTCTTTACAGAAGAGTGGGCCTGGTTGGCAGACATCTGCCAGGTCCTTGGTAACTTTGAGGAGTCTACCCAGATGGTGAGCGGCGATGCTGCAATCATTAGCGTCACCATTCCTCTGCTATGCCTCTTGAGAAGTTCCCTGCAAAGCATAAAGGCAGACGCTTTGTGCTTGGAAACAGAGGCGGGGGAAGACAGTATGTCACTGGATAGTCAGAGCACCCTTCTGTCTATATCTCAGTGCGCTGAGGAGGAGGAGGAGCATGAGGAGGATGAGGAGGAGGGGGAAGAGACAGCTTGGCCCACTGCTGAGGGTACCCATGCTGCTTGCCTGTCATCCTTTCAGCGTGTATGGCCTGAGGAGGAGGAGGATCCTGAAAGTGATCTTCCTAGTGAGGACAGCCATGTGTTGCGTACAGGTACCCTGGCACACATGGCTGACTTCATGTTAGGATGCCTTTCTCGTGACCCTCACGTTACACGCATTCTGGCCACTACGGATTACTGGGTGTACACACTGCTCGACCCACGGTATAAGGAGAACCTTTCCACTCTTATACCCGAAGAGGAAAGGGGTTCGAGAGTGATGCTATACCACAGGACCCTGGCGGACAAACTGATGGTAAAATTCCCATCCGACAGCGCTAGTGGCCGAAGGCGCAGTTCAGAGGGCCAGGTAGCAGGGGAGGCGCAGAGATCAGGCAGCATGTACAGCACAGGCAGGGGAACACTCTCTAAGGCCTTTGACAGCTTTCTGGCTCCCCAGCAAGACTGTGTCACCGGTCCCCAGTCAAGGCTGAGTCGGCGGGAGCACTGTAAAAGGATGGTGAGGGAGTGCGTAGCCGAACACTGCATGCCCCAGTCAGACTGTCGGAAACAATTTTGCGCCAGCCTGCTGTAACGCTTAGCTGCGTATTAATTAGGACTACTACCCCCAGCAGATAGATACTGTAGGCAGCGTATAATATTATGTATACTGTTTCCCTCTGGCGGGATGATGGCGGTGATGTGACAGAGACAGCAGATCCAGGAAACAGTTTTGCGCAAGCCTGCTGTAACGTTTAGCTGCATATTAATTAGGACTACTACCCCCAGCAGATAGATACTGTAGGCAGCGTATAATATTATGTATACTGTTTCCCTCTGGCAGGATGACGGCGCTGATGTAACAGAGACAGCAGATCCAGGAAACAATTTTGCGCAAGCCTGCTGTAATGCTTAGCTGCGTATTAATTAGGACTACTACCCCCAGCAGATAGATACTGTAGGCAGCGTATAATATTATGTATACTGTTTCCCTCTGGCGGGATGACGGCGGTGATGTAACAGAGACAGCAGACCCAGGAAAGAATTTTGTGGAAGCCTGCTGTAACGCTTAGCTGCGTATTAATTAGGACTACTACCCCCAGCAGATAGATACTGTAGGCAGCGTATAATATTATGTATACTGTTTCCCTCTGGCGGGATGACGGCGCTGATGTAACAGAGACAGCTGATCCAGGAAACAATTTTGCGCAAGCCTGCTGTAACGCTTAGCTGCGTATTAATTAGGACTACTACCCCCAGCAGATAGATACTGTAGGCAGCGTATAATATTATGTATACTGTTTCCCTTTGGCGGGATGACGGCGGTGATGTAACAAAGACAGCAGACCCAGGAAACAATTTTGTGGAAGCCTGCTGTAACGCTTAGCTGCGTATTAATTAGGACTACTACCCCCAGCAGATAGATACTGTAGGCAGCGTATAACATTATGTATACTGTTTCCCTCTGGCGGGATGACGGCGCTGATGTAACAGAGACAGCAGATCCAGGAAACAATTTTGCGCCAGCCTGCTGTAACGCTTAGCTGCATATTAATTAGGACTACTACCCCCAGCAGATAGATACTGTAGGCAGCATATAATATTATGTATACTGTTTACCTCTGGCGGGATGACGGCACTGATGAAACAGAGACAGCAGATCCAGGAAACAATTTTGCGCCAGCCTGCTGTAACGCTTAGCTGCGTATTAATTAGGACTACTACCCCCAGCAGATAGATACTGTAGGCAGCGTATAATATTATGTATACTGTTTCCCTCTGGCGGGATGACGGCGGTGATGTAACAGAGACAGCAGACCCAGGAAACAATTTTGCGCAAGCCTGCTGTAACGCTTAGCTGCGTATTAATTAGGACTACTGCCCCCAGCAGATAGATACTGTAGGCAGCGTATAATATTATGTATACTGTTTCCCTCTGGCGGGATGACGGCGCTGATGTAACAGAGACAGCAGATCCAGGAAACAATTTTGTGGAAGCCTGCTGTAACGCTTAGCTGCGTATTAATTAGGACTACTACCCCCAGCAGATAGATACTGTAGGCAGCGTATAATATTATGTATACTGTTTACCTCTGGCAGGATGACGGCGGTGATGTAACAGAGACAGCAGACCCAGGAAACAATTTTGCGCAAGCCTGCTGTAACGCTTAGCTGCGTATTAATTAGGACTACTACCCCCAGCAGATAGATACTTTAGGCAGCGTATAATATTATGTATACTGTTTCCCTCTGTCGGGATGACGGCGCTGATGTAACAGAGACAGCAGATCCAGGAAACAATTTTGCGCAAGCCTGCTGTAACGCTTAGCTGCGTATTAATTAGGACTACTACCCCCCAGCAGATAGATACTGTAGGCAGCGTATAACATTATGTATACTGTTTCCCTCTGGCGGGATGACGGTGCTGATGTAACAGAGACAGCAGATCCAGGAAACAATTTTGCGCAAGCCTGCTGTAACGCTTAGCTGCATATTAATTAGGACTACTACCCCCAGCAGACACGCAGTAAACTGAAGACGGTCACAGGCAGCCCAAATATAGTATTTTTCCCCCAATTTTTTGGAAAAAGCCCACTGCCTATATAGCCTGAATATCTCTTTCCCTGCCTCACCAGTACTGGCCCTATACTCTGTACAATGACTGCAGACTGTGGACGCAATGCTCTGCATGGCCGATATACAAAAAAAAAAAATGTGCAACACTGCAAAAAGCAGCCTCAACAGTACTGCACATGGTTAGATGTGGCCCTAAGAAGGACCGTTGGGGTTCTTGAAGCCTAAAATCACTCCTAACGCTCTCCCTATAGCAGCTCCGGCATCAGCAGCACTTTCCCTGAACTATGTCAGAATGCATCTGTGGCGAGCTGCGGGAGGGGCCGATTTATATACTCGGGTGACACCTGATCTCGCCAGCCACTCACTGCAGGGGGGTGGTATAGGGCTTGAACGTCACAGGGGGAAGTTGTAATGACTTCCCTGTCTTTCTATTGGCCAGAAAAGCGCGCTAACGTCTCAGAGATGAAAGTGAAAGTAAGTCGAACATCGCGTGGTGCTCGCCTCTAGTAACGAGCATCTCGAACACGCTAATACTCGAACGAGTATCAAGCTCGGACGAGTACGTTTGCTCATCTCTAGTTAAACTGTATTAATATGCTAATAGTTCCAGAAAGAAAAATAGTAAAACCCTTTAACCAAGAAGTGGCAGAGGAACTGTAAGTATAGTGTTGCTATCTTGCTTTTTTTTAGGCCTTTGATAATACAATACAGCTGACATTTCTCTTTAAATCCCCACCTTCTAATGATAGTGAGATGACTCTGCTGATCCTGTCCCAGTCCATAAGGAGTAGCAGAAAATTGGAATTTCAGCATATTGTATTTGCTCTGGTGAGCAGTGTGAAAACTGTAATATTGCAAGACTCATCATATTGCAATATTCCATTAAATGTTTTAAGAAAATCTATGTTTAGAATAAAAAACTGTTGATTCATGATGATTCATTCTCTTTTAAGTAAAATAGATGAAAAAGGAGGATGGAGCAAGACCCAGTGAAGGTGGTGGGATGAAAAAGGAGGGTGGAGCAAGACCCAGTGAGGGTAGTTGGATGAAAAAGGAAGGTGGAGCAAGACCCAGTGAGGGTGGTGGTATGAAAAAGTAGGGTGGAGCAAGACCCAGTGAGGGTGGTTGGATGAAAAAGGAGGGTGGAGCAAGACCCAGTGAGGGTGGTTGGATGAAAAAGGAGGGTGGAGCAAGACCCAATGAGGGTGGTTGGATGAAAAAGGAGGGTGGAGCAAGACCCAGTGAGGGTGGTTGGATGAAAAAGGAGGGTGGAGCAAACTTTTTCTCCCCTGTCCCCTGCACATACAGGACCTCTGCCACATCCAAAACACCTTTGGAATTGTGTCACCCCCAGGCATCCTATTGTCCTCTCCAGCCGAACTGACGAATGGGGTTCATCCCCGAAACGCGTTTTCAATCGCTGGTTTTTATTTTGTGAAATAATAAAAAAGAAATGCTTTTACCATCACATATTGGACCTTTATCTTCATCTTCTAGTAGCTTAGAGGGTTGCGCCTCCATACCAGTATTTTTCTATATTCTTTTCATTCTCTTTTAAGGCTATGTACACCCTTTTTTTGCAATGTGCTTTTGGAAATGAAATTATTTTGTGCTTGGTTTTCATTAAAAATTTTTGATTGTTTGATTTTTATGCTTGCATTGTTTAGCAAGGCACTGCAGACTGGAGGACTGAAATCTTAGCAAATGTTGTCAGAATAAACTATATGGCTCCTCCCTAGCCTGCTTACCTGGTGTGAATGTGCATTCACTGTCTTTCCACTGATGGCTGTATAACAGTGCTGGGGGATAGTGGATGAGAACAGGAGGAGAGCAGAGAAAGCTACTATTACAGGGGGCTGTAATTCACTCTGGGTGAATTTTCTGCTCTTATCAGCAGTGAGGGAGAATGGCCAGCAGCTACACAGAGGGAGAATGAGATAAATAGATAGCTGTGTAGTATTGAGTGGTCATGGCTAGGCTTCATAGCTTCTGAGGAGAGAGGAGGGGAAGCTAAGTTTGTGTGCATTGATGAGAGATAACAGCTAGAAACCTGAATGTAGGAGATACTGCAAACCAAATATGAGGCTTTTTAAATGAATGAGAAGGAAAACTCAATGCAAAAAACAGATGAGTACATCATTTTTTTT
Source organism: Eleutherodactylus coqui (assembly GCF_035609145.1). Classification (NCBI taxonomy): domain Eukaryota; kingdom Metazoa; phylum Chordata; class Amphibia; order Anura; family Eleutherodactylidae; genus Eleutherodactylus; species Eleutherodactylus coqui. The sequence continues at coordinate 96,346,518 of NC_089838.1, read as the reverse complement.
CTGCAGGGACTTAATAAGAAATGTGTGCATTGATTTTTTATGCACAAAGATTGCCATAGCCTTTAGGGCTAGAGGCTACTGGATACAGTGTTGTGGGTACACATTTGAAAAAGGAAAACAATGAGAACATGCATCAAATATTTGAATTATAGAGAAGGGGAGTTCATGCTGAATCTAAATTGATAAACACCTCAAAAAATATCAAGCACCTGGAAGTAGTTGTTAGAATTGAATGAAACTTTCTATGTGTGATTGTAACGTAGATTGCGATTACAATATCAGAGCAAAATAATAATTTATGTGGAAAACTGAACACTAGAAGTGGCTTTAGTACCCTTTTGGGCCACCTCTAGTTTAGATGCAAGATGTGATACAGGCGGGCATGGTGGCCCACATTTGCTGCAACTGAATCTCTAGATTATGAAAACTCATAGGCTGTTGAAGTTGGCATCCCAAATGGTCCCATACATGTTTTTTTGATGATAAACCAGGCGGCTAAGAAGGCTATGGAAGTGTGGCAATTTTGAGGAGACATTCCTGTGATACTCTTGCTGTGTGCGGCCAAGCATTATTCTATTTGAGAATGCCTCTTGGAAGCCCTGCCAGAAGAAGCAACACACATGGCTGCAGGATGTCCTGAACATATCTCTGAGTTGTCATTGTCGCTTGTACCACTACTAGGGATGACCAATGGTTGTATGTGATGCCCTCTTACAGACCATCACACCAGCAGTGGGGCAGTGTGCTGCTCCATAGCAAAGGCAGGATTGGGGTTCTCAACCCTAGGTCTCCAGACATGAACATGGCTGTCGTCAGTGCCCAAACTAATTCTAGAGTTGTCACTAAAGACAACCTGGTTTCACTCTGTAGAACTTCCATTCCATCGTTTACAACACCACTGCAAACAGAGGCAATTGGGGGTGGGTGTCAAAGGCAGTACACGTACTGGATGCAGTAAGGCAAAATGTCCTTCAGCCAAGCATCTGGAAATGGTTCCAACAGACACAGGGGCCTGTAATAATAGTGCCAGCTATTTCTCGATGATGGACAACAAAACAGTTGGAGCTGCTCATGCTTGTCAGATAATCAGGAGATTATCTCTACTGGTGGTGTGTTGAGGGCATCCTGAGCCTGGTCACTTTGTGTGCATTCCCTCAAGCATCTGCTGATCTCAACACCTCCTAACAGTATGGTCAGAACGACCCAAGTGACAGGCAATTTGTCAATATGTCCATCCACCTTCTCACATTCCAATAATGTGCCCCTTTTCAACTCAGTTAACTGGGCAAAATATCTTCAATTACGTTGTATAGGCATGTCTAGTGGTCAACAAGCTCTACACAAGCAGAAAAAGACTTCTGTCACATATAAGTAGTCTCTGAGAGCCAAGGCCAAGGTCGGAACCACTATTTGGTCCTCAGATGGCAAGACAGTTCGTTTAATCACACCACAACTCTAATCATTTGCATATCTGCCTGAGATGTAACTGGATGCCAGGTTTTGCAGCAAAACTACAACTCCTCCTAGATGCTTGATTTTTTTTTTTTTTTTTTACAAAGACTGTATATTATGTGACATACCAAGAGGTAACAGACACTATATAATTACAACACTTCACAAATTGCTCATATTTTCTTATAGTGTTTCCCCAACCAGAATTGTTCAAACCAAACTTTATCTAAAACAGGGCAACAATCCAACAGCTATTGTGTGAATGAGCACTTAAGACTTTATTATGCACTTGTACATCTATGATTTTTACACATTATTTGTCACCACAAAAGCCCTGTATTTTGCAAACATTGGTCAGTAGTTATTTGCTGACAAGGCAAAGTGTCCATTTGAACAGGAATGTTTCCCTACTTGGAGTCCACATAGATGACGGATGTTTGTAGACTAAAATAAGGGAAGGGCTTTTAATTTCTCTGTGATAAACACCATTCACACATCTCAGAATCCTACAAAAATATAGATAATGAAGCAGCCACAGATTATATGACCACAAAAAGCAGCCGGTCAACTTGAAAGAAAGTGCAGAGTACAAGGATATAACAAGACCAAGAATTTATGCAGTAATATATTCACTAAATGTAAACCATCATAATATATTTCTTTTCTATTTCAATCATGTGACCTTCACTCTCCAATACGGAAACATGCATTTTTGAAGTGACACTCTTCCATCAACTTTTTTCGAAAGCGAAAGAAAAAAAAAACACTGGCTTTCTAAAAAAATTAATAAGAAAAAAAAATAATTAAAAAAAGACAATCCCAGGAACATGTTCACCAATCCATTATGCTTGTGCAATTAGTGTTTGCAGAAACCATTTTACATATCAATGAAAAATAATACATTGTGCTTCCACGGAGAAAAGAAAACTAATACCCTGTAACTAGTAATGACAACACCAGTGTTGCTGGTTGGAACCAATCGATGATAGTAGACAGGGCAACAGGTCCATCCAGCAGCAATGGGGTTTTGGTGATTTATGTATATAGGCAGTAGTTTTAGTGGAAATGGCAATCTATCAAATGAACAATAGGTCTCATGTACCATAGAATTGTGATTCATAATAACCCCCCACCCTCCCCCCTGCTCTCTATAGATGATACTTTCGTAGCAGATCTGATTGCCAGGAGTATTTCCTCTCTGGAAATCTTTCTGGTATTTTAATCTTCATAAAATCTTGAATACACTTTTCTAACTCTTCTTCAATAGAGAGCTTTTCTTTCACCACTTTTTTTTTACTAGTGTTGGACTCTCTAGAACCAGATGTTAAAGTTCGTAAAAGGTCACTTTTCCGCCGGATTTCAGATTGCTGCAGAATCTGCACTGGTCCCTTCTTAGCTGGTCGATCAAGAGTCTGTATGTTGCTCTGGCGGGTTACTGGACCACAGATGACTGTCTCTTGAGGAGAGCTGGCTTCTGATTGGCTGTCACAGCTGGATGTAGAGAGTTCATTGCAAGATGTTCCACTTTCACCCTCCTTGTCCCCTTTTGTGTTTTTACAGCAGCAATCACAATGAGTTGATGGCCATCTAGAAGGTCCTCCTGCAAAGAATAAGAGAATATTTTATATATCTGTGAACATTCATCATTACACTCATCACAGCAGATAAATGAAATATTTTACCTGAATATTAGTTGAATATTTCATACAATTATTATTACATACACAGTAAAATGCATATTCCCATTTTATGATCATGGCTATCTGACCTCTGGCACCATGACCAATCTGTAGAATGAAATGAACAAGGTCCCTAGCTTTTTTCTTACACAACAAATCTTCTGTCCACCTGTGATACAGGAAACTGCAATATGGCTCCACAATACTTACCAGGATTACCGTTGAGTGATCCAAGCTAGTAGAACCCCATTTCGGGTCAAACTTTGCTAAAAATTCATTTTGATAAGAACCTGAATCTCAGACGGTTCATTTCTGCTAAATCGGAAGTTCATAAAACCCCCTAAAGCAAGTATTAAAGACTGTGTAAGAGTGCGGTGATGGTTCTTCTTCAATGGATATGGCTGGGATCCTAGTAGAGTTGAGCAAACATACTCTGCCGAGCCTGATGCTCGTTCGAGTATTAGCGTACTCGATGGTGCTCGTTACTCGAACGAGCATCAAGTTTTTGGCCCCAGGTTCAAATCTGACGAAGGACAACATCTGAGTAGACTCTGTAAAACTCCATGCAGATGCTGTACTCGGTCAGATATGAACCTAAGACTTCAGCACTGTAAGGCAACAGTGCTAACCACTGAGAGGAGGAAGAGAAGGAGTCATATTAGGAGGTTTTATGAACTTCCGGTTTGGTTTGAAATTGATTTAAAAAAAACAAATTTTTTACAAAATTTGGCAAACCCGCTAAACTGAACTTTTGAAAAGTTCACCTATCTGTACTCAGTAGATGGGCTCAGTAGACAGGGGTAGACATTTACAGTAGGTGGCTCCTAGTTCTGTAACTGCTTGATTGCAATGAACTGCCTACCATACAGCCCACAGCTACCTAAAAAATCCTTCACTGGTATGCCAATCCGGTGATGCTTGTAGATATTGGGAATTACTAGCCCAGTTCTTTGTGTAGAAGTGTTGTTATATTGTTAAAGGGGTATTCCCATTTTAGAAATGTCTAGATATGCTATAAATGTCTGACAGATGCTGCTCCCAGCCCTGGCACACACATCTATCCCTGACCTGCCATTCTTCACATAGGTGAAGGTACTAAAAGCGGGACCCGCATCCGTTGGACATTTCTGGCATAGCTTATGTAAGTGCCCCCAAGTGTCTGACATGGGAATACCCCATTAAAGTAGCAGCAGGGCTTCCATGCCTACAAAGTCATGTATAGGTGTGTAGCTTGGAGTGTCAGTAGTCAGATCCTAGTTCACACGTTTATGTGTCAATCAAAATAGCATGAAGCAAGAAGAATCCAGAAACACAATGATAAAAATACAATTAATCAAAGAATCTATGGATTAATTTTACAAACTGAACAAACTAATTTCTTCCATTGACCCAATACTCTACAATCTAAATATTCACAAAAAATGTTTGTAGTATATGGTTTAACTAGTCACTAAGGGCAGAGTCACACAAGTGTATTTGCAAAAAAGCTCGCCATGGTACAGAGTATTTGCGCATGAACGAAGTTTGAAGAGGTGCATAATTTGCATGTTGCACACTTGTCTACACACAGTACTCTAATTTTTGCACACGCAAGGCCAGTTCATACGTGCATGTGACTCAGCCTTTCCATGGAAAATAATGGCTAGACAGTAGACACTCATTGGCTAGTTCATGAATAATAAGGTCCGGATGTGTTCTTTTCCCTGCATTTTCTGCAGTGTCACACCCTTCGCTTGTGCATTTTCGCACCTCCCATAGACTTCTATGGCACCTTTTCTGTGCAAAACATAAAAAAGGGAAGCAGGACCAATTTTTTTTTTGAGCACGCATGAAATGTGCATGTGATAGGGCTTATGAGAACTAACGTATTGAAATCAACGGGTTCTATTCTCTGTGTTTAGAATTTCCGTGTGCAAATACCTGCAAAAACATGTGACGGAGCCCTAAATATTATATTAAAAAGTAGAACAAACATGACATCTATTCACAATATTCCACCCATTATTTAATATGGTGCCCTGGTGCAATGCAATTTTACCATATTGTAACCTAAAATCCCGCAGCCAAACCACTGCGGTATGCCAAACTGTTTAAGTGTTTTCTGTAATGTGGCTTCAATGACCAACACATAACTGTCTGTAGAATCACAGATAAGAGAACAATTTGATCAGCCAATGAAGCCTTCTATCCAGCCAATGCTACATCAACTCTGCGACCATCAGGGATGAAATTGCTGTCCTTTGCCATCTTCACGACGCAGAATGCAGGCAGTGGAACATTTTGCTCTATTCTGGTTTTTATTTTTGAAGTGGGTCATTTTGAGTGAATTTCTATACAGTATCATTTACACAGTAAGATCTTCTATGTAGTGTAGGAATAGCTTTTATTTATCTCTTGTTGGCTCCATATGCCGTAGCCATTTATTATAATTGGCAATGATGCAAAATAAGTTAAAGGGGTTACGTCTCATTCAGACAGGTATATGTGGGGTGCACCCTGAGACTTTAGACACGCCTTGCATTGGACAGCACATGGACATACTTCCATGTGTTGTCCGATACCAGTGATACGGACCAGAATAGGACATGCTGCAATTTTTTCATGCAATTGTCCATGTGCAGAAAATGCCTGTGTGTATAGCCTAATTGGCTATAATGGGTCTATGTGATCTTGGTGAAATACACGGTCATCCCACGGACAGGAGATGTGAATGGGCCCTTACAATTAAAATAAAAGGGTTTGGTTTTTTTCCCATTCTCTTTCCTGAGGCAGGACTGCAGTTCATGGAAAAGAGTCCTTTTTTTCATCTAAAAGCAACTACATTAGACCTTTCAACTAAAAAAAACTTTTTGGGAATAATTTGATATGCATACATTCCTGAAGCACATTGAAGCCCATTTATAAAATGACCCAAGTGTTGCAACTTTTTGTGCACAGAAACTAAGCCGCACGAAAAAGATCATGCTGGTGACACTGTAATAGAGTCAATCCATACTTGATCATGACTCTTACAAGTCTACGACAGATCCTATTATGTGAGTAGAACTTCATCTGAGAACAATCTGGCGAGGCAAGGATTGTGATGAAATGTCACATTATGTTGGTGGGAGCCTACCAGTCTGCAAATACTCGTGCCAGAAACATTTATAGACCCAGTCTTAGACTTGTGCTATATACAGACCCAAAAATCAATACAGGCTAAATTGAAAGTTATTTAATTCTTGCCTTAGGAAAAACTATTGAGTGACACTTTGTAAAACTGGTCGTGTGAACTTGCAAGAAACTTATACATGAAGGGTATTGATTTCTGCTTGTATGGGCTAGATTCTGAGATGCTTGCCCTTTTCAAGTTCTTTTATTTTGTTTCTGCCTCATTTACTTATCATATATTTGTGAAAAATATAGTAAAAAACAAAGGCGCTCAAAACAATTGTAGGAATGAACGCACTCTTAAAGGAATGCATAAAATATCTACAAATGTGTTCTTCTTTAACTTTCTCCCCGGCTTGAGATATCTTGAAAAGTGTGGCGTAAGATGACCCTAAATAAAACATAATTTCACAATAGTCTGTGATAAGAGGTCTATGCTTTATTTGTCTATGTGTCGCTACTAGAGATGAGCGAACGTGCTCATTTAGGACAATTACTCGATCAAGCATCGCTTTTTTCGAGTAACTACCTACTCGGACGAAAAGATTCAGGGGGCGGGGGCGGCGGGGTGGAGCGGGAGGTAGCAGGGGGGGAACAGGGGGGAGCTCTCTCTCTTTCCCCCCCACTCACCCCCGCAATCCCCCGCTCACCCCCGGCACCCTCCCATTCTTTTCGCCCGATTAGGTAGTTACTTGAAAAAAGCGATGCTCGATCGTGTAATTGCTCTAAACGAGCGCGTTCGCTCATCTCTAGTCGCTACCTAATGGCTGTGATGTAAATTGTAGCCTGTTGAGGTTTTTGCTAGCATCTTGCAATAATGTATCAAATTTTTTCATAAGAAACTGACATTAACAAAACTATCTGGAAAATTAGGGGTGGATACATCAAGGTATTCATGGTAATGCATTTCATGACAACATGCACTTATCCATGTATGTAGAAATTAGAACTTCATGTACTACATTGGGGTTTTTCATTAGTCAGTGAGTTCATCTACTCTCCTACTATTATTCTATTCTTTCCAGGCAAAACTTTAAATCATATTGTTGCCCAGACCTTTCAAGCTTTACAATCCCCTGTGACGTTACCTTTCTGTTCTGGCCTCTTCACACTGGTATTCCACCTTCCAGTGGCACCCAGATCAAACCTTGGCTCTACAAAGCATGTCAAGACACATTGCCCTGCAGCTCACTCAATGGGCTGATGGGTGAGACATTGGATCTGGCTGTCAGAAAATTTAAAAAAGCAGCCACAGTAAGGGAGTAAGGCTATAAGAGGTAGAAGAATACTATAAGTCTAAGCAAAGCTCAGATTTTACAGCAGTTGGATCTCGTGGAAGCAGTGATATATAGGGATCTCATATGTCTCAATGCCCAAGAACTCTAACCTATGTCCATTTCTTGAGATTCTACAGATGGTTTAGTGGGAAAGTTCTATGATTTTTGAGGCATAAACCATGAGTGGAGTTCAAAGTATATATGTTGTCATCACAATTCTGGAATAACATAATTTCATTAATGAAGATATATTACAAAAGAGGTATGAAAATATAATAGTAATTGGTGAGAAGTATGGTGCCGCAGGTAGAAGCACACATTAAAACATTCCTTAAAACACATATGACCTTTTCAAAGCTGCATGAAATTTTCATTAACTGGCAAAATTTTGCTCAATCCAACAATGAAAGCAAATCAACTCATCCGGATTGGATGTAATTTATAGCCTTAAAATGACACACACAATGTACTAACACAGAGAATACAATATATTAATAATGAAACCACAAATTGGGTAAACAGGAAATCTGAGCCTAACCTATTGATTCAAGGAGACCCTACCCAAAAGCGGGTGATCCCACATAAGGAACCTGGGGTGATCCTGACTCTTTCTAGTTGGAAACAGGGTAATGGTAGCTACAGTGAATAACAATATATGCAGAGCAGATGTTACACAAGCACGTAATGATGCTAATGTACAAGTAATGCAAAAAGATAGCTCTAATCAGGAGTTAGATATTTCAACACCATATATAACATAAACACCAAATAGATTTATCTTAACCAGAAACACCTTTGAACAAGAAGTATATACAACATCCGCAATGAGGAGGAACCAAAAAAAATATGTACAGAGAAGCACTGATTGGCCTTCTGGGACATACACCTCCCAGCTGACCAATCCATCCAAAAGAAGTGCTCATGTTAGCATCCAATGATGGAATGACATTGAGCATGGGACGGAATGTGGATGATGTGGGCTGGGGCTAACATCATAACATCACCTTGGTCCCTATCTAACTGGTGAGCCCAGACACAACCATAAAAAATATACTATGTTGGCTTGCAGAAAGTATTAAAACATTCAGGCATGCTCTGATTTTTTTAAAAGTTTTCAACTTTGTCTTTTCGTAAATACACACTCAATTTAAGGTGAATCCTGACCATAGATTTAAGTCATTGTAGTGCAATAAGTGCAGCTTAAAGGGGTTCCATCATTAGAAGAAAAAAAATCAATACTTAACTATTCCTACTATGTCAGTCTTCTTACTGCATCTTCTCCCACATGATCTTCTCCTGGCTCCTGCAGTCCCCCGGATCATGTCACCTCCAGCTAGTCAGATCCTCTTCTTCCTGTTATGTAGCATACATTCTCGACATTCTGCTTCCTGCAGGTCAATGTACGCTAGGTCACTAGTGATGTAGCATTCACCACCTAGCTGGGAATGCTGAATGCTATGCTGGGGTATTGTTGCGACTGCGCATTCACGCTGTCTCGCGGTAGTAGTATATGCGCGGGCAGACAGCCCGCATGTGCCATCTTGGCAATAGCCCAGCATAGGATTCAGCATTCACTGCTAGACAGTAAACGCTACATCACTAGGGATGTAGCGTACACTGACCTACAGGAAGCAGAATGCCACAAATGTATGTAATGTCACAGGAAGAAGAGGATGCTGGCTTGCGGTGAAGTGACCCGGGGGACTGGAGAAGCCAGGAGAAGATCGGCAGGGAGAAGATGCAGTAAGAAGACTGAGGGGGGAGGAATAGGTAAGTATTGAGGTTTTTTTTTCTTACAAGACAAAACCCTTTTTATCCCATCAGCAACATGTAAAATATGCAGATTTTAATGCAGACTTTAGTGTGGATTTTTAGACAAAATAAGAAACCAAACTAGTATTATCTTTTATAGTCTTACTATAGTCTTTTATTTCAATAATCAAAAGGTGTAAATTCTGTTTGAGCCTTCAGTATACTCTCTCCGGAACCTCCTCTGTCTTCTAGGTGACAATGCCAATAACATAAACCTATGCCTATCTGCTATAGTTGCCCATGTAATTCTCGAATGCTCTTTCATGGACCCACTTATAAATAGCAAAGGGAATTTCCCTTTAAGAACTTCAATTACATATTGTATACATGACTTAACAGACATCTTTTAAACACACTACTGAGTTAAAGAAATGTAAAAAAAAGAGAAAGGTTATATGGAAAAATTGAAATTGATTTGCTGAATCTTGCAGTTTGCCACATAAAAAAATACATCAATATCAGAGTGTCAAACCTTCAACTTTGTAAACTGAAAATAATTTTACAGAAAAGTTACATTTACAACAATAAAGTACTCTTTTGTTCGGTTCAGAGAAATGTAGGTCGCGCAGGTTACCTTTAGTGAGAGAAAATGTTCAGGATTGTTTTATACAATGTACCACACTGTCACATGTTTTTACACGTAAAGCAAATACAAGTGACAATTATGATTAAAATAGACCTTTTTCTTCATATTGACATTTTTGAACACCGCTGCAGAAGACGCCACATCAAATTGTCCACAACAAATGGATTCTGGCCATTATTTTAAAGTGAACTTTAGAAGTTGAAACATAATGGTCTTCAAAACCTTGCAGAAGACGCAGCAAAGTTATCCATAAAAACCAATCGAACAATTTTTTTATATTTTTTAATCTGAAAGAAATAAATTGAAGCTCGTATCTGATTGGTTGTTGTCAGCACTCATTCTTACACAAGACCCACGGAGCACTGATTCACTTGTAAAGCCTTCATCCTAGTGCACCATTTGTAAAACTTCATGTTTCTAAACCAAGAAGTCAATCCCATATACACTTATCCAACTAAAGTAATAGGCTGGCCTAAAGCATACACTCTATGGGGGGGGGGGGGGGGGGATTTGCTAAGGCCAGTGTTTTGTTCAGTTGTTGAAATGCAAAGCTTGGTGGAGTAAAATGCAAGAAATGTATTAAAAGGCATCAGCATCTTAATAAATTTGTAGCACTTTTGCCTGTCCAGGGACCAGAAAAGTAAATCTATGGCAACTATGAGCAGGTATGGATTTCTGCTGTATTTTATGCTGGTTTTTGGTGTACATTACAGCCAATCGGTTTGGTCACAGAGGGCCATGCCCCGTCTGCTAAGCTACACTCACTCTTAGGAAAAGCGGTGAGTGTGGTAAGAAAGAAAAAAAGTTGCAAAAGTTGCACCAAAATAGGGGTCCTAGCAGAGCCTTGGAGGACACTGACAGAGAGAGGGTGAGGACAAGGTATGTGAGTGGAAGACATTAAGGCCCAATGTCCACGGGTGGATGTGAATTGCAGAATCTGCGTGAGTCACCCGTGCAGATGATCTGCAGTTCAAGCCGGCCATAGAGAAACATGGGCGTCCGGAGCTGAATTAATGCATATGGATTTGTTTTCCGGACCTTTTGGAATGGAAAACAAATCGCAGCATGCCCCTTTTCAGTGCAATTCCCTCACGAATGGCTTCCATTGGAGTCAATGGAAGCTGTCCGATCCACGGCCCGTCTGCAATTGAAAGCAGGAGTTAAAAAAAAAAAAAAACTCCACTAAACGTGTGTGTTGGCTGGCACATCCGCACACACGCGCAATGATGAAAATGAAGACCCGGACAGGTAAGCTGTAGACCTGCAGTGTCCTCGGCCTCGGGCAGGGTCGGATTCCGCTGCTGAATCCGATCCGCCAGTGGGCATGAAGCCTAAATGTTCAGCCAGTGATATTTGAGGAGATCAGCATCAAGTTTGATACCAAGGGAGGAGAAGTTTGTAACAAGAGGGAATGGTGAACTGTGTCAGAGGCAGAGGACAAATCTAGGAGGGGTAGAGTAATGTTTGGAGACTTCAGCAGTTAGCAGAACATTTATAAATTTGTGTAGGGTGGTTTATGTAAAAAGAAAGGGAGGAAGCCAGATTATACAATTTTGGAATAGCAAGGTGGATGAGAGGTGGGAGGACAGTTCAAGGTGGGCATTGTGTTCCAGGAATGTTCATGCAAATGGAAACAGTGAGATTGGGCAGTAGCCGGGCAGAGTGGATGGATTGAGTGATGGTTTGTGGTCATGCCCACTGCAAGCCCAAACAAAAGTGCTATACAGAGTCATATAAGAAATAACTAATAAGATAACTAATTTTTGCTTCATAATGGCATCACCTGGTGAGCAATTGGCATGTATAAAGGTATTTTTCTATATTTTTCTTGAGCTTCAAAACCTCTTTAATAGAGCTTTTGGGCTGGTTTGAAAGTGCCCAGCAAGGTATGGGGGTAAGTATATAGTTAAAAAGTATAGATTTTAACTCAGCATCTTTATAATATCCACTCATTACTTGAGTTTATGAGCGGGGAGTGGATGTGACAGATTCTCCTTTTTAATAATTCTTACATCCTTTTTTGGTCTGGAATCATACAGACATCATCTGTCTTAGCATGATGAATAAACAATCCCTATTGAGACCTTGCTGAGAAGTATCCCGGCAGATTTTAAAATGTTGACTGCAATGGTAAAAGCTCCTCCATACAAATCAATGTTATTATATACACTTCTGTCAGACAGGGAGCCTTAATCACTCTCAATAGCTGTTTTTCAGCTGAACTAAAAGGAACTGTAAGAGCATGGAAATGTGCTTTAAATGCACAGCTCTCACTGATTTTAATGGGAGCTGCGACTGCAATTACCAGTGCCAGCCACTGCACAGGAGTGGGACTGATCTACTTCCACTCTGTACACTATGTTTAGCAATGACAGTGGACACCCGAACGGCTTATCAGTCCTAAGTGGCAGGCCACAGCAGATCAATTATCAGTGACCTATTTTGAGGACTGGGGAAGGCAACGGCAAACCACCCTGCAAAAAACACTTTGCCAAGAAAACGTCACGATTTGACGTCCCCCTAGGAGTCAGGCATGACTCGATGCTGCACCAGGGGACTTTACCTTACCTATTTTGAGGATAGGTTATCACTAGAAATATCCTGGAAAACACCTTTAATTTTCCTGACTGTGCCCCAGTGATGCCTCTAAAAATACAGGAGACTGTTTCTCAATATCTCTAGAAAGAGTATCCTAAGTCTAAGTGAATATTCAACTAATACTCTAAAAACCATAAATGGTTTCGATTTTGGGCAAAGTAGGGAAGCTTGCCAGAGGAGCCTTATACTGCTGTCAGTATTTGATAGTAGTATAGGATGTGAGGGGGGCCTGGTATCCATCTCAGGGTTTTTCTTGTGATCAGGTATAACTCACATAGGGTCTAGGAGCCAACATGCATGCTTTCAGTAACAGACTTTAATGAAATGTAAAATACAAATAAAAATGTTTATAATTATGAGCTGGATTTACCTAAAACAATATTTATGGCACAACCGCTTTTAAAATCTGGCTGTCAATAGCCACCACTACTAGGAGTATTTATTATTGAGTTGAGTCACATGGAATACGTTCCTAAACTGCCCCTAGTGGTGACTGCAGGGAGTGAGGAATGTACCATTCAGGTCTAATGAACATAAGCTCATCAGTGTAGCATCTGCAAACAAAATCTGTCATTTTATACAACAAAGTACTAGTACTGTGGCTGCATTACATCATAGCCATCCTAGACTTGTTATGAAATGAATATAAATATTTTATGGGCTCGAAAACAAACTTTTATCTCCATTAGAAGAATAATACAAAAATATCTGTGGACAAATGAGAACCTGTACATGTCCTGTGCATTAGCATTCATCTTGTAGCTCACATCACCCACAGAGATTATCGTTAGAATAACTATATTAGTGTGTCTGAAAGCGGTGCTTCACTGATTTCATTAGACCCCGCTCAGTACACCAGGCACCTGGAGTATTATTTAACAAAACTTCATTTATTTAAAAGTTTGCTGATTACTATGCTAAATGCACATCTCTCTTAATTGGAGGAGTCTTCAGCATTTTTCTTCCACTAATATCTACTCATGTTTTCCTTTGGCAGCAATTGAAAATAAGTCAGTTAATAAAAATGCACTTCTCCGTTCCCTGCAAATTGCTCTACTGTGGTTTATAGATAGCAGTAATGAGCTGCCATCTGTGTATAAATAATAAGGTACAACCAATAGATATTACTGATAATGTGCCTAGAGGAAGCAGGAAAGTTGGACTTTTTAAGCAACCTGACCGATGTTCTTTGTATCTATTCCAAATATTAAGAGAATAACTAGAACATATGCCAGAAGTGTTATATATTATGTAGCAGACGAGCAGGTAGAAAAGCAAAATGCAGTCAGCCAAGCATACAGAATCAGCTCTTTGCTCTGCAACAGCCCAATAACTTTTTTCCCAAAGTATATAGTGGCAAATGACCCTTTTCAGCAGGATGTCTGCCTTCTATATGAATTGATGAGATCTAACATATCTTCTAGCGCTAGTTAATGAGAATCAAATGTCCTACTTTGTGTAGGAGGTCAAAGAATACTGGATAAAATAGGTATGTATCCAACGAGATCATATGTTACAAAAACGACTTATCTTTTAGAAATACACAAGTGTATAGACAACTAGATACCCAAAAATGAATTTAAAGGGCTAGCAGCAAGGAATTCTTATAAATGTCTTTATTTTCATCTCAAACTAAGACTATGCAATTACTTTTGGTATTTAACTATTATAGCAACAAAAACACAAAAGTACTGTGTATTATAAAGGCACATAACGTAAGTTTTCAGATCTACATAGTTGGTGGCTAAAGGTACACAACCTTTTTGTACCTTAACACCCACCTCATGCTAATAGTGACATCAAACAAGCACATAATTATAAACTCATGTATTCTTATCATAGAAATCCCTAATTTACCATGTCAGGAGTTATACAAAGGAATCTCCACCAAAAGACAACATCTTTCAGAAGAACACCCTTGATCTAGATCACATTGCTCACTGATGTATATTCAATCAATCAAACTACTAACGACCACTTGACCGTGGGTATGTATGTTTGTGTGTGGGTGCTTCTCATGCTCGGCCCCTGGTGATGTCATCGCAGGTCCCACAACATATATAAAACACAGAACCTGACCGACAGAAAAACAACACAGTTAGGGCTCTTGTAGGGGAGGACAAAAATAGCAAAATTAGAATACAACTATTATGTCAGACACAACTCAGCAGTCCTGACAGAAGACACTGACCTACTGCCACCACAGAGATCCGGTGGGCTGAAGGACCTGTGGTGACGTCACTGCTGGGAGAGGAGCCATTGCGCAGTTTGATAGAAAGTACTGTATACTGGATAAGCCGACAGCAACCACCAGGACCTGTGATGACGTCACCGTCATACGATCACTTGCGTGGGTAGAGTCAGGGATCACATGACCAGGGGCTGATCACTGTATCCAAGAGTCTGCTGAGCTGGTGATGTCTGGAAATCAGCATGGATGTACCACAGCTGTGTGTGTGTGTGATGTGTGTGAATTAGGATGCATGTAGTAGAGCTGTATGTGTGATGTGTGGGGATCATAATGGATGTACCATGTAGCACAGCTGTGTGGCAATTTGCGCCACCAGAAACACTGGTACTATAATTTCCTAATAATTACTAGTGTCTTTATATTAAAGTGGAACTGACCACCTTCTTTGAGAGGTCTGTTCCCTCTAGAACACCATTGCTTACTGGAATTTTTGATGGTCATCTGAAAGAGGTTGTAATGCACTGTATCTAGACTTGGGCTATGGTTCTGTCCTAATTTGTCCAGCTCATAGGTCATTAATAGTTGATCGGCCAGGGTCTGCCTCTCAGGACCCCAGATGATCAACTGACCAGGCACCCACTGTCAGAGACACAATACAAACTGGCTGCTGCTCCAACCCCTGTGTAGTAGCTAATGCTTGTAACTGCAGGCTTGGCTGTCATCAAAATCAATGACCACTAAACCGAAGTCAGAGCAGCAGCTTCTGTTCCAACCCTTGTGTATAGCAGAACTAACCGAGGGCTCACAATCAGCAGGTATCAATATTGTTGACTTATCCTGAGAATAGGGTTATCTATAGTATTTTCCTGGAAACCCCCTTTAACTTGTTATTTAGATAATTACTCTGCATCGTATGATTAGAGTTCAAGGGGTTACACAGGATTAGAGAAAATGTTTGTTTGTTTTTCTGAAAACAGCACAACTATTGTCATGGGGTGTATATCTGATTTTGCAGCTCATCTCTATTCACTAGAATTGGGATGAATATAATAACACAGCATGCTACAGTAGTTTGACAATCAAACACAACGGAAACCTGCAGGTAAAAGCTTAAAATTGCTATTGATTTAAATAATGTCTGAGATGTCTCCTCCAAAATGTCTCAAAACTCAAAAAAGAAATGCAAAAATAGTTTTGTACTATATGCTGACATAAAGTATGCACAGATTCAGGACAGGTGTTCCGTACATGTGCTCTATTATCGACTGACTAAATGATGTCATAGGACATTCACAAAGATGTTGTATAAACTAATAGGCCGAGTCCCTTGGAATGGCAATTTTTTGTTTCTCTGCTATCTCATTATTATACACTACAACAGAACCTACCAAGAAGCACTTAGGGAAATGTCTAATGAGCAGAATTAGCCAGCAGGATGTACTGCAAGCTATGGTAAATGCCACACGAAAATCTGCAGGCTACCTGTGAAATTAAAAATGGCTTAAAATTTGCCTACAGTTCTGCATCAAAGTCCATTAGACCTGTGGATTTTGGTGCAGAATTCTGTAACTCTGCATCTTGCGATACACTTTGGTGTAATAATTCTGCCCGGGTGAAAGTGCCACTCTACCATTCTCATCTACAGGACATGTTCTGAGTTTGTTTCATGTATGCTGTACAGGTTTTTATCTACTTCTGAATTTAACATTTTAAGGTGTTGTGCCACAAACAGAACTTATCCCCTATCCACAGGATAGGGGATAGGTATCCAATAGTTGGGGGTCCAACCACTGGGACCTCCATTAATCACAAGAATGGGGTCCTGAGTGTCTCCAGATGAATAGAGTGGTGGTCAAGCATGCACACCAAAGCTCCATTCATTTCAACAGCACTAGAACAATCCCATTGAAATGAATGGAGTAGTTGTGCACATTTATTTTGGGACACTCTGGTCCTCCATTCCTATGGTTTTTTTGGGCATCCCCATGAATAGGGGATAAGTCTTTTTATGGTGCAGCGTCTGAGTGGGGTGCGCCAATCTGAGGGAGACCATGAGTTATCAAGCTGGTTGTCATGGGTGGCTCTGCGATCTCTCCTGGCAAGGGCGGCAAAGTGCCTGGCTCAACCGCACACGGTGGCAAAAGGGTCAATACAGTAAACACAATTTAATGGTGGTTTGTCACGTGATGCCAGTACCTCTTTAGGGACCTCAGGGTTAATGACGAAATAACTGACACGAGTCCTGTTAGCTTTAGTTTGCAAACTTTTACTAGCTTTTGAAACAGTTCAACAATAGCAACAATGGCAGACTTGCAGACTATGGCAGAGATATTTACTTGGCATACAGTTGATAATGTTGCTTCACAAATCCAGTTCAGTATATTTAACACTTTACTCTTCAATGCTCTCTCTATTTGCTCCTAGAGGTTACCCAACAATGCTCCCACAGTCCTAGTTATCTGTTTGGGCATTTGCTTAGAAGACTTTATGGTAGTAACTGAAGCTGGTTTTAAGATAGGCCTTTCTTACTTTCCCTGAATATATTTGAGCATGGTTCAATGCAACTCACTGTTAGATGAAAAGGTCCTAGTTGGTTTCTGCACACTGTGGGTTAATCCGGAAGCTTATTTAATCCTGGCTTCCTACTCCAGGCAATGTTTTCACTTTCTGGCATGTCTGGGGAACACCTCCCTCACGTCCTCCACTAACAACACATCCACTCTCTTTCTCCTCCTAACTACGACTTCCCTTCTCTTCCTGTCTGTTCTCTCGACCTTCAACTACTACCCCCCACCTAACATCCTGTCTCATCCTGTGCTTTTTCCCCCCACTCTTGGGACTCTCACCTTTCCCCCTCCACCAATGAGGGTCTGTGTGACAAGCAGCCAATCAGCAGCCAGCTGTTCCCAAGCAGTTAGTTTAGCATGTTGAAAGAGAGGGGAAAGACAGGGCTTTCTGACGTACGACACCTTCTATGTCTCTGTCTGAGCACATAGCCAGGGTTTCACAGGACAATGAGTGTGTGACTATTCTGGAGGACACTCTGGGCCACTATAATGGGACAACCGCTTTAACCTTTTGCTGTCTCATATCATACACACATGTATGTCATGGGAGAGAGGGTGTTCTCTCGAAATGCCAAACAATTATTGCATATGGATGACATGTTCTCAGTAGGTGAGCCTGTAAAATCTGCAGTAAGAGCTTGGTGTGACTGATAGCCAGGGACCTGTTGTAATGGCAAGGATTGGAGGGAGCATGATCCCTACTGTTAACCGCTTACATACTGCAATCAATGTTGATCACAGCATGTATAGTGTTAACAGAGGAAAGGAGCTCACTCTGACATTAAAGGACCTTTGCTATGAAATAGCAGAGGACCAATAGGTTGCCATTGCAGTCATATACCAGTCAATGGCTTCCAGTTCTGCCATGACTTTCAAGTACATGAATATAGATATTAAAAGAAATAACGAAAATGTATCTTGCTTCCCAAAAAACACAATAAAAGTGATCAAAAAAGTTATATGTACTACAAAATGGTACTAGTAAAAGCTAAGCTCGTTACACAAAAAAGCCCCTACAGAGCTATACAAAAAATTTTGGGTCTTTGAGTGCAACCAGTGTAAAAAAAAATATTTTACAAAAGAGGGGTGTATAATATATATATATATATATATATATATATATATATATATATATATATATATATATACAATTTACACTCATTGTCAAAAAAATCCAGCACCTAGTAGAAGTTGCCAGAATCGAAAAAAAACTTTGTATTTGTAATGATAACGCTAATGAATGAGTGATTACTATATCAGAGCAAAAAGATAATTTATTACGGAAAACTGAACCCTTGAAGGGAGGCTCTACAACCCTGTTAGACCGCCTCTAGCTTGGATGCGTGGGCATGGAGGCATACAGGTTCCATATGGTATGGACAGGTAAAGGAACCGAACAGACCCCATTATAGTCAATGGGATCCGTTTGATTCCATTGTGCGACAGATGCGTTCATCCAGGGAATTCCGTTTTCCTCCCATTACAGAGCAGGAAAAAGGAATCCCTATCACAGATGTAAAATTAGCCTTATGTGCAAATAAAAAGTAATTATTTGCAGCTGCAGCTCTGTAATGTAAGGTGAAGAAAAACAGAAAGCTTGCATAAGTCTTTTATGCCGTACAAGACACATCTGCTCTTTCCAATGTTTAAAAAAAATATATTAAGCTACAGGAGGATTTTGCTTTGTTTCTAAAAATGGAACTTGTTTGCATGACAGATAACTCAATACAATAAGTTCTGCTTAAAAAGCAAAAAATGGGAAATGGAAAAGAAAGTTTCATGTTACTTCTACAAAAAACTGCAAAAGTATTTGCATTTTGCTTTATAGTCAATCCAAGCTATGCCATATGGTTAAAGGAGAGGCGTCATCCTGCATCTTGTATCTAGGGAATAGTCTAGTGAATCACTCTGTGATACACATACTAGTCCAATATTGACATTAACTGTACAATTTCTTTTATCGTGTATTGGATTTTAAAGTAGAGACTCAAAAACTAGGTGGTGGTCAGAGCAGTATATTGTATGCCATCCCTTGCTTGTCTCATGCATTCCCGGGTTGCTAACCAGTACCAATGAAATGTTCACACAATGACACAATCATCCCTAATATGTATCAGTAAGCCAAAAAGAGATATTAAATCAGTTATCACCATCAATAAGATCTAACAATATTGCTAGAAAATATATATTGCCATTTTTAAATTAGAGTTGGCTATCACTAATTCCATTGGCATAGACCGTATTTTTATTTAGCCAGTCACGCACAACAGATTCTTTGGCCAACCCTCAATTCCCCCATAAACAAATGACTTATCCCTCTCTACCCAGATGGTGGAGGTCAGAAGACTGACTAGCTGCATTACACATTTAGTTTGGCCTCTCTGTTCGATATTAATCTAATCTGCATGGCTCACTTTACAGTGTCCATAAGAAGTATTGAACCACCCTACCTCCCAGCCATACTTTAGTGATTTCAGGCTGCTGTTTTCTAAATGACTTCTAATTAATGGTTCGTCAATGCAGGTTGCCTAACCCGGACAAACAATGCCTAAGTTAAAACGACAAATTGGCAGTAAGTCTGTGCCTTGATCTATGACCTTGGCTGGGTCTCTGTTGATGGGGTGCACATCTGGTGGTTAACATAAATGACTTTCCAAGTCTCACTGATGATTAAATCTAAAAATGGCAGAAGCTTTCCACAGATATCTGCCTTCAGTCAGCATCTGTTATGCTTGTTTATCTCATGAAAAGGCACTGACAGTCAGCAGAAAAAAGTTTGTGTACTTTTTCGAGCATCTAAAATCTCTAACTTGTGCCCAACTTAAATAACAACGAAATAGAGACATCGAAGATTGACGACAGAAAAAGACGGCATGGCCATCTAGTTTGCCCTTTATGTTTTTATCCCTAGGATAGATATATATGTTTATCTCAGGCATGCTTAAATTCAGCCCAATGTGTTTGCTTTAAGTTTGGCGTATATGCCAGGAAAGCTTCCAAGATCCTGATAAAAGTGTCCATAAGGATCCATTGGTTAGATGAAGATCAAAACAGTGTTCTTTTGGCCTCTGTCTGGCCGCTATACATCAGTAGGTATAAAAACAAAAGGACTGGAATAGCATAGTATACTATGCCATTATATCCTGCAGAGATAAGTACAAAAAAACTATAGACTATGGTAAAAGTTTTGCTTATTCGGGAGTCTATGGGTGATGGATGCCTTTCTATGACTTTTGTCACAGGCATCCATTAACCCTTTCCAATCCAATTTGTATTCTGGTTTTCCTAGGGGGCTTACTCTTTTTCTGCTGTTATACAATGGTGCTATATGCTGGCTAAAGCCAGTACTGCATAGGCTCTGACAGCTGAGAGGCTGGCAATATACAGTAGGAGAACCCCAATGGACATCTTCCAACATTGGAGCTGTACAGCCTTACATCTTAATGTCTTTAGATGTCAGACAGTGGATTGCAGAGGGTTAAACAGAAACATCAGAAGCTTTTCAATATCTTTTCATGACATATCCATTAACCAAATACCATGGGTGATGGATACCAGTAACAGGACATCCACAACACTTTTCTGTTTATTGTCTCAGGTTCCATCCCAGAGTTACATTTGAACCCCCAAAACAGGATTCAGATAGAACTCTAAATGGAATCATAGGCTGGTATTATGGTAGGTCTCTGTTTGACTAAGTTTCTATGTATCTTGGCATTTATGCCCGACTTAATAGAGTGGTTGACTATGCTGTTCTGTATAGCATAAATGGTGGAAGGGAATGAAATCCTAGTCAAGCAGAGCCCTTACTAGTCTCTATTAAACGAAAGACAGCCTATAGTTCTATTCAGAGTTCCATCTGAATCCTGTTTTCAGGGATTCAGACAGAGCCTGACGACATAAACATGATGAGATGCCCTCTAACAATGGCATCTGTCACCCATTGGATATAATGGCATCCATTTAGTGGATACATCAAGAAAAGTCCATGACTCACACCTTAAACAAATGCCTTTATAGACTATGGGTGATGAACACCACCTTTAGGTTTTACACGGGACAACTACCATCCAAATAGTAAATTGTAAGCTCCATGAGGATTTTGATGCAGAATTGAAAATGGCTGAATTCTGTTGGCAATTCTGCATCAAAATCTGTGGGTAGACCTGCAGGTTTTGTAGTGAATTCCACAGCAGCAGATTAAGCTGTGTCTTGAGGTATGTATTGCGAAATTATTCCACTCTTCTGAAAGTACCCTTAAGGAGTTCTCTTGAAAACAGAACAGCTTATAAGATTTGAAAATGCATAAAATAACATTTTCGTTCCTTTGTAATAGCACAAATTTGCTACATCAAATGGACTGCCATAAACCAGTTTAGTGGACCACTAATACACTGCAGTGATATAGCAATGACCTAAGGGTCCAAAAGGGTTTCTAGGGTCACATCCTGCAGACGCTAAAGGACCTATGGGGAAAATGGACTGATCACAGGTTGACCATAGTTCAATGTAAACGACACAATGATCTGCTCCATAGATGTACCAACAATAGAAAAAATCTTGGGTCATTGGATCATGCTTTTGGCCCAGCATCAGAAAATGGGTTCTTTTTATAATGCTAACATAATCTCATCAATCCAGTAAGGAGCCTGCATTGATGGAAACTGCACAAATTAAAGGGGCTGTCCAGTTGTAAACTATTGATGCTCTATCCTCAGGATAGGTAAACAATAGTAGACCGGCAAGGATCTGCTGCACGGGACCATCAACAATAAGCTGTTCTCTGGGATATTGTGTTCATACACTGAGCTGATTTCTGCAGGAAGCAGACAGTTCCATTCCCAATGCATTGGCCAGACTTGTTAATGCAGGCATTAAAGTGAACTTTGCCTGCAATACCAAGCCCGGCCATTTCAGTGGGAACGGAGCTGTCTGCTTCCTGCAGAAATCAGCTCAGTGTATGAGCACACTGGCCCAAAAACCAGCAGAGCAGAGGGTGTTCCAGGCGGCAGATCCCTACCGATCTACTATTGATGGCCTATCCTGAGAATAGAACATTAATAGTTTAGAAGTGGACAACCCCTTTAAATGTAGCTGAATGTTTAATTTTGTTTCTGGGCTTTAAATAATACCTAAATATCCTATTTGGCTCTTACAGAAGTATGCATATTTTTTTTTAAGATAGCAGAAAAAATGAACTGTGTGGACAACAGGTGAATAATTTCATTGCGCACAGCCTCAGATCATTTGATAGTCTGTCACATTGTATAGAAGCAATTAGCTTGCAGTGTACCGGAAAGCACTTTTGCAGATTAACAGAGTTTAATGCTGCATTATAGTGATTTTTAAAGTCTTTTCCACTGCAGTTACACAATAAAAAGAAATGATTCATTATTCTCAGTTAATCCATTATGTTAAAAAATCCAATTCCACATAGCAAATACCAACATTTTTATTATTTTTACACCACACGGTGGAAAACAAGCTGCTTACGTACCGTAAACTTGGCAAATACAAGGAAAAGTAATATACTATACAAAACAAAACAAGTTAGGGGGTTATTAAGGAGCATTTCAAGTTTAATGAAAAAAAAAGCCTGTAATTTATTGTATAGTACTTTCTTCGGCTCGTGCTGTTTTGTAGTATGTACAAATATGATTGTACTAGTAGATTATCTCATAACCTCATGAAAGGTCACAGAACTGTTTCTCCAATTTCCTATACACACTATTTTCCAGCAAAAAAGCAACAAACTATAAGTTGAGAATAACGACTCTATACGACTTTATAGGACAGAGGCAAAAGCCTGGGGGTAACCGAGCATCATCCATATGTTCTTGCTGAACATCGCATTCCAAAACCATTGGGACTAATATAGAGCTGCTCACCCCATTACTATTAGAGCCTACGTTCTTCTAGGTTGTCCACTCATTTTTACAGTGTTGGTGTGGGAATTTACATCCATTCAGTAATATGAGCATCACTGAGAATATCCCGTTTCCTTATATTCATTTTTGCTCCAAAAGATTTAACTTTTTTACATGCATAGCTGCTCGGAAACTATTTAAATTTACTTTTTTAATTAAATGGATGTAGGGCTTATTTTTAGAGTAGGGCTTATATTTCAAGCATCCTCAAAATTACTGAAAAATCATGCTAGGCCTTTTTTTCGGAGTAGGTCTTATTTTCAGGGAAACTGCCTAGCACTGAAGTTGAGTGAGAGACCTGGCTCACAATGCAAAACATTCCAGCTAAAGGTGTTGTCTCAAGGACAATTTCTGCCAACATTGTCTATTAGAGCATGTGGATGTCATAAACATGACTCTTCCATTCAGAACATCCCTCAATAAGTTAGAATGGAGAGCCAACAGGGGTAACTCCTGTTCTGACATACTGGAGTCTCATCTGAATGGTGTTGATGTAATACCATATTTCTCATGCAGGGCCTCTTGCATGGGAAATGCCTTGCTGGCATTCTGCTGAGGCCAATAATTAGCTGCAGCTGTCAAGTGATGTAGCTGTGATGTCTTCACTGCTACCAGATAAACAAAGCCCAGCAGGGAGGCTGAGAGCACAGTGCTGGAACTGTAGTGGCCCGAAACACCTATTTCTGGCCCTTTCATAATTGTCACACAGGTCATGTCTTTTATGTGGATGCACTGTGCAAAGTGTCTTGTCTGCTGTTATGTGTATTAAACAGCTACAGAATGTAAGAGGTTCATTCTGAAAGTGGCTGGGATATGTCTGAAAAAGTATCAAAATCTGTATAGTCACATGATATCTCCCTTCTATTAATGTGAGTGATTGAGAGCTAAGGAGGAGTGAGACTTTCATCATCTTCAGCGGTTGAGAGAGGAGTGGAGTGCCGGCCACATGGGGGTACTTTCAACCCTCATGTGGTGAAGTGATGGAGGAAGAGGAAAGGTATCCTGAATCCTTCCATGCCAGAAACCACCTCTGAGAAGAGAAAGGAGTAAGGAGTCCGCCGTGCAGTCGTCTTCAAGCGTTCTGAGTGAGTGTCGTGTTTCTCCACTGGAGTAATTCAGAGTCCCGGAGAGTATGTGTGTCCAGGGGCAGAGCACTGCAGATTACTAAGACTGTAGGCCTGGTTTCATCCAGTGTTCTCCTCCCTGACTGATCACTAATAAGCGGTCTTTCCCACACGTGCAAGTAAGCTGCGTTGTATGCCAATTATACAGTAAAGTTCATTGGTCATTGCCCATTCCCAGAGTTATCAAGTTCCAATCATGTGTGTGTGGACTCTCCTTATTCAACCACCGGATACTCAACGATGTGAAGGAACGGTGGCATCACGCGTGACAACTTCACATCCACCCCACTTATACAGGTAACCGCTGTCCCAGCGTTGCCTGGAAGAGGCCTAATGGTGCCTTGGCCGAGGTTCCGTGTGTCCTTCCGGGGAGTAATCTCGTAGAGCCACTGTGACAAGTGACACCTCTACCCCTGCCAGCTCCTCACTGTGAGCCTTGTGTCTTGGTTGCCATGGGGTACCACAGAACTGCAAAGGAATTTAACAGGTGAGTACTCAGCCTTTTATTTAATTTTTTAAATCTGATTCCCCCCTCTTTGAGCGCATTTTGTCCACTGCAAACTACTTTAACCCCTTCAGACCAGAGAATTTTTGATTTTTGTTTTTTCATCCCCGCTTTCCAAAACTCTTTTATTTTTCCGACACAGCTATTTGAGGACTTCTTTTTTGCGGGACGAGTTGTATTTTTTAATGGTACCATACAATGTAAACGTTAAAACAAATGTTTAAGTGGGGTGAAATGAGAAAATGCAATTGTGTCATTTTTTGGGGAGGTTAGTTTTTACAGAATTCACAGTGCAGTAAAAATGACATATGAACTGTGTTCTGTGGGTCAGTACAATTACAGTGATACTAAATCGATGTAGTTTTTTATTTTATTATTTTTAAAAAATTAAAAATCTTTGGCTGTGTGAGGGCTCATTTTTTGCAGGGTGAGCTTTAGTTTTGGCTAATTACATTTTGATCACTTTTTATTTGTCAAGGTAACTAAAAACCCCTGCAATTCAGTTTTTCTTGTAAACGATAGATAGTGCAGCATTGATAGTGATATTTTAATACTTCAGATGTTTACCAACATGTTGATATAAAATATGTTGGTTTATTTCATTATTTTAATTTTTTTTAGAAAAGTTTTGTCTTTTTTTCATAACTTTTTTTCATTAACTTTTCGTATATTTTTTTTAATGTTTAAGGGCTCAGTCAGACAGGTGTTTTTATGTGCAAATTTTTTGTGTGTAGAACGCAAATGCACAAAAACTTGCGTGACCGAGGAGGGCGTCACGCTGGAAAAACGGACTTGGCTGCATTTATGCACACATAAGATGCGCTGCCCGCTGTGACAGCTGCAGCAGGGAATTCCTTGGATGTGAAATCCCTGGATGTGACAGCATCCAAGGGTTTCACCTTTGGTCAATGGGGCCAGCTGTAGCAGAGGCAGCCCCATTGACATATAGAGAAGATCGCGATCCTCTGCCATAGCTGTGACAGCTGTGGTAGACGATTTCTTCATCTCCGCAGGGAGTCCCCTTGTCACTGAACACTGTGACTTCTGTCACAGTGTTCAGTGATAAGGGGACTCCCTGCGGAGATGAAGAAATCCTCTGTCACAGCTATCACAGCTGCGGCCGAGGACTGCAATGCTATCCAATTGAAAGCATTGAGATGCTGGCAGCCCCTGCAGTGATTTTCAGGAAAGGGCATTAAATATGAGCCCTTCCCTGAAAAGCATCCCTGGAATGTGCAAAAAATAAAAAAAATATATACTCAGCTCTTCGCAGCTGCCGAGGCTCAGGTGATCCAGCCACGTCTTCTCCTGAACTGCTGTGAAATGCTTTCAGCAGACGGGGATTTAAAATCCCTGTCTGCTGAAAAGGTTGCCTCTGATTGGCTGAGCACTGTGACCAATCAGAGACAGCACTTAGCTATTGATTGACAGCTGAGAGCTGCCTGTGATAGGTGCCTGCGCTCAGCCAATCAGAGGCAGCACTCAGCCATTCATTGAATTTTTGGTAAGTATTTCTGTGAGAATCCCTATAGCCTCGCCCACTCTCTTTGCGCTATGGGAATATCTCTCAGGATTCCCCATAGCAGGTAGAGAGAGAACAGGACTATGGATTTCCCCATAGCAGGGAGAGAGAGAGAAGCTATGGGGGATTAACCCATAGCCCAGCTCCGTCTTTCCCTGCTATGGCTTGATCACCCATAGCTCCGCTCTCTCTCCCTGCTATGGTGTAAATCGTGAAGCCCTGCGGGCTTCTTCACTTTTTCATCCTGAAGCATCTGCGCTTCTCAAAGCGCATCTGCTCCACTGAATGGGCGAATTTCATGCTCATAAAGCTCGGGTCTTCTGCGCAGGAAAAAATTACCCAGTCACGCGATTTCGGCAGCTGCAAGCAGCGTTTTTTTCTGCGCGCCTATTGGTGCACAAAAAAACACTCGTCTGACCGAGGCCTAAGACTGTTTTCTCTGGACTATGGTCATTGCACATGTGGGAGCTTTGGCTTTCAAGTCAAAGGGGAATATATATGACTTTTAAGTGATGTAGTATACAACAGTGGAACCCCCATGACCACCAACAACATCAAATACAGAGCAGGAAAAGTTTCTGAGAGTGGTTTTACACAGGCGAGAAAATTGGCCAATTTGATGTCACAGTGCAGGAATACAGTTGCCTGGGATTTTTACAGGCTTTATTCACATGAGCATTTTATCGCTGCAATTTTGCAGTGATAAAATGCTGGCCGAAAACCGCAACCATCTGATGCATTGGATTCCAATGCGTTTGTTCAGATGGGCATTTTTCCTGTGTGTAAAAACAGACGGCCGGAAAAGATAGCGCATATGGTGCGCACTCCAGCCAGGTGTTTTTACACCCAGCCGGAAAAGATAGGCCTGGACCTATCTTTGGCCGGAATACGGTGGCTGGTCCCATAGACTCCTATGGGACCCTATGGGAGCTGTCGTAAAAGGGAGGTGGCAGGGATTAGCACACTAGCTCTTGCCCTCACTCCACCCCCTTCCATTGCTGGCAGTCAGCAAGGAGCAGAGAGGGGGCGGGAGTTTAGCACACTAGCTCCCATCCCCTCCCTTTGCTGACAGCTGGCAAGGGGCGGAGAGGAGGAGGGAGTTTTGCAGAGCTAAACTCTCTCCTCTCACTTGATGGTATCCCAGGCTGCGGCATATATGCACCGCACCTGGCTCATCTGCACAGGTGAAAAACCGAGGGATGCAGCCATGGCTTGGTCACGGCTTGAAGGATCCTTTAGTCATGAATAGTTGATTGACATTGGTCTAGTGCTCAGCCGATTGTCAAGCCCATTACTGCAGACAGAGCTGGAATCAAATAACGCTGTCCGGATTGCAGTGGATTCAATGCTAGCAGAGCTATCTGTTTCCAATACTGTCCATACTGACAGCGGGTTTAGTGATCAGGTGATCGTCGGAGATCTTGAACATTAAAACCCTGTTGATCAACTATTAATGACCCATACTGAGGATAGGTCATCATTAGTAAAAGTCCTGGACAACCCTTTTAAGCAAGATTTACATGAGCATATGTGCATTTGCGACTCAATTATGCGTATCAGGCGCTGCATATTTGCATGCGCAACCGTGTTCTTTACTTTACTTTTTGCATGCACAAATTGTGTGCAATTACATGCACAAAAAACCACGTACCGATGTTCTCAGCCATTGAAATGGTCAATTTCTTTAATGAATTCAAGATGTGTTCTTTCCCTGCACAAATGCCCAGGAAAATAGAACATGCTGCGTATTTCTAGAAATCAATAGGCTTTTAGCACTGTGTACTACATGTCTGAAAAATATGCGCATGACTTGAGTGAGCCCTTAGTTGTTGGGGTCCATAGCAGCTGCTATGACTGCTTTCCTGGTAGTAACATCCATGTGGCTTTTTACAAGAAATGGGCTAATAGACTGAACTCCTGAAGTCAGCCATTCTATTGTAAAAGTGTTCTCCTGTGACAGATCCTCTTGAAGTCAGGTTCAATTAAGTTCATCAATTATAATTTCACAGTATCGGCTGCCTTCTGCAGTGTTCTGGAAAACATTATAGCACTTTCACAGTTACTAGAACAATAAAACCACTGCTTGATTGAAATTTATGGATACCACTTCATTTGCATTTCTTGCAAGACTTTATACATAATTACAAGCGTATACCTGCAGAGAAATAGTTGTTTGTGCAGAAAAAAACTTAAATCCATCTAGTTTCTTATCATATAAAGGAACAAAATGGAAAATACTTAAAGAACAATTATAATTAAAAGTAAAGTAATAACTAAGATTTCGGGAAGTTAACATAATGCACTATAAAATGAGAATCACTTAAGAATGAAACATTGAAAAACCCTAGCTGAAGTAGCATTAGACATAAAAAGTTAGATAGAACTGATCGCATCTGCTTTAGGCTGGGCTCACATGACCGTATCTCCCAGCGTGCAGGCTGCGAGATATATGTGCACGGCACTCAGCCCGGACGCAATGACATTGTGCACTGGCTGCATGCTGCCCATCGCCATGTACTATTTTGGTGTGCATACATGCATAATATGCACCAAGATAGGATATGCTGAGATTTTTTTTTTGCACTCTTATTTTGCGCAATTCATATGAGTGCCAACATGGCCACCTATGGGATATTGGTACAGTGTATTACACACGCAAAACCGTGCGTGTAATACATTATGACCATACATTCATGTGAGACAGCCCTTACTGAGATTTCAAAAACTGGTATGAGTCCGAAAGAGATAATATTTACCCTTGTGGAGAGCTCCATAGAAGAGAGCAACACAAGGTTGTATGGAGTCTTATATAGGCCACGCAATGTTTCCTGGGAAAAAGCCATGCAAATGAGTGATTGATTATCCTTCACAGTGCCACCTATTGGAATGGTAGTTACACTCTGAATCAATATGCAACCTCTTAACAAGCCTTGCAATATTTATTATGGTGCCTACCCACTAGCGTTTTTTTTTTTACAGCGATGCGAGATCGAGTGCCTCGCAGTGCAGAGAAAATGCTGTGATATCACTGCAATATCGCTCATTGCCATCAATGGGGCAGCCCCACTAAAAACATATGGAATACATCGCGGACTTCTGCCACAGCTGTGACAGTTATGGCAAAGGATTCCTTCATCCCCTCGGGGACCGCGGGGATGAAGGAATCCTCTGCCACAGCTGTGTCAATGCCTCCCCCTCCCTTTTTTTCCCAGCTCCCATAAGAGTGTTTGAGAGCCGCTGCCATATATCAGGCAAAAAATAGTTCCAGAACTATCTTTTTAGCCACCATATATACTGTACGTCAGCCGTATTTCGACCGCGTATGTTCCATTTTTGATGGTTCAACATATTTTCACCCCTGTGAATGCATTGCAAACAAATGCCTCAGATGGTCGCATATATCGGTCAGGCATGAAAACATCGCCGTTTATGCACTCGTGTGAATGAAGCCTAAGGGCGCCTACCCACTGGCGATTTTTTTTCCTGCAATGTTTTGCGTTTTTTCTCAAGAGCAATTAGTATAGAATGTGTTCTTGTCCATTTGGGGTTTTTTTCCCGTTTCGTGGGGTTTTTTCACATAGGAACTGTCAGTTGCATATGTCTCCTTATTTTTCTCTTAATGCACCCATGATTGTCAATGGAGGGCTGCAAAAAACGCCGCGAAAAACACGTGGAAAACGCGCAAAAAACATGCGAAAACGGCGCGTTTTTCACGCGCGAAAATCGGCAACGCAAGTGGGTAGACGCCCTAAGGGTGACTACCCACTAGCGTTTTTTTTACTGCGAAATTCGCAGTGTTTTTTTTTTCTGCAGGGGTCTTTGGGCTATGGGACATGTAAAGCTAAAATCGTGATCGCGCAAAATCGCGATTTCGCGGTTAATCGCGATTTTGCGCGATCGCGATTTTAACATTACAAGTCCCATAGACCCCCTGCAGAAAAAAAAAACGCTGCGAATTTCGCAGTGAAAAAAAACGCTAGTGGGTAGTCACCCTTAAAAGTGTTGTTGGATACTCGTTGCAGGGCCAACAAACCAGGGCGGGTATGTGGGCCTACTAAGCCTTGGGGGGCAGCCCACTGCACTTGGTGACCAGAGATGGGCCCCAATGAGTTACCCTAAATTCAATTGTATCAGCATCCTCAGGATGCCATTATAATTGAATAATCAAGTTCTGTTGGGTTCAGAAGAGTATCTTTCTTTTTAATTTTTGGTCTTTCCTCCCAATTTTCAAAAAGTCATAACTCTGGTATTTTTTAATTAATGTAGATGTCTGAGGGCTTGTTTTTTGGGGGACAAGTTGTATTTTTTAAAGGTACTAGTTTATGCAACATATTATGTACTGACTTTTTTTAAAATTTGGAGTGGAGTGAAATGGAAAACAATGCAATTCTGCCATGTTTGGGGTGGGGTCTTGTTTATGAGGCAACAAAAACAGCATTGGTCAATACAATTATATCAACACCAAATTTACATAGTTTTCTTTGCTGTACTACTTAAAAAAAAACCAACTAAATATCTAAAAATAAAATAAAATTACTTTTTGCCACCTACTTCTGGCAACCATAATGTTTAAAATTTTTGCTGATATAGTTTTTGCAGCACATTCCATAGTTTCTATTCGTACCATTTGGGAGTTCACATGACTTTTTTTTCCTTTAAGGCAGGGTGAATAAAGAAGTGCAATTCTGGCGGTGTTTTTATTTTTTCTTAATAATGTGGAATAAATAATGCATTACATTGATAGATCAGACTTTTATCGATGCAGTGATACCAAATATGTTTTATTTTCTTCGTTTTTTAAATTATTTTATTTAAAATATTTGAAAAGGGAGGGTTTACCTTGGGATCTCATCAGT
This sequence comes from Eleutherodactylus coqui, assembly GCF_035609145.1. NCBI lineage: Eukaryota > Metazoa > Chordata > Amphibia > Anura > Eleutherodactylidae > Eleutherodactylus > Eleutherodactylus coqui. The sequence goes on along the minus strand of NC_089838.1, from coordinate 96,315,272 downwards.
TGGGGGCCATTAGGGACCCTCAAACACTGCTCACGGCATTTAAGTACTGCTGTCAGAATTGACAGCCACATTTAAAGGGTTAAGAGCCACAATCAGCGTCAACGCTGGTCGTGGCTGCTGCGGGCGGGTGTCCGTTGTCAGTGACAGACAGCACCTGCCGTATATGGATTGTGATTGGTGTCCAACCCTGTGCTCGCAGGACATAACTGTACATCCTGAGGATCGAGGGGTTAAAGTAAAACCACTTAGCAAAAATGTAATACTTTCCTAATTTTATATGGCTTGGTTTCTTCACATGTCATGTTTGTCTAAAGTAGCCTTCCTATCAACCCATTACAGGACTCATCATATGAGCTATGCTTATTGTTTCTAATAGTCTCTGTTCCTAATGTAAAGAGGTAATCGCCAAATTATAGTCCACTAGTTAAAAATATTTCCTGGAATACAAATGGGCTTAATGGATATAGATCAGCTGCAGCTAAGAAGACATCCGCAGCTCATTATAAAAGAAAAAAAGAAGAATGTCCTGATCAATATATAAATTCAATTTTAGTGGTCAAGTTTCTCGACTGCTTTATAAACTGCAGGAAGCTCAGATGTTTTCTTCAGGTGATGGAAAAATAAACTATGGCAGCTTTTCGCTTCCAGTTAACATGCTGATGATCATGTTAGTCCTACTTTAAACTGACTTATTAAAGAAGCAATAGCAAATAATTACTCTTGATCGTTCCATGGCAAGATGTTAACTGACTTTAGTATGAGTATTAGATGAAATCATTTTAACTGCTAAGTCTTATTATATACTGTTACATGTGATGACTGCTGACAGGCTGGAAGTCAGAAAGAATGGTTACCTTTAGTATCTTAAAGCTCCTGGACCCCGATGGCAAATCTGCAACACGGCCCTCCTCTATGTGCTATTTGTAATGCTGTTCTCTTCCTATACGGCATAGGGTCCCTTACTGGACCAGGGCCCAAATGCAACTGCTACTTAAGTACCCCGATATGCACATAAGAACTGACTGATTGCTACATAATCTGGTAGATAGTTAGCTACCAATTTGATATTCATTATGCAAATTATTTTTTTTCAATATGCATAATTAAAGGGTTACCTGGGCAAATACTATTGAAGACCCAGCCTAAGCTAGGTAAGTCACGCTGTCTTTCTGAGGAGTGTGACCTACCTAACTTTCATATTTAAATATGTCCCAGCTATATCTCCATATTTCAACCAACAAATGTCAGCCTAATAGCCTCTTAGCTTGGTCTAGTGCGCATCCCCTTCCATTGAAATGGGGTATACCGAAGGGTCAGTTCTTGTGCTTGCGCAGGAACTGCTCTTTTGAAATTGACTTTTTGGAAGAAAGCATTTAGCTGAGGAAAAGGTTTCAGGATAGAGCCATTTTTTTGTGTCCATTTCTCATGACCAGTTCTGTTTCTGAAACCAATTTTGGTTCCTAATGAGTCATACATGACAAAACGCGTAGAACTTGTTATATAAAACGATGTATTCACAGAACAGAGCTACGTGTACAACAGCCGTTGTGCTAAGAGTATACACAATTTTACCTGAAGATCAGTACTCTATCTATGTGGCAACCAACATATTTATATCGCAGCATCATAGATAGAGAACTATCACTGATGGGTATTCGTCCGGTCGCGATCTATAGTGACTTAAATTGACACGCGTTTATCACTCTAATACTAATCCAAATACACAGGACCGCTTTGCCCTGGGCGGTTCCATTGTGTATTTTTGGACATTTCTTCAGTACTGGCTTGTAGCCTAAATTGGAGAAGTATATTTGTTTGTGGTCTTTTCATGTTGGTCCCAAATATAGGACATTTTAATCATTAAATAAATCAATAAAGGTTACGTTTCAGGGGTCCCACCCAGTGATTACTTTAATTCCGCCCTGGGGCCTTTCCACTTGAGTGACTACTGGTACCTGGACTAGCTCTGACCCAGATCACATTAGGGCTTCAAAACAAAAAACTTTCCTCAGCTAGTCCTTAAATGAAAAAAATATATATATTATACTTCATATCCTAAAGATCCATTCAGTTCCCCTCAAGAATAGTTGTCTAATTCGAAGACCACCTGTACTGTTTGAATTTTGTTACTTCCTATGACCATTGCAGCTTGCACATTTCTACTTATTTCTTAATAGTATGTCTTGTCACTGGTGTCTTACAGTTACCTATTACTATCGTCAGTTACAGTGACCTATTACTAATAGTCTCTAATTGTATAGGATGTCTTAAAAGTGTAGAAACACCCATATAGAATGAAAAGTGTTTGGCAGACGGTGATCCAATTTACCATAAAAAACTGTGAGACAAGAGAGAGACCTGTTAGGTTTTGTCACCAAAATGATGGCCATCTTGATTTGACTCTAATTTTTTCAATGGGAAGGTAGGTGTGTCATATATTAAACAGGCAGAGAATTTCTCCTTAAAAACAATGGTGGGCTTCATTTTAGCATGGCTTTGTTCTCATTCAGTCTCGGGGAGGGAATGGTTGAGGGAGTAAGAGTGGCTAGGACCTTAGGAGGCAGTGATCATGCTATCCTTGAATTTTGGATAAAAAGACTTGGAAGACCTGAGAAGACTCAGTCAGACATTAAGGTTGGATTTCAGAAAGGCAGATTTTAATGAACCCAGAAAGAGGATGGGAAGAATCCAATGGCTGGATGTTCTTAAGGACAGAAATGTTCAAGAAGGTTGGGAAATATTATGAAATGAGATTCTCAAAGCACAATCGTTAACAATCCCTAAAAGAAGGAAGAATGGGAAGCATTTAAAGAGACCAGAATAGATGATGAGAGAACTTGCACACATGTTAAAATGGAAGAAAAATATGTTTATCAAATGGAAAGAGGGGGGAATATCTAAAGAAGCATATAATGCGGTCTGCAGAAACTGTAGGGCAAGTGTCAGGAAAGCTAAATCCAACGCAATAATAGCAACCTGGTACTTTGAAAAGGATCTGTCTGCCCTCCTCATACCTGTTTTAGTAAATATATGGATTACCACAAAGTCATAATGCTAGAGTATTTTTTTCTTCTGTTCCTCTGTTATTCCTTGAGGACATATATCAATAAATTGACAACTGGTTGCTATCATTCCAGGGCTTGTTCGCGTTGGTGTGTCTCCTGTGTAATTGCTAAGTACAGATTTTTTTCTCTTATTCTGTGTTTTTCAGAAGATATGAATTTATTATTAACATAAAATATATAAATACAGCTAAAATATTATATTATTTCATAAGCAGATACAGTATAAGTGTATGATTGAATATTTATAAGAACAACAAGTTGAGATGAAGCAATTCAAAAAGTTGGGAAATTCTCTGAAGTCCACAAAACAATCAATTATTTAGAAGAAAGCTTCTTCTAAGTTGTAAGGATTTGGATGGACTTTAAGAATGGAAGGATAAGAGCTTCATAAATTATGCGATAGGAGAGAGTTCAATACAGCAATAAAACTGATTGAGTTAAACATGAAATAAATGGGAGCAGAGACGATAGTGCATGCATGAGTTCTAACATTTATGGACCAGGATGATTAATAATGGCAGACGGTACAGTTAATAATGATCTTTTTACTGGATCACTGATTGCATTATTCAATAAAACAGATAGGAAGCATGGGTGTACATGCCATAGAGGTAGACCATGTGTCTGTTACAGGGCCCCTCTAGCCTTCTTCTGATGATGATGATGATGACAACTTGTTCAGGGACACTCTTGCTGTGGGCCTTATGACCTTAACACCGAAGAGTTACAATACTGCATACTATAAGCATAATAAAATATATGCCTAATAGAGATGAGCGAGCATACTCGTCCGAGCTTGATGCTCGTTCGAGTATTAGGGTGCTCGAGATGCTTGTTACTCGAGACGAGCACCACGCGGTACTCGTCTCGATTAAACGAGCACTGACCATTGAATTCAATGGAGCCGGCAATACAGCTGGCTCCATTAAAAGCAATGGGCTGCCGGCGAGCGCGGGATGAATTTTCGGGAAGGGCTTAAAAATATAAGCCCTTCCCTGAAATTCATCCAGAAATGTGTAAAAACAAACAAAAAAATATATACTCACCCGGTCCCGGCAGACGGAGTTCAGCCGCGGCCCGCAGCAGTTCTCCTGAACTGCTCTGAGTAGTATTCAGCAGCCGGGGATTTAAAATCCCCGCCTGCTGAATGAGCTGCCTCTGACTGGTCACAGCCTGACCAATCAGAGGCAGCTCTCACTCACACCCATTCATGAATTCATGAATGACAGCTGAGAGCTGCCCCTGATTGGTCCCTGCGCTGAGCCAATCAGAGGCAGCACTCACTCACCCATTCATGAATTCATGAATGGGTGTGAGTGAGAGCTGCCTCTGATTGGTCCGGCTGTGACCAATCAGAGTCAGCTCATTCAGCAGGCGGGAATTTTAAATCCCCGGCTGCTGAATACAACTCAGAGCAGTTCAGGAGAACTGCCGCCGGCCGCGGCTGAACTCCGTCTCCCGGGACAAGGTAAGTATATATATTTTTTTGGTTTTTACACATTTCTGGATGAATTTCAGGGAAGGGCTTATATTTTTAAGCCCTTCCCGAAAATTCAACACGCACTCGCCGGCAGCCCATTGCTTTCAATGGAGACGGCTGTATTGCTGGCTCCATTGAATTCAATGGGCTAACATCGTTCTTCTCTGCCACAGCTGTTACAACTGTGGCAGAGGAGAATGATCTTTATGCTGACAGTGCGGGGGGGGGGGGGGAGTCTCACTCTTGCCGCTATTGTGGCTGAATAGTGGGACCTGGGAACCTGAAATGCAGCCCAACATGTTGCCCCTCGCCTGCCCTATCCGTTTCTGTGTCGTTTCCAGCACTTTCTTGGGTTTTGCAGATTTTCACCAATGAAAACCTTAGCGAGCATCGGTGATATACAAAAATGCTCAAGTCGCCCATTGACTTCAATGGGGTTCGTTACTCAAAACGAACCCTCGAGCATCACTGAAAGTTCGATTCGAGTAACGAGCACTCGAGCATTTTGGTGCTCGCTCATCTCTAATGCCTAACAATTGTGAATGGTGATTTTTCTTGTGAAAAATCATGCATCGCAGTGCTGCTGCCAATGATAAAATCGTGCTATTTTGTTGCGAGAAAGTTAAGCCCTATCCTGAAAAAAAGCCCTAGCTGCATTCCAAAAAATAAAGGAATACTTATCTAAAAGGCATGGACCGGGTCCTCCTGCTGCTCTCTGTAGCTCTGCCACACATGCTGCAGTCCTCGTTCGCCCACAAAAGATCACTTCCTGGTTGCAGGATTCATAAATCCCACTTCCAGGAAGTGATGGCTCTGATTAGTTCTCGAGCGCTGCTCAGCCAACCAATGCAGTGCTGGATAAACCAATACGATGGCTGTGATTGGTTCATCCAGCGTTGCATTGGTTGGCTGAGCAAAAGCCAAAGAATCAATCACAGCCGTGCCATTGTGGAGGCGGGATACATGAATCCTGCAACCAAAATGTGATCTTCTGAGGGCGAACGAGGACTGCAGGATGCATGGCTGAGCTCTGGAGAGCAGTGGGAGGACCCGGCCCAAGCCTTTTAGGTAAGTATTCCTTTATTTTAATTTTTTGAGTGCATCTAGGGCTTATTTTCTAATGTTAAAATTGCATTGCATGAAAACCATGATTTTGTGCGTTGCAATGTGACAAAAACAAAGGCTCCATAGGGTAACATTGGCTACAAAAAAAAAAATCGCAAAGCATGCCAATATAGAGCATGCCGCGATTTTTATTTTTCCTCACAAGATAGCTTTAGAGAAAACATTGCTAATGTGAAGTAACCCATTGGAAAGCATGGGCTTCACATACACGCGTTTTCTCATGCTATCGCATCGCAGCAAAATCGTGCAATTTTGTTGCCTGTGTGAAAGCAGCCTTATGCATAAAACCTAATGTCTGTCTTCCCACTGTAAAGCACTGCTGAGTTGAGACTTCTGTTTGTAGGTTTCCATCATGTTTTCCATCAGAAGTGCTGGGAAAAAAATAGTGCAGCTGTAATATGACAGAAACAATTATGGAAACTAGACGGAACCCATTATAGTCAATAGCTTCCACCTGGCGCCATTGGTTTCCATCTTAAAGGGATCTGGAATGTTGCTCTTTTTCTCGTTCTTCTGTTCCATAATCGAAATGTGAATAGAGCTTAAAAAATCCTAACCTAAGAAATCACAATTTACTGCTGAGAAACACTAACATTTTACTGAATAAGACTTTTTGCAATGTGTGTTGTGCGGAGCCATAACATGGAATCTGCAGACTGTTACAGGTCTATACTCCTAATCTTTGTCTCAGATTTTATATGCAGACTCATAAAGGTTTTCTACATGGAATGAAGAAGTAAAACTAAAATGCTATCCCTTTCTCCATATACAAAAGTTGAGATTTATGCTCTTCAACTCGTCCTTATCTGGAGGAGGCTCTCAACTGTAATATAACTTTCCAAAATATCCAGTATACTATCTACCACGACAACCCACTATTTATATATTCAGCTATAATAAAGCACTATTACAATTATCATCTTCCCAAATTCCTTGTTCTGCAACCCCAAAGTACCAATGCAGTACTGGATACAAAATCACATCAGTATAAAATATTACTTATTATGAAAAAACTTCATGTAAATTACATTAAACAGATACAACGCCATCACTACAGACACTGTTAAAGGGGTTGTCCCGCGAAAGCAAGTGGGGTTATACACTTCTGTATGGCCATATTAATGCACTTTGCAATGTACATCGTGCATTAATTATGAGCCATACAGAAGTTATTCACTTACCTGCTCCGTTGCTAGCGTCCTCGTCTCCATGGAGCCGTCTAATCTTCAGCGTCTAATCGCCCGATTAGACGCGCTTGCGCAGTCCGGTCTTCTCCCTTCTGAATGGGGCCGCTCGTGCCGGAGAGCTGCTCCTCGCAGCTCCGCCCCGTCACGTGTGCTGATTCCAGCCAATCAGGAGGCTGGAATCGGCAATGGAACGCACAGAGCCCACGGTGCACCATGGGAGAAGACCTGCGGTCCACCGTGGGTGAAGATCCCGGCGGCCATCTTCGCAAGGTAAGTAAGAAGTCACCGGAGCGTGGGGATTCGGGTAAGTACTATCCGTTTTGTTTTTTTAAAACCCCTGCATCGGGTTTGTCTCGCGCCGAATGGGGGGCTATTGAAAAAAAAAAAAACCTGTTTCGGCGCGGGACAACCCCTTTAAATTCCTTCAAATGCTTTACTATGAAAGTCACAGTGTCAGTGGATGTCTTAGAATTAGGTTAATAGAGAAGGGGGGCAGGGCACAAACTACCCTTCAAGCTTTGTTATTAACCATACAAGAGGGATTTTTGTAAATGGCTGTACACAATGGAAAAATGATCATTTATACCATTGCTACACTGCTCAGTACTGCTGTGCACTATCCTCCATGAAGCTGTTGTCTATCTATCTATCTATCTATCTATCTATCTATCTATCTATCTATCTATCTATCTATCGTTGTGTGTTACAGACAGTTTGAGAGCAGAATCTACAGTTTTCTCCATGTGCAGTATATATAACCATCATAACAGCTAGATTCCTCCCAGCAACTCAGAGAAAACTGAGAGTTTCAGTTATAGTCTACAAAAGGGAAAACTGGTGGAAATGCAGGATACAAGCCATAATGGCCAGAAAGTGTGTGATTTCTTTTTTTTTCACATGATAGTTTATTCTGAAAAGTCAGGTATGCTTTAAATAGGCTTAATTCACACCGTGTTTTTCTATGCAGTTGGCAGTGTATATCTGGAACCATAAAAAAGGTATTCAAATGTGTGCTGTGCCATATCCATAGGCTTCTTACAGCAGAGACTTACAGCAGGCTCCTTTAAACATATTGTATGTCTAGCAGATTTCTGTTAGATTTTTGACTCTATAGGAAAGAATGGGTTGCTGCACTTTCTAGAGCAAGAGGACACCGCAAAATAACATATGTTATGGTATATGTATGTTTGCTTCTTCATAATGGAAATAATTGGCAAACATATCCAGACATGTGGGTATGTTTGCATGTTTGGATCCATCCGAGGAAAAATAAAGGGAAAACAATGTTCACTTCCTCTTTGAAAAAAAAGGAAAAAACGATCCATTAAACATATGGCAGCTCCATACGTATGTCAATAATGCTTGTGTTTGAAGACTTGATAGTACACAGTCATTGGTTGCATATGTATATTGTCAGGTGTTCTGACCAAACATGATGATAACTTGATCCTAAAGGGGTTCTTTGGTTAATTTTTGAAAGTATAATAGCAGGTGCAGCTTGATAAAGATAACAAATACAGTACTACTTCTAGGTCCTGACAATCCATAGCTGCAGCCTCGTGGTTGTCCAAATCTCTATTGACAGCAGAATTCAAGTGACCACTGCCTGCCAATCAGAGGTCGCGGAATCACCATCCATTCTCCTAAGATCCATGCTCACATCCTGGAAGCCACGATGCCAGAAGTTCCAAATGGCGACACTGCAGCCTCTGATTGGTAGGCAGTGGTCACCTGTCTTCCACAGTCGACAGAGACAGGGACAACCTCGCGGCTGCAGTGCTAGATCACCGGGGCCAAAGACAGGTAATTACTGCTGTATTTGTTATTTTCACACCAATACACTTGCCATTACGGTTTCAAAAAGTAACCAGACAACTCTTTTAATTAGTTCTATGACTTTACCTCCAGATTCTAACCACTGCCCTTTTAGCCTCAGTTGGTGTGGTATGTACACATTGTACCATGATTAGCACACATCAGATAAACTAAGATATTTTTCACATATAATAGCTTATATCCTAATGTCAAAAAGTGAATGATTGCATTCACTTAAACTAAAGAAGGTATCGGGTATTAGTGTATCTTGACGCCACCAGGAATTCCTGGTGCAGTCAAGATTGATGGGGGGTGACGCCCCCTGAACGTGATTGGCTGCACTGGGTCTTGCCCTGCAGGTCCTGCAAGGCGACTAAAGGTTCAGAGGAAAAGCCTACAGTGGGCACCACCGCTACAGGCGTAAGCCCCAGGTAAAAACTGGCTTACCCGGTGGTGCTGGCGGCACTGAAGTGGCAACCCTCACCGTCCAAAGGGTGCATCCACCGGCCAGGAAGCAGACGGCGGCAGACAGCAAGTGATGTGCCCGGGGGAACACATCTCACAGCCACTGGGCAGGAGACAGACGCCGGCAGACAGCAAGTGAACCAAACCGAAAATTTACCAAAACACCTAAAACTGGTGTCTAACACTGTCTAAGAGTCATAAAAGTCCCTCAGGGCTTTTATGGCTCTAAAGGCTTATTCACACGACCATATTTATGGAGGTATTTCGCGGCAAAAAAAAAATCATCCAAAGAAACATTTTTTTTCAATTGGTTCATTCAAATGAACATTTTTTTGCTGTGTAAAAAAACTGTGCCTGGAAAAACAGGACATACATGACCGATTTTATATGCCACATGAAAAGATAGGTCTTGCCCTATCTTTTGACGTAATACGCAGCAAGCTCCCATAAACTTCTATGGCAGATGGAAAAAAGAGAGGGGTAAGAAGTTACCCTATGTACAACGCTGGGGAAAAAAAGACAGCTTGTCCTAATTAGGCATTATTAGAGAAGCATATATGGTACAGATTAGAAACAGTTTTGATAGTGCATAGTTTAGTGCAGTGTTTAGAGCAGTATTTCAAAAACTCCAGTCCTCACGGACCCCAACAGGTCATGTTTTCAGGATATCCTATAGAGAGAACACCTGTGGCAAGGTCTTAGGCGAAGACAATAATTACATCACCTGTGCAATACTGAGGAAATCCTGAAAACATCACCTGTTGGGGGTCCATGAGGACTGGAGTTGGGAAACACTGGTTAAGAGCCTAAAACAGCCTGGGTGTTCACAGAAGCTGGAAAATGAAATGTCGTGAAAGTCACAAGTTCTATCATATAATCTCAATACGGCTGCCTGCAGACGGGCAGAAATTTCCGCCCTTGGAAGCTGACATAGGATTGTGTTGCGCGAAATCTCGCGTGGCAAACAAATCGCAGCATGTTCTATTTCTGTGCGGGGCCCGGCTCCGGTCTGCACATGCGCCCGGCAGCCGGCACATGAAAGATCCAGAGCTGCGGGGCGCGGGTGAGTACGCGCTGCTCTCTGCAGGTGCTTGGGTCAGGTCCCGCAGCGAGAATTCTCGCTGCCGGATCCGACCCGGCCGTTTGCAGGCGGCCTTACTCTGAGAAATATTTAGTGTCGATTACAATACATGATTTATATTTACTATCTGTTTTGCAATTTCTTATTCATTCAACGAACTCAAGAGATTTCTTCCAAATGTTAATACCATGGCACCTCAAGACGTGATATAACACGTTCAGCACCATTATAGTAGAGTTGCTACAATGTAGAAACCATACTGTAAGAGGAAAAATGAGGCAGACTGCTTTCATAATGTACACCGTACTTAGCACATACAAGAAAAAGTTTTTGACTGGAGTTTTTTTGTATGATTAAAGTTTGGCACTTATTCTCTGTGCCAAGATTCCATCGATACAGTATAGACATTGCTATAATGTAATAGGACCTTCATCGTTTGCACTATATATACCATAATCAGGAGTAGCACAGATGCCATTTACATCAGACAAAGGCCGGAATGCAAACAGTGTTTTTGTTTTCAGAACAATATTGCAAATTATCTATGTTTCTCTATGTGTGCCAAAGTCCCTCTCCCTGGGCAGTGCATTTATAATGGATGAGTGATTCCTTGAACACTGATATATAGCTACTGGGGTTTTCCTCTCTGGTGGATTCTAAACACTGTCATCACTCTGCTTGCCTTGAGGCAGGATAATGTCAGTGATGCTAAATATTCCCCGGCCATCTAACCTTATTTGTGGTACTGCAGGGGTATGGAGCAGGTTGTATAGTGCTATTACTAGCCCTTATCATTTATGTTCAGAATATGAGCAGAGTCATGCAACATGCCTATACCTGTCTAAAACCAGGTACGTTCTGTATTTGTGATGAGTACTAAATATAAGCCTATCCATGTTACTTGGTATTCAGTGGTTTTTAGGAAAGAAAAAATCAGCAAGGATATTTTTGCAGCAACATCGGTTTAACCCTTTCCAATCCAATTTGTATCCTGGTTTTCCTAGGGGGCTTACTCTTTTTTTGCCGTTATACAACAGCGCTATATGCTGGCTAAAGCCAGTACTGCATGAGGTGACACATTGGATAGGCTGCGACAGCAGAGAGGCTGGCAATATACAGTAAGAAAACCCGACAGATGTCTTCCAACATCAGATCTGTACAGCCTTAAATCATAATGTCTTCAGACATCAGACAGTGGATTGGAAAGGGTTAACCTGACTTTACAATGCAATAATATAATGTTTTATCCCATTAACAAACAGATGTAGCAAAGTTAAAGGAGATGTCCCGCGCCGAAACGGGTTTTTTTTTTTTTAAACCCCCCCCCCGTTCGGCGCGAGACAACCCCGATGCAGGGGTTAAAAAACCCACCCGCACAGCGCTTACCTGAATCCCGGCGGTCCGGCGTCTTCATACTCACCTGCTGAAGATGGCCGCCGGGATCCTCTGCCTTCGTGGACCGCAGCTCTTCTGTGCGGTCCACTGCCGATTCCAGCCTCCTGATTGGCTGGAATCGGCACGTGACGGGGCGGAGCTACACGGAGCCGCTCTCTGGCACGAGCGGCTCCATAGAAGACTACAGAAGACCCGGACTGCGCAAGCGCGGCTAATTTGGCCATCGGAGGCCGAAAATTAGTCGGCACCATGGAGACGAGGACGCTAGCAACGGAGCAGGTAAGTATAAAACTTTTTATAACTTCTGTATGGCTCATAATTAATGCACAATGTATATTACAAAGTGCATTATTATGGCCATACAGAAGTGTATGACCCCACTTGCTGCCTCGGGACATCTCCTTTAAATTTGAGATGTAACGTGTTATAAAAAAGTTCTGTAACACAATATATTTATTCTGTCAATATCTTTTCAATGGTTTTCGTTGAGTTAAGATAAGCTTTTCCAAGTAACACCAAGTTATCACACTTAAGTTAAACTTTGCTACTTCTGTACAAAAGGAAGAAAGTCATCGTTGTTGCATACATATAAGATGAAAAAATGCTTGTACCCCCAGGGGGACAAAGACTATTGCTGTGCTGCTTTACTATAACTTACAAAAATGCATATTGAGTAGTGATATAATTCAGAAGCGTAAGTTGAAGCTGCTGGGCCACTGTGCAAAATCTTGAACTGGGCTCCCAACTATAAAGCTTCATTGATAGTATTGGTTTGCATAACTGGGAAAAGAGACTTTATAGGTCCTGGGCCCAGATGTGACCGCACCTTCCGCACCCTTTATACTTACGCCCCTGAATTTGTAATTCCTTAAAATGACCTACATGCTGACAAGTAATAAAGGAATTATCCTCACTCGGTCTGTGTGTACAATGGTAGCTTTTCAATATGTGAGATTTTAAATAAGCAACTAATTATTTCCTAATTGTAAATTTGTGTACAACATGAAGCGTTTTCTAAGAAATGACCCCCTTTACTATTCTGGGCACAGCTGGTAATTTTGGAATATGGGGGTAAAACTTAAATTCTCTCAAGACTCTTAAGTGTTGAGTGAACTGAACCAGTAAAACCCTGTTTTTGGTCAAACTTTGCTACAAACTCAGTTTGACATGAATCTGAACTGAGCTTTTTGCAAAATTTTACCTGATACCGGGTTCTGCTGGTACAGTTCGCTCAACACTGGTCCTGAACACTAGTGTCTAAGAGTGTTATACATGCTTATATGGTTCTTAGGTAGTGTTATACACCAGTTTTAGGGTTTGGGTGAACTTATGGTTTAGTTCAAACTACTTCAGACTGAACTGAATTTTTTTCAAGCGTTCAGCAAACTAGCCAAGCCAAACTTTTTAAAAGTTCACTCATCACTACTCAAGACAAATGGTGGGGCTGGAAGAATACAACATTTTCTATTTTCTAGCACAAGTAATGAAAAAAGAAACCTAACTCATTGATATGAGGTACAAGTGCCTTATGAACACTGAGCTCTGGAGTATAGGAACATGAAGAATTCATGTGGAACATAAACTCTTCTTACAGATCATTTGTAGTAGTTTTTCCTAACTTTACATAACTCAGGAATTTGATATTTATTTATTCATTCATTTTTTAACAATGTAGCAATAAGGTGCATTAAATGCAGGTAATTTTCCTTTAATCCCTTGCTGCTGGATAGATTATTTCAGTCCAGTACCTAAAAACTAACCCTATGACACTTTTTGGCATACATGTATGCCCTCCAGCATTGGGGCTTGTGTGGAGTGGGATCAGAAGCTGATCATGCTCCATACACAGCGTGTACTGGCTGTTTTTGACAGCTGACACCCACCAGCAACAGCAGATCAATACTAATTCCGTATTTAAATGCCTCGATTAGAGTTCTAAAGCCCTTATCAGCCCCCCTGCAATGAGATTGCAAGGTGTCTTTTGATGTCATGGCAGCTCGGGGCCTTGTGAAAATTTCTCGGGCTGATATGTATTTCTGCCTATTAGATAGACCTGTAGGAGAATGCCAGCAGAAATATCATATATATTAATATGAAAGTATTATTGTATATGGAACAAGTGATCAAATGATCACAAGTTCAAATCCCCTATGGGGACTGAAACAAATTTCACAAAAGTAGAAATACCGTTTTATATTATTATTACAAAAAAAGGATATTAAAAGTTCAAAAATCAACATAAAAAAACTTATTTGATACTGCCACGCCCATAAATGTCCAATCTATGAAATAACACATTTATGCCATCAGCAAAAAAAAAGTACTCAACGCCAGAATTGTCCCTGTCTCTAAGAAAAAAATGTAATAAAAAGTGATCAAAAAGTTATATGTACTTTAAAATGGTATCCATAGAAACCGTAGGTCGTCCCACAAGAAAGGAGGCCCCATACAACCCTGTTGACAGATACATAAAATAGTTATGGCAGTCAGAAGGTGCAACAAAAATATACATATATTTTTTAAGAGCTATCTTTTTTTAAAAGCAGTACAGCAAAACAAAGACTAAATGAAATTAGCAGTGTTGTAATTGTTCTGACCCACAGAATAAAATTATCATGTCATTTTTGTAGCACAAAGAAAATTGCAAAATTGCTTTTTTTTTCCATTTCACTCTACTCAAAGTTTTTTAGTACATTTTTAGTACATTACGTATATGGTACATTATATAGAAAAATACAACTCATCCTGCAAAAAACAAGTCCAAGACAGCTATATTGACCGAAAAATAAGAGTTATGATATTTTGAAAGCGGGGAAGTGAAAACAAAAATGAAAAAAAGGGGCGATGGCCTTAAGGTGTTAAGCAGCATTATGTTTAAGTCCCGGTAATTAAAAGATACATTAACTTAACAATAAAGACTAGAGATGAGCGAACCTACTCGGCCACGTCCCTTTTTCGCCCGAGCGCCACGATTTTCGAGTACTTCCGTACTCGGGCGAAAAGATTCGGGGGGCGCCGTGGGTGAGTGGGGGGGAGAGGGAGAGAGAGAGGGCTCCCCCCTGTTCCCCGCTGCTACCCTCGCTCCGCCACACCTCCCCCCGCCCCCCGAATCTTTTCACCTGAGTACGGAAGTACTCGAAAATCGCGGTGCTCAATCGAGTAATTACTCAAAACGAGTACATTCGCTCATCTCTAATAAAGACATGTCCTGTTTTATATTCTAATACTTTGGCAAGTTTCAGCCATATGGTCACATGAAGTTTAGTCAAATGAATGAGCGAAAATGTAACACATGGTCAAATCAAGTCTGCATTACTAGGCTCATGCAGGGAGAATGAAGTAGGAGATCCCCGTCTATGACCTCCTTCACAAGAATCATAAAACTAGTTTTTCAATCTTACGCTTGTAAACATTCGTAGCGTAAAGGGAACCTGTCACTTGCCTAAAGCACTATAGACTAACTTATGGTGCTGTTAGGGCAGGTGACTGGGAGGCGGGTGATGCATTTTTCATACTCGCCCACTTCCTGGTTCCTGCGGTGCCCGCTGCTGAAGTCCGGGGGACAATCAGACTCTTTTCAGAGTCCCATGTTTGTGCTCTCCCATGGACTTGTATAGGAGAGCATGGAACTCTGAAAAAAATCTAATTTTCAGCTGATGCATAGACTTTACAGTCAAGGCAAGTGATAGGTTTTCTTTAACCCCTTCCATAATAACGCGGCCCATTTTGAACTAAGGGCTAGAGTTGAGCGAACATACTCTGGCGAGCTTGATGCTCATTCGAGTATTAGCGTACTCGATGGTGCTCGTTACTCGAACGAGCATCAAATCACGTTCGACCCTGCCCTAGCTTTTGGCCCCTCCTCGCTGTGATGTGCCTGTTTTGGTCCCTCCCTGCCGACGCGCGTCATTTGAAAATTTTTGGGCTGGCAGGGGAAGGGGGAGAGAGAGAGGACGCAACAATGTTTGGGTGAATTTTCATTTCCACTTTTCAAAAGCCATAACTTTTATATTTTTTCGTTGACATAGCCGTATGAGGGCTTGTTTTTTGTGTGGTGAGCTGTCATTTTTATTGGGACCATTTTTGGGGACATACGTATTGCATAGCTTTTATTATTTTATTTGGAGGGCAGGCAGAAAAAATGCATACATTCTGCCATTGTTTTTTT
The DNA here is from genome assembly GCF_035609145.1 of Eleutherodactylus coqui. Classification (NCBI taxonomy): domain Eukaryota; kingdom Metazoa; phylum Chordata; class Amphibia; order Anura; family Eleutherodactylidae; genus Eleutherodactylus; species Eleutherodactylus coqui. The sequence goes on along the minus strand of NC_089838.1, from coordinate 96,299,491 downwards.
ACAGCCTTAAAGGGGTTGTCCCGCGGCAGCAAGTGGGGGTATACACTTCTGTATGGCCATATTAATGCACTTTGTAATATACATCGTGCATTAAATATGAGCCAAACAGAAGTTATTCACTTACCTGCTTCGTTGCTAGCGTCCTCGTTTCCATGGTGCCGTCTAATTTCAGCGTCTAATCTCCCGATTAGACGTGCTTGCGCAATCCGGTCTTCTCCCTTCTGAATGGGGCCGCTCGTGCCGGAGAGCTGCTCCTCGTAGCCCCGCCCCATCACGTGTGCCGATTCCAGCCAATCAGGAGGCTGGAATCGGCAATGGAACGCACAGAGCCCACGGTGCACCATGGGAGAAGACCTGCGGTCCACCGTGGGTGAAGATCCCGGCGGCCATCTTCGCAAGGTAAGTAAGAAGTCACCGGAGCGCGGGGATTCGGGTAAGTACTATCCGTTTTTTTTTTTAAACCCCTGCATCGGGTTTGTCTCGCGACGAACAGGGGGGCTATTGAAAAAAAAAAAAAAACGTTTCGGCGCGGGACAACCCCTTTAATGATGCAACATAAATGACCTGATGATTTTTTCTGCAGGTTGGTACGATTAGGACAATACCAAATTATTTATTTTTAAAGATTTTTCCTATTGTGTACAATAAAAAACATAGTTCTAGGAAAATATATACAGCAGGTCTAGAAAATCTTCAGACCCTATAACTTTTTAAAACATTTTTTATGTTGTGGCCTTGTAAAATTAAAAATAAAATTTAAGTTTTTCCAATCATTCTGCACCCAATGTCACATAATAACAAACCGAAAATAGAATGTTAGAAACCTTTGTAATTTTTTAAATGAAAAACTAATATTTTGCAGTGACCTAAGTATGCACCCTCTGTACTCAGTACTTAGTTGAAGCATGTCTGGCAGCGATTACAGCCTCCAGTCTTCTTGGGTATGATGCCACAAGGTTTAAACACCAGGATTTGTGGATTTTCCGCCATTCTTCTCTGCAGATCCTCTCAAGCACTGTCCCATTGGATGGGGGCCGTCTGTGGACAGCCATTTTCAGGTCTCTCCAGAGATGCTCAATAGGGTTCAAGTCAGGACTCTGGCTGAGCCACTTAAGGACATTCACATAATTGTCCCATAACTTCTTTATCTTTCCAATGACGGAGCTGTGGAAGGCTTGGTTTTTGCATGAGAAGCGGGGGGTTTTATTTATTTTTTATTGGTACCATTTTGAGATTTATAAAGCTTTTTAACTCACTTTTAGGTTTTAGTCACACGGGCGTTTTTTCCCGCGATTTGCGGATTGCATGGCGGATGCGCATCTGCAAATCGCGTGACCGGGCCGAAAAATCGCCCGAAAAAACTGCTCCTAGCCGCGTTTTAATAGAAACGGGCCGGAGCTGTCCAGCGCACTGAATTCAATGGAGCCGGCAATACAGCCGGCTCCATTGAAAGCAATGCGCTGCGGCCGATCTCACGATGAATTGTCGGGATGGGCTTAAATATATAAGCCCTTCCCTGCAATTTATCCAGAAATGTGTAAAAAATATATATATATATATATATACACACCTGGTCCCGGCAGACGCAGTTCAGCGCGGCCGGCCGGCAGTTCTCCTGAACTGCTCTCTCCAGTATTCAGCAGACGGGGATTTAAAATCCCCGCCTGCTGAATGAACTGCCTCTGATTGGTCACAGCCTGACCAATCAGAGGCAGCTCTCAGTCACACCCATTCATGAATGGGTGTGAGTGAGAGCTGCCCCTGATTGGTCCCTGCGCTGAGCCAATCAGAGGCAGCACTCACTCACCCATTCATGAATTCATGAATGGGTGTGAGTGAGAGCTGCCTCTGATTGGTGAGGCTGTGACCAATCAGAGGCAGCTCATTCAGCAGGCGGGGATTTTAAATCCCCGGCTGCTGAATACTACAGACAGCAGTTCAGGAGAACTGCTGCCAGCCGCGGCTGAACTCTGTCTGCCGGGACAAGGTGAGTATATATTTTTTTTATTTTTACACATTTCTGGATGAATTGCAGGGAAGGGCTTATATATTTAAGCCCTACCCGACAATTCATCCCACGCTCGCCGGCAGCCCATTGCTTTCAATGGAGCCGGCTGTATTGCCGGCTCCATTGAATTCAATGGGCAAACATCATTCTTCTCTGCCACAGCTGTTACAGCTGTGGCAGAGGAGAATGATTTGTCTACTATATGTTCTCAAGGGGGTCAGCGCTGCTGCCGCCGGCCCCATTGAGCGCATATAGAGAAGAGAACAGGAATCGCATATCGCAGATAGGTGCGATCTGCGATTTCTGTTCTATAATTTATCGGACAAGCGCATAAAAAGCGCTCATGTGTCCGATACCATTGCAAAGCAATGGTTTTATGATATCGCTGGACGCATGCACATGCGCAAATCGCGCGAAAAAACGCCCGTCTGACTAAGCCCTTATTGTGGTTTTTTTGGGAGGCACAACGAACAAAAACATTTTTTGGCTGTATTTTTAGGGGGGGGGGGGGGGGTGGCAGTGCAGAATAAAAAGTGTATTCATCTTACTGTACAGGTTGTTACAGATGCAGAAATACCAAATGTGGATTTTTTACATTTTAGTTACATTTTTAATGCTTTTTTTTACTATTTAATTTTTTTGACATTTTTTATATCCCTGTAGGGGACTTGAGGTTGCAATGCTGTGATCACACTGATAATACATTGCAGTACATTTGCACTGCAATACCTTATCGCTAATTATAGTGATCACAGGCCATGGCAAACCCCGTTGTCATTGTCTGGCATCCAGTTGCCATAACAACCCATCAGCCCTGCACGAAAAAATAGTGCAATCAACATTGATGCTGTAACGGAAGGCTGACTGTCAGTCACAGCTGGCTCCCGCTGTGGATAGTGCTGGTCTAGCTTCCTTAGGGCGTAATGCCTATGGAACAGGGGCTGTGCTATCGCTTAGTGGTTGTTCCAGCATGGGGCACTCAGCAATCATACAGTGTTTACCTATCCCATTGATACTTCTTTTTTTTCCAATGGAAGTTAACAGCGGACTTAAGCAGCTATGTGGTATAAATGGTGCATTCAGTGTACCATTGCTCTAGTTTTCCTCGTGCCCTCCAAAGAAAATGTTTTTGACGACCCAACCTTCTCCCATAGTAAAGTTGTGCATCTACTGTTAATTGCATTATATTATGTATCATTTCTGCGCTCAAATAGGACTTTTTGCGCAGTGAAACTGCCATAGAAGTCTATGGCAGGAGAGAATTTACGCAAGAGGAAGGGTGCAACGGCGCAAAACGCAGGAAAAGAAGGCAGCTGTAACTCATTAGTCTATTAATAGCCAATCAATTCCACAAAAAAGGAGTGTTGCCAGCGCCTGTTACTTGTCACGGCACGAGCAAAAAGTACAGTAAATAAGTGCTGACATGCGCAGAACACCCTGATTACATGGTTTTTCAAACATTGTTCAGGCGCAAATACTCTGCGCTGTGATGAGTGTATTTGCATTAACACTCGCCTGAAGCGCCCCAGGCCTCCTCCGCATGACCATGTGCGTTTTCACGCTGGCTGCATTGCGGGCAAAAATCGCGTGAAAAGGAAATAGCCATGATTAATTCTCAAGCTTAATTAGTGCTTACTCATCCATTCACATGGGAGGCTGCGGTGTATTAGAGAAAAAAATTTGCCGCAGTCCGGAAATCCCTCGCTCGGCAGAGATCCTCGGAACATTTCCTAATGCCTAAATAGAGGCACCTGTAATGTTTTTGCAGCTCTGTCTGCTGCTAAACTCCCGCCCCCTCCCTTTTTTTCAGCTCCCATAGAAGTCTATGGGAGCCGCCAGCGTATCTATTCAAAAGATAGGGCAAGACCTATCTTTTCCGGCAGCATATAAAATCAATTGCGCAGGTACTAGTTTTTTCAGCATAATTTTTTGTGGGGGTAAGCATTGCTCATCTGAATGAATACATTGGCAACCAATGCTGAACATGGTCATGATTTTCAGCTGACGTACAAACGTGGAAAAATGCTCGCGTGAATAAAGCCTTAGGCCGGCTGCACACGGCCGTGATGGGCTCCGCTGCGGAATTCCCGCGCCGGAGCCCGTCACGGCGCCCCCCAGAGACCCCATACTTACCTGCGGATCCGGGGTCCCAGGTCCCGCATGACGCTGCGGCGTGACGCGGCGCACCATCATGTGACACGCCGGCCACGTCACATGACACGTCCACCGTGTCACATAACGCAGCCGGCCGTGTCAAATGACGCAGCGGCGGTAGGGCGATTTCACGCTATCTTCCGCTGTGCTACAGCGAAAGTTAGCGTGAACGGACGACTTCCATTGACTGCAATGGAAACCATCTGTGCGTACACCCGCGGCAAATAGAGCATGCCGCGGGTGAGGACGGGAGATTTCGCGGTGAGGAATTCCGCACCGTGAGCACTGAGCTATTAGGTTCAATAGAACCTAATAGCTGCGGGCAACACAACGGATTTCCGCCGCGAATTACGCGGCGGAAATCCGTTCATGGGAAGGAGGCCTTAGGCTGCTTTTAGATGAGCCGATTCTCATTTGCATGAACGAGTGACATCATCGCCTGCTCATTCACTCTCGTTCAGTCTGTTTTGAGCATCATTCAGTATCACACAGTCGCTGCATAAGCGAATGGGAATAACTAAATGAGTACTGTTTAGACTGAACAATTAGTAAACGGGACAATGTTGATTCTTAAGCCTGCAGGAAACGAACGACGAACGAAAAGCGAGCGATTCTCGTCCGTCATTCACTTGCGTTTAGACCAAACGATTATCGTTCACTTTTGCTCATGTGAACGATTTTTTTTAATCATTCCATCTAAAAGCACGTAGTGGCAGGTAATCCAAAGTGAGCTTCACATGGGGTTATCTTCTACTTGACCTCTTCGCGTTCCTGTTACATATGATTGTCCCCGACCCATCCGAACTTCCCTGATGCACCAACCAGACTGCTTCATTATATTAGTCGGGAGATTTCACTGATACTACTGCATTAGGCCTCTTTCACACGGGCTAACAAATCACATGACTTTATAGCAATGCGAAATTGCTACAAAACGCATGTATGTAAAGCCCATGGTTTCCAATGGATGCTTTCACATGAGTGATGTTTAATAGCCTGAAGAAACCTGTAGGAAACCATGGGCTTCACATACATGCGTTTTGCAGAGATGTCGCTTCGCTACAAATTCGTGCGATTTTATAGCCTGTGTGAAACCGGCTTTAATATACAGTGAGATCCTCATTAGGCCTTGTTCACACAGGCGACAAAGTTGTGCAAATTTGTTCTGTTGCTACAATGCTACAAATTGCATGTATATGAAGCTCATGCTTTCCTATGGGTACCTTCACATAAACCTTGTGAGTCCGGTGATATGCCCGTGACTCATGACTACTGTCAAAGCCATAACCTAAGCCCTCGCTGCAGGGAAAAAAAATGTATACATCACTTTGACGAGCTGTCCGTGGCTCCGCTGCAGCTTCTCCTCAGGTCCCTGGCACTATTCCCTTCATCTCTTCTGGCCGGGGAGTGAAAAATCCCTGCCCACTGGAAGTCCTGGCTGTGATTCACTGACGCTTAGCCAATCACAGCCAGTGCTCAATGAACCAATCACAGCTATTCATCGAGCGCTGGCTCTGTATGGCTAAGCATCAGCCAATCACAGCCAGCACTTCCTGGAGGCGGTGATTTTTCAATCCACAGTCAGAAGAGATGAGAAACAGTGCCGAGGACTGGTGAGAAGCAGCAGCAGAGCTGGACAGCGCTTCTAAGGTGATGTATACTTTTTTTTTGCAGCTAGGGCTTATTTTCAGAGTAGGGCTTATATGTCTAGCCCAACCCCCCAAAAAAAAATCCTCGCATGTAGTGCTACAAAGTCGCACGACCTCGTAGCACTAGATGCAACTTTGTAGCGTTACAAAATTGCGAAATAACCGTGAGAAACCGCAGCGACATCGCACGGACCAGCGATGCGATATTGCTGCTATTTTCTCGCGGGGATGCCTTGTCGCCTGTGTGAACGAGGCCTTATTATAATGTCCTCAATACATCATTTCTGATACCCTTTCTGTATCCGGTAATAAACAATAATAAGGGCTCATTCACATTGGCATCAAAATCGTGCAGAAGTTAGCTGCGCAAAAAACTCGCCCAAAAATCACATGATGGGATGATTTTCGGTGATCAACTCCCGAGCCTCATTAGCATTTAAATCACCCTTTTCACACGTTCAGAAGCTGTGTATAGTCAAAAGAATGCGCTAATGTTTGGAATTCCTAGTCAGTAGAAATCCTCGTAATGACTTCTAATGTCTAAACTACAGGCCTCTGTCTTCCTTTTGAGCTTTGGACGCAGCTAACCCCCCCCCCCTCCCTTTTTTCAGCTCCCATAGAAGACTTTGGCAATTTTTGATGCAAAGATAGGGGAAGACCTATTTCTTCACGCAGCAGGGAGTTTCAGTTGCTGATATCCTATGTTTTTATGTGCGATTTTTTTGATTTACGCGACTTAACCCTTTCCAATCCAATTTGTATCCTGGTTTTCCTAGGGGGCTTACTCTTTTGACACGTTGGCTAGTCTCCGACAGCAGAGAGGCTGGCAATATTCAGTAAGAGAACCCCAAGGGACATCTTCCAACATCGGGGCTGTACAGCCTTAAATCATAATGTCTTCAGACGTCAGACAGAGGATTGGAAAGGGTTAAAATCGTTGATCTGAACATTTCCATAGGAAACCATTGGTTCTATTAGTCACGATCTTTCAGCGCTGCGCAAAATCGTCTGTGTGAATGAGCCATTATATACAGAATTTGCAGAATAGAATCAACTACTACTAACCAATGGCAGCCATGTGAGCAAAGGACGGGCAAGAAAAGAATCGGACTCTGTTCCCATAGAAGGTTCCTCTCCCTATTATTTGTTTACAATGCCCGTGTTGGCATATTGTGTAGCAGTTACATTTGCGATCTTCTCCCCACCCCACCGGAGTGGGACAGCAGGTGAACGGCAGATCTGTGTATCCGCTGATGAACCAAGAGAGACATTTACGATATCAAATGCAGCCAAGCGGTCCCCTCTCTCTGGGAGACAGAGACTATCTCCACGGCAACGCAACGAGCAGCTGATGACCTGATCTATGGAAGCCTGCGACTGTTTCACATGATCACAAGCCCGAACTGATAAAGCTCATTGCTTTCGCTGCTGGACTCCGGCTTTTAATTTTAATATTCATTTCCTAGGACTTTATTTTTCCGCTGATGAAAGGGTGACAGTTTAGCCGCTGCTAACAAGATGGAATACATAAGCAGAGCGATGCTTCCCCTCTCCGGCTGCATGCTTGCAATCACTTTACATATTCCTTAAAGGGCAAGTACCGAGGAAATGACTTCTGCCGAAACGATTCAACCTTTGGAAACTGCTCTGATCATCATTTACAAGAATGAGAATTGAGTAAAAGACATTTATGCATCAAAGCATGATTAATGCAAAGGCTCTTATTTTCAATGGCAGTATGATAATGGAACCAGTAGGAGGCAGTGTTGAGATGAGTCTTATCATTAGGAAGAGAAGTCACGTATGGACTGAACACACGATGATGTGCCGTCTCATGAAATATCATTACAAATAGGAATCTCATGTTTTAAGGGTAAATCCGTTTTTATTCCTCAACAGTAATGCCATGAGGGACATTGGGGGAAGAATTAAAGTACATAGACCAAGGGCTTTTATGACTGTATGCACGGATACGCTCGCCTCAGCGCGATGTATTTGCGACATGAACGAGGCTGATTTGCGTGTGCATTGGTACATATTACTGCGCTTTTTACACACGTAGTGCCTGTTCACGTGCACAAGCAAAACTGCGCAATTCCGTGAAAAACACTCATGCCCTGACCTTAATGGCTAAATGAGGTCCAGATGTGTTCTGATTTTCACGGACTTGCACAGTATTTTGCATCTGTGCACCTCCTGTAGACTTCTATGGGGTCTTTGCTGCGCAATAGCATGGATGATAGCGCGGTTCCTATTCTTCGTGAATATTTTACGCATGCAAAAACGTGCACAAATACGGTAATCTGAAGAAGCCCTAAGGCCAGTGTCACACAAGCGCATGCACACATGCAAACTCCTAAGCGCAACTTTTTTGTGCACTGAATGAGGCTTTTTTGCATGTGTATTTTACTGTACTCTTTCCGCCTACAGGACATGTTCATTTGCACGTGGCGAACAAAGACGCACCCATTGAAATGGCTACTTAGTTTCAGATGTGTTCTTTACGCAGTGTATTATATATGTCCATGTGTATTGCGCACACATTTGCACGACGCCCATTAACTTCTATGAGGACCTTTGGTGCACAAATGCACATAAAAAGTAGAGCACACTGCATTTTTTTAAATGCGTGAATGAAATGCATGCACGACATACAGAAATGTAAATCAACTCACTGAAATTTATGACTTCCATTCTCTGCATATTATGCCACTCATGTGACACTAGCCTAAGGCTACCTTGACACGTGCGGGCGCAATATAAGACCGTGATTCACCGTGTAAATTTCCAACAGATGTGAGGCCCTTCTATGTCAAAACAGCCTCGTATCACTTCAGGAATGTAGCGATCCTCGGGAATGTAGAGACCTCGCATCATGTGCATCTACCATGGGGTTTGATGCTGCCGCCAGTGCTCAATGCACCAATCAGAGGCATTGCCTAGCTGTGATTGGTTCTCGAGTGCTGGCTCTGATTGGACCAAGGGAACCAATCAGAGCAATCTTTTGCTGGAGGCGGGGTTTTCAATCTCCGTCACCAGCAATAGATTCTCTGCCGGCGCTGACAACTGCAGAGGAAGCCTGCAGTAATGCCGGAGAGTAGTGAAAGGGATCCAAACGGCGATAGCTAGGTGAGTATTGCATTTTTTTTCTTCTCTCACGCACTGTAGCTAGGGTGTTTAGCACTGTCAAAAATAGGTATCAAGTTGTGCTGCGTTTTCGGCGGCACTGAAAATGCCGCCCATTAATTTCAATGAGCAATGCATAGCGTTTAAAAATGCTGAATCGCCCAGCAATAGAACATGCACTGTTCGAAAATCGAGCGGCTGTCTGCAGCTGTGTGAGTGAAATCATTCAAAACGCGTTGTTCTGCGATTAGCGCAGTGCTGAAGGCCTAGGGTGCATTCCTACATAGCGAAAATGCTGTGGATTTTCTGCAGAAATCCGGTGGTGCATATTTTGACTCAGAATCAGCTATGGACATACAGCTAATTTCAGCCTGTACAAAATCCTCCTCTCATCTTGAATACTGCACACTGCCAGTCCCAAAAGTGCAGGAAGCACCATCCCCTGCACTGCTACTGAGAGCTGCTGCTGCCGTGGAGTAGGTGTGCTTAGTAGCGGTATGAGAGGAGGCTTTTGTGCAGGCTGAAATCAGCTGTCTGACCAAGTCAAAATCCGCACCAATGATGCAGACTTTGAAGCGTTTTTTGATGCAGAAATGTTGCAGATTTTGCAGCAGAATTTTCCGCTACAGAAAATCTGCAGCATTTCCACCAACACACCCTCATACCAAATTTACTAGGAAAGGTAGGACATTTCATGTACAGTAAAGTCGTCATTACACAGATATTACTGACTTCAGAAGAGTAGATGGTATAATCTGAACACATGAACGCATTCAATAACCATGAGGGGGCCTTCACATTGGCGTGTGAGATTTGTGTGTTGCGAGATGCACAAATATGAAAGTAATTTTTTTGAATGGGTTCATTTACATTAGCGATCTTTTTCTGCATGGCATTGTGTTGCGATGCTATGCAGGAAACAAATCGCAGCATGTCCTATCTTTTTGCGATATCGCCCAACGCTCAAAATAGGCTGGCGGCAGCAGCGCCTGCCCCACTGAGAGCAATGGGAGAACAATACAATCCTCTGCCGCGGCTGTGACAGCAGCCGCAGGGGATTCCTTCATGAAAATGCCTTGCATCCAGTGGTTTCGCATGGTGAGGAGCACGATATGGGGGTGGGATTCATGGCCCGATATCGCGCTCGCCAGTGTGAAGGAGCTCTGAGGGTGCTTTATTCTCAACATAATAGACAAATCTGATCTCACATACTTTTACAGTAGAATGATGTAACTAAAAGACTGCTGCAAACATAAGGGGCTTCTCAGAACAACACAGATGTTGCAGTTGAGCAAAGTTCTTTATTAGCCAGTGACATGTCCTCTTAAAGAGGTCCAGGTCCTTCAATTGGGGTTGGGGTTTCTTGAAAGTAACTCTCGGTTCACAACACCTTCTACCATGCCACTATGTATCTCGAGAGGCTATTCTTTTGCTCTGAGTGATCCGCACATGCACTTAACGAAAGATTGCGCTAGTCACATAGTAGTAGAATTGCTCTGTACCTTTGGGGGTTTTCTTGGCCACTATTTTACTACCATTCATGGACCTTCACCTCCCTTGGCTGCAAGTGTGCAACTTGAATTTCGAATTACACTCTACTCAACACCAGGAGAACAGCCCCAGAATAAATGGTCGCAGATACAGTTTTAGTTCTTACTAGTTTCATGAACTTGTCCCGCCAGTCCAGTGACTCTATATGGCCAGAAGGCAAGGCCATGTATTTGGTTCCAGGACAGCTAGCCACTCTATTCACTTGTCAGTTCATCCCTGGACAGATCTATTCACTGCTTGCTATACCTCCTACTCTCTACCTGCACTGAACAGCCATGAATCCCAAAGTCCTTCAGCTTTTTGGGTTCTCTTGGGTTACTCCCTTCCTTCCAATTGCACTGGCCAAAAGTTTCAAAGCATTTGTTAAGGTTTTCACAGGGTGGAACACAAGATGAAAAAACAGAATGCATTTGGAGCTGTTGGAGGCTGGAGTTGATCAGAGGGTAGTTAGACATATATAAGTAAACAGATGTGCGTCACACAACAGATTTCCGCTGCAGGGAAAATGAAGTATTAAATGGCGGCCATTCAGATGAACTTAAACGGACTGTCACTGTCTCTCCTAGGACTTCTGTCAGAATTTAGAAATTTTCCAAATCATATAAACTTATTGTGTTATTCTTGTTTGTTTTCACAGATGAAAATAGGACATGCAGCCGTGTTGGGCATCGGTGAACATCAAACTGCATTGTGCTCTCCGATGTGTTCTGCACTTGTTTTTAATGGGCACAATAGGGTTACAGCCATTTGATTAAGCCTTTAAGCCTACAAATTCGATCTGATGATTTACAATACTAGAATGATTATATTATTTCTAGAGATGAGCGAACACCAAAATGTTCGGGTGTTCGTTATTCGGAACGAACTTCCCGCGATGTTCGAGGGTTCGTTTCGAACAACGAACCCCATTGAAGTCAATGGGCGACCAGAGCATTTTTGTATTTCGCCGATGCTCGCTAAGGTTTTCATGTGTGAAAATCTGGGCAATTCAACAAAGTGATGGGAATGACACAGAAACGGATAGGGCAGGCGAGGGGCTACATGTTGGGCTGCATCTCAAGTTCACAGGTCCCACTATTAAGCCACAATACCGGCAAGAGTGCCCCCCCCCCCCCTCCCAACAACTTTTACTTCTGAAAAGCCCTCATTAGCATGGCATACCTTTGCCAAGCACCACACTAGCTACAACAAAGCACAATCACTGCCTGGATGACACTCCGCTGCCACTTCTCCTGGGTTACATGCTGCCCAACCGCCCCCCCTCCCCCCCACAGCGCACACCAAAGTGTCCCTGCGCAGCCTTCAGCTGCCCTCATGCCACGCCACACTCATGTCTATTTAGAAGTGCGTTTGCCATGAGGAGAAACCGCAGGCACACACTGCAGAGGGTTGGCACGGCTAGGCAGCGACCCTCTTTAATAGGGGCGGGGCGATAGCCCACAATGCTGTACAGAAGCAATGAGAAATAGAATCCTGTGCCACCGCCATCAGGAGCTGCACACGTGGGCATAGCAATGGGGAAGCTATGTGCCACACACTATTCATTCTGTCAAGGTGTCTGCATGCCCCAGTCAGACTGGTTATATGCACCTTAACAGTAACCGCGTTGGTGGTAATGTGGTGGTGACTGCGGACCTAGTAGCACGGTTGTATTTTGTTGGTTTTCGGAATGTGGCCAGGATTAAGTGGGCCGTGGCGGGGGGATGGTGTGGGGGCTCTCTTGTTGTGTCGGTAAAGGTGAAATTCTTGGACTGCCACCAGACGAACCAATGCAAAGGCATTTGCCAACAATGTTTTCCCTGTTGGAGGGGGATGTTTTTGAGGCACTACGTGTCCTCTCCACGTGTCCGTGGTTATATGCACCTTAACAGTAACCGCGTTGGTGGTAATGTGGTGGTGACTGCGGACCTAGTAGCACGGTTGTATTTTGTTGGTTTTCGGAATGTGGCCAGGATTAAGTGGGCCGTGGCGGGGGGATGGTGTGGGGGCTCTCTTGTTGTGTCGGTAAAGGTGAAATTCTTGGACTGCCACCAGACGAACCAATGCAAAGGCATTTGCCAACAATGTTTTCCCTGTTGGAGGGGGATGTTTTTGAGGCACTACGTGTCCTCTCCACGTGTCCGTGGTTATATGCACCTTAACAGTAACCGCGTTGGTGGTAATGTGGTGGTGACTGCGGACCTAGTAGCACGGTTGTATTTTGTTGGTTTTCGGAATGTGGCCAGGATTAAGTAGGCCGTGGCGGGGGGATGGTGTGGGGGCTCTCTTGTTGTGTCGGTAAAGGTGAAATTCTTGGACTGCCACCAGACGAACCAATGCAAAGGCATTTGCCAACAATGTTTTCCCTGTTGGAGGGGGATGTTTTTGAGGCACTACGTGTCCTCTCCACGTGTCCGTGGTTATATGCACCTTAACAGTAACCGCGTTGGTGGTAATGTGGTGGTGACTGCGGACCTAGTAGCACGGTTGTATTTTGTTGGTTTTCGGAATGTGGCCAGGATTAAGTGGGCCGTGGCGGGGGGATGGTGTGGGGGCTCTCTTGTTGTGTCGGTAAAGGTGAAATTCTTGGACTGCCACCAGACGAACCAATGCAAAGGCATTTGCCAACAATGTTTTCCCTGTTGGAGGGGGATGTTTTTGAGGCACTACGTGTCCTCTCCACGTGTCCGTGGTTATATGCACCTTAACAGTAACCGCGTTGGTGGTAATGTGGTGGTGACTGCGGACCTAGTAGCACGGTTGTATTTTGTTGGTTTTCGGAATGTGGCCAGGATTAAGTGGGCCGTGGCGGGGGGATGGTGTGGGGGCTCTCTTGTTGTGTCGGTAAAGGTGAAATTCTTGGACTGCCACCAGACGAACCAATGCAAAGGCATTTGCCAACAATGTTTTCCCTGTTGGAGGGGGATGTTTTTGAGGCACTACGTGTCCTCTCCACGTGTCCGTTCCATGTCAGCAATAGTAGCACTCAGGACAGGCCCCATTAACAATTCTGAAGCAGCAGTATAGCGGGAGCGCAGTCTTCGTTCCATGTAAGCAATAGTAGCACTCAGGACAGGCCCCATTAACAATTCTGAAGCAGCAGTATAGCGGGAGCGCAGTCTTCGTTCCATGTAAGCAATAGTAGCACTCAGGACAGGCCCCATTAACAATTCTGAAGCAGCAGTATAGCGGGAGCGCAGTCTTCGTTCCATGTAAGCAATAGTAGCACTCAGGACAGGCCCCATTAACAATTCTGAAGCAGCAGTATAGCGGGAGCGCAGTCTTCGTTCCATGTAAGCAATAGTAGCACTCAGGACAGGCCCCATTAACAATTCTGAAGCAGCAGTATAGCGGGAGCGCAGTCTTCGTTCCATGTAAGCAATAGTAGCACTCAGGACAGGCCCCATTAACAATTCTGAAGCAGCAGTATAGCGGGAGCGCAGTCTTCGTTCCATGTAAGCAATAGTAGCACTCAGGACAGGCCCCATTAACAATTCTGAAGCAGCAGTATAGCGGGAGCGCAGTCTTCGTTCCATGTAAGCAATAGTAGCACTCAGGACAGGCCCCATTAACAATTCTGAAGCAGCAGTATAGCGGGAGCGCAGTGTTCGTTCCATTTCAGTAGCCTTAGTATAGCCAAGGCACAAGTTACATTTATGTAGCTAAACTGTAGGCCAACCCCACACACCTTTCTGTACCATGAGTGCAGGCGAAGAACATAGAAATTACTATGATTACACTGTAGGTGAGGGCCCCAAAAAATTGGTGTACCAACAGTACTAATGTACCTCAGTAAAAATTGGCCATGCCCAACCAAGATGGCAGGTGAATCGCTTTGGTTAATGTGGCTTAAGTGGTAACTAGGCCTGGAGGCAGCCCAGTGTAACGAAAAATTGGTTCAAGTTAAAGTTCCAACGCTTTTAAGCGCATTGAAACTTATAAAAATTGTTCTGAAAAATTATTTGAGTGAGCCTTGTGGCCCTAAGAAAAATTGCCCGTTCAGCGTGATTACGTGAGGTTTCAGGAGGAGGAGCAGGAGGAGGAGGAGGAGGAATATTAGACACAGATTGATGAAACAGAAATGTCCCCGTTTTGGATGGTGAGAGAGAACGTAGCTTCCATCCGCGGGTGCAGCCTACGTATTGCTTACGTATCGCTGCTGTCCGCTGGTGGAGAACAGAAGTCTGGGGAAATCCAGCCTTTGTTCATCTTAATGAGTGTTAGCCTGTCGGCACTGTCGGTTGACAAGCGGCTACGCTTATCTGTGATGATTCCCCCAGCCGCACTAAACACCCTCTCCGACAAGACGCTAGCCGCAGGACAAGCAAGCACCTCCAGGGCATACAGCGCTAGTTCAGGCCACGTGTCCAGCTTCGACACCCAGTAGTTGTAGGGGGCAGAGGCGTCACCAAGGATGGTCGTGCGATCCGCTACGTACTCCCTCACCATCCTTTTACAGTGCTCCCGCCGACTCAGCCTTGACTGGGGAGCGGTGACACAGTCTTGGTGGGGAGCCATAAAGCTGGCCAGGCCCTTAAAGACTGTTGCACTGCCTGGGATGTACATGCTGCTCGATCTACGCACATCCCCTGCTACCTTGCCCTCGGTACTGCGCCTTCTGCCACTAGCGCTGTCGGCTGGGAATTTTACCATCAGCTTGTCCGCAAGGGTCCTGTGGTATAGCAACACTCTCGAACCCCTTTCCTCTTCGGGAATCAGAGTGGGCAGGTTCTCCTTATACCGTGGATCGAGCAGTGTGTACACCCAGTAATCCGTCGTGGCCAGAATGCGTGCAACGCGAGGGTCACGAGAAAGGCATCCTAACATGAAGTCAGCCATGTGTGCCAGGGTACCTGTACGCAACACATGGCTGTCGTCACTAGGAAGATCACTTTCAGGATCCTCCTCCTCCTCCTCCTCCTCCTCCTCAGGCCATACACGCTGAAAGGATGACAGGCAATCAGCCGGTGTACCGTCAGCAGCGGCCCAAGCTGTCTCTTCCCCCTCCTCCTCATCCTCCTCATGCTCCTCCTCCTCCTCCTGTACGCGCTGAGAAATAGACAGGAGGGTGCCCTGACTATCCAGCGGCATACTGTCTTCCCCCGCCCCCGTTTCCGAGCGCAAAGCAGCTGCCTTTATGGTTTGCAGGGAATTTCTCAAGATGCATAGCAGAGGAATGGTGACGCTAATGATTGTAGCATCGCCGCTCACCACCTGGGTAGACTCCTCAAAATTACCAAGGACATGGCAGATGTCTGCCAACCAGGCCCACTCTTCTGAAAGGAATTGAGGAGGCTGACTCCCACTGCGCCGCCCATGTTGGAGTTGGTATTCGACTATAGCTCTACGTTGTTCATAGAGCCTGGCCAACATGTGGAGCGTAGAGTTCCACCGTGTGGGCACGTCGCACAGCAGTCGGTGCACTGGCAGCTTAAAGTGATGTTGCAGGGTGCGCAGGGTGGCAGCGTCCGTGTGGGACTTGCGGAAATGTGCGCAGAGCCGGTGCGCCTTTACGAGCAGGTCTGACAAGCGTGGGTAGCTTTTCAGAAACCGCTGAACCACCAAATTAAAGACGTGGGCCAGGCATGGCACGTGCGTGAGGCTGCCGAGCTGCAGAGCCGCCACCAGGTTACGCCCGTTGTCACACACGACCATGCCCGGTTGGAGGCTCAGCGGCGCAAGCCAGCGGTCGGTCTGCTGTGTCAGACCCTGCAGCAGTTCGTGGGCCGTGTGCCTCTTATCGCCTAAGCTGAGTAGTTTCAGCACGGCTTGCTGACGCTTGCCCACCGCTGTGCTGCCACACCGCGCGACACCGACTGCTGGCGACATGCTGCTGCTAACACATCTTGATTGCGAGACAGAGGAGGAGGAGGAGGAGGAGGGTGCTTTAGTGGAGGAAGCATACACCTCCGCAGATACCAGCACCGAGCTGGGGCCCGCAATTCTGGGGGTGGGTAGGACGTGAGCGGTCCCAGGCTCTGACTCTGTCCCAGCCTCCACTAAATTCACCCAATGTGCCGTCAGGGAGATGTAGTGGCCCTGCCCGCCTGTGCTTGTCCACGTGTCCGTAGTTAAGTGGACCGTGGCAGTAACCGCGTTGGTGAGGGCGCGCACAATGTTGCGGGAGACGTGGTCGTGCAGGGCTGGGACGGCACATCGGGAAAAGTAGTGGCGACTGGGAACTGAGTAGCGCGGGGCCGCCGCCTCCATGATACTTTTGAAGGACTCCGTTTCCACAACCCTATACGGCAGCATCTCAAGGCTGATGAATTTTGCTATGCGGACGGTTAACGTTTGAGCGTGCGGGTGCGTGGCGGCGTACTTGCGCTTGCGCTCCAACAGTTGCGCAAGCGACGGCTGGACGGTGCGCTGAACTACACTGCTGGATGGGGCCGAGGACAGCGGAGGTGAGGGTGTGGGTGCAGGCCAGGAGACGGTAGTGCCTGTGTCCTGAGAGGGGGGTTGCATCTCAGTGGCAGGTTGGGGCACAGGGGGAGAGGCAGGGGTGCAAACCGGAGGCGCTGAACGGCCTTCGTCCCACCTTGCGGGGTGCTTGGCCATCATATGTCTGCGCATGGTGGTGGTGGTGAGGCTGTTGGTGTTGGCTCCCCGGCTGAGCTTTGCGCGACAAAGGTTGCACACCACTGTTCGTCGGTCGTCAGGCGTCTCTGTGAAAAACTGCCAGACCTTAGAGCACCTCGGCCTCTGCAGGGTGGCATGGCGCGAGGGGGCGCTTTGGGAAACACTTGGTGGATTATTCGGTCTGGCCCTGCCTCTACCCCTGGCCACCGCACTGCCTCTTGCAACCTGCCCTGCTGATGCCCTTGACTCCCCCTCTGAAGACCTGTCCTCCTGAGTAAGCGTTGCACACCAGGTGGGGTCAGTCACCTCATCGTCCTGCTGCTCTTCCTCCGAATCCTCTGTGCGCTGCTCCCTCGGACTTACTGCCCTTACTACTACCTCACTGCAAGACAACTGTGTCTGATCGTCATCGTCCTCCTCACCCACAGAAAGTTGTTGAGACAGTTGGCGGAAGTCCCCAGCCTCTTCCCCCGGACCCCGGGAACTTTCGAATGGTTGGGCATCAGTGACGATAAACTCCTCTGGTGGGAGAGGAACCGCTGCTGCCCAATCTAAGCAGGGGCCCGAGAACAGTTCCTGGGAGTGTTCCCGCTCCTGAGCAGGTGTTATTGTAGTGGAGTGAGGAGGCTGGGAGGAAGGAGGAGCAGCAGACAGAGGATTCGGATTGGCAGCAGTGGACGGCGCAGAACTGCGGGTAGACGATAGGTTGCTCGAAGCACTTTCTGCCATCCAGGACAGGACCTGCTCACACTGCTCATTTTCTAATAACCGTCTCCCGCGTGGACCCATTAATTGGGCGATGAATGTGGGGACGCCAGAAACGTGCCTCTCTCCTAATCGCGCAGCAGTCGGCTGCGACACACCGGGATCAGGAGCTCGGGCTGTGCCCACACCCTGACTTGGCCCTCCGCGTCCTCAGCCGCGTCCACGTCCTCTAGGCCTACCCCTACCCCTCAGCATGCTGTATTACCAGTGATTTGATTTCACAGGCAGGAAATAAATTGGCGCAAGACTGCAGGCCAAATATAATTTTTGCCCTTTTTGGAAAACGAAAGGCCCCACTGCCTCTAGTGAATGAATTATCTAAGTTTAATAACTGTGCTGTGTCCCTGCTAATGTGTCACAGAACGTGAAGGTAGCAGAGTTATTATAACTCTTGGAGAGCAGGTATTTTTTTCCCAATTAAGGAAAGCAAATGGCGACGCCAGCAGTAAAGCGTAGCTGGGTGCGTCTGATTTAGCAATGTTGTTCACACAGCTCACACGTGTCCACCGCCCTTAGGACGGACAGAGGCTGGACAAATAGATTTGTTTTCAGTTTTTTTCCACCAAAAGGGAGCACTGCGTATATTCAATGAACGTGAGAAGTTTAATAACTGTGCTGTGTCCCTGCTTATGTGTCACAGAACGTGAGGGTAGCAGAGTTATTATAACTCTTGGAGAGCAGGTATTTTTTTCCCAATTAAGGAAAGCAAATGGCGACGCCAGCAGTAAAGCGTAGCTGGGTGCGTCTGATTTAGCAATGTTGTTCACGCAGCTCACACGTGTCCACCGCCCTTAGGACGGACAGAGGCTGGACAAATAGATTTGTTTTCAGTTTTTTTCCACCAAAAGGCAGCACTGTGTATATTCAATGAACATGAGAAGTTTAATAACTGTGCTGTGTCCCTGCTTATGTGTCACAGAACGTGAGGGTAGCAGAGTTATTATAACTCTTGGAGAGCAGGTATTTTTTTCCCAATTAAGGAAAGCAAATGGCGAAGCCAGCAGTAAAGCGTAGCTGGGTGCGTCTGATTTAGCAATGTTGTTCACGCAGCTCACACGTCTCCACCGCCCTTAGGACGGACAGAGGCTGGACAAATAGATTTGTTTTCAGTTTTTTTCCACCAAAAGGCAGCACTGCGTATATTCAATGAACATGAGAAGTTTAATAACTGTGCTGTGTCCCTGCTTATGTGTCACAGAACGTGAGGGTAGCAGAGTTATTATAACTCTTGGAGAGCAGGTATTTTTTTCCCAATTAAGGAAAGCAAATGGCGAAGCCAGCAGTAAAGCGTAGCTGGGTGCGTCTGATTTAGCAATGTTGTTCACGCAGCTCACACGTGTCCACAGCCCTTAGGACGGACAGAGGCTGGACAAATAGATTTGTTTTCAGTTTTTTGGCACCAAAAGGCAGCACTGCGTATATTCAATGAATAATAACTGTGTTGTGGCCCTGCCTATACAATTCTTTCCCTGCAGTATCAATGGAGGGTGCAATGGTCTGCAGAGGCGATTTTGAGAAGCAAAAAAAAATGCAGCACAGCTAACAGCAGCCTGGACAGTACTGCA
This sequence comes from Eleutherodactylus coqui, assembly GCF_035609145.1. NCBI lineage: Eukaryota > Metazoa > Chordata > Amphibia > Anura > Eleutherodactylidae > Eleutherodactylus > Eleutherodactylus coqui. The sequence goes on along the minus strand of NC_089838.1, from coordinate 96,280,112 downwards.
CACGGATAAATATGGCCCTAGAAAGGACCGTTGAGGTTCTTGAAGGCTACACTCACTCCTAACACTCTCCCTGCCTATGCAGCACTTCTGTCCCTAATGCCAGGTGCAACGGTCTGCAGAGGCGATTTTGAGAAAAAAAAATTTGCCACTGCTAACAGCAGCCAACACACAGCTATCAGTGGCCCTAATAAGGACCTTTGGGGGGTCTTGAAGCCTACACTAACTACCAATTCTTTCCCTACAGCAGCTCCGGTATAAACAGCACTGTCCCTCATCTAACTCACACCGCATCTGAGGCGAACCGCGGGAGGGGCCGACTTTTATACTCGGGTGACGCCTGATCTTCCCAGCCACTCACAGCAGGGGGGTGGTATAGGGCTTGAACGTCACAGGGGGAAGTTGTAATGCCTTCCCTGTCTTTCAATTGGCCAGAAAAGCACGCTAACGTCTCAGGGAAGGAAGTGAAAATAACCAGAACACCGCATGGTGTTCGTTACGAATAACGAACATCCCGAACACCCTAATATTCGCACGAATATCAAGCTCGGAAGAACACGTTCACTCATCTCTAATTATTTCTCATTGCATATCACTTTTATGCAGATATGAGATGACCCAATGGTTTTCCTTGTTGGATTTCTGCTCATTTTCCTTCTATACACCCCAAATTCCTACTGAAATAGACAAGTAACCTTATAGGAGTAACGCTAGTACCAGACACATATTGTGTAGTTCCAGAGAGAAAATGAATTCAGCTCTGGAGTCTCAGCTTTTTCTACACTACGGCAGCATTGCTTTATCTTAACAAGCATATCATTAGACTCTGACAAGTATAAATGATTTTCCTTTCGGTAAGTCAAGGGACACAGCCACTAGATTGACAATATGGTTTAGATCAATCACTCATGCACACAGCACTTTCTTTGCAGTCTTTCACGTTCGTACTCATGAATTAAAGTCCTTATGACTGATGGGTTCTCATTAACGTTTCCCTTAATACTGTGTGACATGCAGATCCGGCTCATTTGATTGGCAGAAAATGTTCTCTTCTTAATGGGAGCACTACAATAACAAGTTGTAAGCAGGCATTAGTATTCCATTGAAATCAGCTTCACAGTCACCTAAAAACACTGTGATTTCTATTTTGTCTTCAGCTCAGTCTTGTCTATATTCTATCTGGGTCCTGTTTTAATTGGTACACTCTGACATAATAGCACCCTCAATGTACAATTCTAATTATTATAACTAAAACTTACACCAAAAAAGTTAAATAAAACATTTAGCAGATGCTCTATCTATATTAGTATATCTAGTATGGATGACAGTGGAATTGACATGTGGTGCAGATTATAAGTCCCCAACATATCAATTTATGCTGCTGATTTTCAGCATGGATTTTACCTCTTCAAATTAGGTTTTATGCTGATTTTGACGTAGATTTGCACCAAAATCTGCCGCTAATTTTCTGCAGCAGAAATTCTACTACGTGTGAAGATAGCCTTATAGAAATACTCTGGGCTGGCAGCAGCACCCAGCAAACCCAGGCATGTGTAGGGGCACACTAAGTCTGGGTGAAGCCTTCTCAGACGTGGGATAGATCCATACCCCGTTCTTTGAAACCAATTGTACCTGTGTTTTTAAAACACAGATATAATTGACTATGACAGTGGCACTGTAGGAAGTCAAGGGCTTCCTGTTATGCCAACAGGCGCCTTCTGTCAGGCAGGCAGGGAGATGATATCATTGTACCGCTTGTGTCGTTCAGCGTGATCTTGGCAAGATGAGAACAAGGTAGGGGATGGAGGACACAGTGGGAGCACGATGGCAGTAAGTGAGTTTATTTTTTTTTTTATTTCCGGGTCAAAGTGGGGCCTATAAGTGACTCAAGAGGCACAGTGATGTCTAATTATGGAGGGGGGGGGGGGGGGGAGGGGGGCACAGTGGGGCTTAAAAGTGACTCAGGGGCATAGTGGTTTCTTATTAATTATTCAGGAGGCAAAGTGGGGCCTATAAATGACTCAAGGGGCACAGTGATGGCTAATTATTCAGGGGTACAGTGTAGCCTATAAGTGACTCAGGAGGCACAGTGATGTCTTATTAAGTATTCAGGGGGCAAAGTGAGACCTATAAGTGACTATAAGGGCACAGAGTGTCTTATAAATAACTCAGGGGAACAGTGAGGCCATTAATTATTAAGAAGAATCTATCAGCTACTAAGGCGGCAAAGCGTGGTCTACAAATTGCCAAGAAGGCACAGCAAGGCCTATAAATTGCTAATTGGGCACAACAGGTCTTATACTAGTTGTGCTGTACACTTGCATTTGCATGTGGCAGAATGGCCTTCCTCAGGCCCATGCCTGCATCATCTGTTCCCTATAGTTACGCCACTACACAGATACATTTGTTATAGGTGTTTCTCTACCTATAATTGCAATAGGTGTTCTAAAGTCTGTTATGATGCTACTACATGAGCAGCATTGGCGCTCATATAATAGGACTAACTGACAGGCCGCATCTGTACTTGCAAGTACAGCCCTGCAATTACCAGAAAATATGTGCACTAGCAGCAGCCACCAACACGCATGTAACGGTGCCCCTATAGCTTGCTGAGGATTACAATCGACAAAAAATGCACTTGACTATTGCTCATTTGTCCTAAATGGATTAATGCTGTTAAGGCAATAAGCAACTGGAAAAGCATAAAAAATAATGGAAAGAGATTTTACTGACGTGAAAGCAAAAAGTGCAACCAATGTGTTCAGAGCTGTCAATATGAACATATAGCGCTGGGGTTGGGATGGCACGTTAGATAGCACAGTGACATTTCTCTCTGCTTCCCATGACAGCAATGTGTCCAAGGTTAGCGTGCGGGGACAAGCAGCCTTAACACAACTGTGCTTATCTCCGGAAGTAATGACAGGATGACACCTTGAGGTGAGATGCTCATGTAATCCACCATTTCATTTTGTATTGCAACCTGATTGAGTCCTTCTATAAAAGCTGGGCTCCTTGGCAACTGTTAGATGATGTAAGCACTATAGTTATTTGCCCTTCAGAGCTGCATGCACAGACCCTGTATGGCAGGCAATAACATTCTTATTATGGACCTATAAGCACTCCGTATAGTGCTTTTACTAGGATATCTCATTAAGGGCTCCTTCACAATGGCGAGAAAATCGTGCGAGATTTGTGCGTTGCGATATGCACAAATCTCACACAAATATAAACCCCATTCTTTTGATTGGGTTTATTCCTATTAGCGATGTTTTCCTGCACGGCTCCGCTATGCGATGTTGGAAACAAATCGCGGCATGTCCTATTTTTCTGTGATATCGCCCATTGCTTTTAATGAAGCTGGCGACAGCAGCACTGACCCCATTGAAAACAATGGGAGAACTCCGAGATCCTCTGCTGTGGCTGTGACAGCCACGGTGGGGATTCCTTTCATCCTCAGGGATTTCACATGATGGCAAGTGTAATATCGGGCCGTGAATCACAGCCTGATATCGCCCTCGCCAGTGTGAAGGAGCCCTAAGACTGCCTTCAAACTTTCAAGAAAATCACGCAATTTTTGAACAGTGCGAGAGTGCAAAAAACACAGAATTATGAAACCTGTGCTTTTCAATTACTTCATTCCCGTCTGCGATGTTTTCTATCATACGATGTGCGATTTGTGAATCGCAGCATGTCCTATCTTTCTGCATTTTGCTTTTTTTCTCACCCATGTTTCCTTATGGAGCCTCAAATTTATCACATCGCAACGCACGAACTTGCGATTTTCGTGTGATCGGTTGTGTTTTTAACATTGGAAAGACCTGTTGACGTCGATCGTGCAAGAAAAGAGCAGGCAGATTTTCTTGCAGCGATAGTGCGCTCGCCAGTGTGAAAGAGCCCTAAGGTTGCATTTACACTGGCGTACTAGATATCGGGCTGTGATTCATGGCCTGATGTCGTATTGCCATCCATGTGAAAGCCCCAGGGATGTAAGGCGTTTTTACTGCAGGGATGAAGGGAATCCCCGCCGTGGCTGTCACAGCCGCAGCAGACGATCGCAAAGTTCTTTCATTGCTTTCAATGCGGTCAGTGTTGTTGCTGCCTGGCCCTATTGCAAGCAATGGCCTTTCCAGCCGCTAGATAGGACATGCTGTGATATGTCTCCTGCATAGCATCGCGGTGCCAGGCAGGAAAACTTGGTAAAGGTGTATCAATCCATTCAAAAGAATGGGGTTCATATTTGTGCAAGATCTGTGATCTCGCTCGATTTTCACACCAGTGTGAAGGCAGCCTAATACAGCATATAATGGAGCAAGCCACATAATGTTTCAGTATGAATTGGTGAGACAAAAATAAGTAAAATTATAGGCATATGAAGATACAGAATGGGCTCATGGCAGGTCAGGTCCACTGTTTTATGGATCAGAGTTGAGTTCATTAAAACTTAGTTGGATATAAAGAGATGTGCATTAGTATGTATTGGTAGTCTAAGACTACTTTGACTGGTCGGTGCTGCTCACATGGGCAGCTTTGGCCAATCAAAGCAGGATTTAGTGTCTTATATTAATGAGGACTTATTGCCACTACTGTAGGAGCAACTATGCTTACTGGCACGGAGCATAAAACGAGGAAAATCCCTTACCTTTCACTGGCAGTTCAAACTCTGTGCCTGAGGGACGGAGTTTGAAAATTACTGCGGGAAGATAGGTGCTACCCAAACTTCACTGCACGTAGTTAGACTACGTGCGGGAAAGTTAGGGCAGGTCCTATCTTTTCCTGAATGTACAAATCACGGCTGTGAAAAGAGGTGGTGAAGACGAAACCACTGAGATCGTATAGAGATCCCATTATACGGCTGTGATTATCATGACAGTATAAGGGGACAAACGACCACCCTTGTTTGTTTGGGCCCTAAGGGTCACTTTAACTGGCAATGATCCCATAGAAGTTTTCTAGTTTCAGCAAATGGATCCATTTCATATGTATGCCAGAAGCCCTCCTGGCGCATTCACTTTGAAAGTAGCCTTATTGTAAGTGAGGATGGGCAGCAAAAAAATGGCTGAAATGTAGTGCAGAACAGATTTCCCAGTGAGGTAAGCAATATACAATTGAAATGATAAGGAAATAGTATTATACAGGTTGTAGCATGTGCCGTGGGACAGCACAATTAAAGCAGTCTGCCTTAGGCCTCATGCCCACGGCCAGGTCAGATTTTGCTGCAAAATATCGCAGCGGAATCAGACCCGGCGCCCCGCAGAGACCTTATACTCACCTCTCCGGATCCGCCAAAAGTGTCTCGTCTGGCGAGCGTGCGCATATGCGCTGTGCAGCACATGACGTGCCAGCGCTGGGCTGTGACACGGATTCCCGTGATACTTCCGCTGTGCTCACACTGCGGAAGTATCACGGGTTGGACAGCTTCCATTGACCGCAATGGAAGCCATCCGCGTGTTTTTCCGCACAGAATAGAACATACTGTGATTCTTCCCCCAGTTGATTTCTGCTCGTGGGCAGGGGAGAATCATTTAACATAGCATGTCTATGAACGGACATTGCTGCAGAATTCGCGGCGGGTGTCTAGCAAACTGAATCCTGCCCAACTAAAGGAAAGCCTAGCTCCAACTCTGCATTATAACACCTTGTTACAGAATCCCTCAGATTTCTGCTTCAAAAGTTGACTTAATTACGTTTCACTATTTACCATCCAAACGTATTAGAAGTTATTAAATATAAATACTACATCTATAGACAAGAAAAGATGTTTTGTGGCCTTGATTGCTCAACTCATTAATCACAGCATGGCATAATGTTAGCATATTGCACTGTAAGACGCTTCCCAATAAACACGTAAACAGCACTAACACAAAAAGAACGGTAGGCAATTTAAAGAAAAAAGATCAACCATTAAGATACAGAAATGCAGCTTTGATTTGTTATAATTAGGCTTGTGGTGCTGTAATGTTTAATCCACAAACACACCATTGTCATTTAGTGTAGGTCTAGCACAAAGAGCACCTGCGAGGAATCTTTCAACGTAATGCATTCAGTATTTTAAGATGCAGAGGTGAGAGCCATACAACATTAGATTTTACCGCTATTAAGTGCAGTTTTGCAGTGCCCACCCATGCCAATCAGTTATAGAAAAAAAAATTTTTTTGACCACACATCAACCGCATAGCATTTGTGTGCATGAAACATGTGGACACTCTTTATGCCACCATATAGTTCCTCTGAGGCTAGGTCCACATGGGGGCAGATTTGGGGGTCCACATGGAGATTCCGAGGCAAATCCGCCTCGTCTGGACCCCCTAAGGCAGACAGAGACACAGTATAGCGCCATAAACTTCTATGAGTATGTACTACTACTATAGCCTTCAATGTATACTGAGGCAATATATTTTTAACTACCACTAATAGCAGTGCTTTGTAGAGTAGAATAACACATATGTACTAATACATATACTATATACAAAAAAGTGTTAAAGAAACAAGAATATGTTTTAGATTTTAGATTCTTCATTGTAGCCCTCTTTGGCTTTGATGAGAGCTTTGCAGACTTCTCTTAATCAGTTTCATGAGGTATCACCTGGAATAATTTTCAATTAACAAGTATGACTTGGCAAGAGTTAATTTGTGGAAAATTTTTCCTTCTTAGCGTGTTTGAGACCATCAGTTGTGTTGTAACAAGTATGACTTGGCAAGAGTTAATTTGTGGAATATTTTGCCTTCTTAGCGTGTTTGAGACCATCAGTTGTGTTGTACAGAAGTCGTGTTGCTACACAGTTCTATACAGTGTTTAGCCCTATTCAACTACTGTTCTAATCCACATTATGAATTAAGAATGACTCAACTAATTAAAGAAAAATGACAATCCATCATAACTTTAAGGCACAATGGTCAGTCAATCCGGAAAATCTTAAGAACTTTGAAGGTATTCTCAGGTGCAGTCATGAAAACCATCAAACTCTATGATGAAACTGGCTCTCATGAAGGCTGCCCAAGGAAAGGAAGACAGAGTTACCTCTGCTGCAGAGAAGCTCATTAGAGCTACCAGTCTCTAAAACCACAAATTACCAGCACCTCAGATTAGAGCCCACGCATATGCTTCACAGGGATCCAGTACCAGACACATCTCAGCATCAACTATTTAAAGGAGACTATAATAAACAGGTCTTAAAGGTTCAATTACTACAAAGACGCAACTACTGAGAAACATCTACAAGAAGAAGAAGAGACGAGCATGGGCCAAGAAACACAAGGAATGGACATTAGACCAGTGGAAATCTGTACTTTGGTCTGAGTCAAAATGTAAGATTTGCAGTTCCAACTGACATGTGTTTGTTAGACTCAGAAAAGGTAAACAGATGGATTCTATATATGTAGTCTCACCATGAAGCATGTAGGATGAGGTGTGATGGCGTAGGGATGCTTTACTGGTGATTTATTCAAAATTCAAGGCACACCTAACCAGTGTGGCCCCAACAGCATTCTGCAGAGACATGCCATTCTATCTGGTTTACGCTTAGTGTGACCATCATTTGTTTTTCAACAGGACAATGACCCCAAATACACCTCCAGGCTATGTAAGGGCTATCTGACCAAGAAGTAGAGTGATGGAGTGCTTTGTCAGATGACATAGTGTCCACAACCACCCAACCTAAACCCAATTGAGATGGTTTGGGATAGGTTAGACTACAGTGCGAAGGAAAAGCAGCCAAGTGCTCAGCACCTCTAGGAACTACTTCAAGACTATTGGAAAACTATTCTAGTTGACTGCCACATGAAGTTGATTGAGACAATGTCAAGAATTTGCAAAGCTGTCATTAAAGCAAAATGGGGCTTCTTTGAATAATCTAAATAGTAAACATTTTCTGGTTTGCTTAACACTGTTATGCTTACTGCTTAATCTCATATGTGTTCCTTCATAGATAGTTGTTATGTCTTCTATATGAATCTACAATGTAGAAAAAAAAAACTTAGAAAAACCATGGAAAGGTGTGTAAACTCTTGACTGGTATTGTATATGTATACACACACATACAAAATATGTGGCGTTTTATAACAAAATATCAGTTCATGGTGTTAAAAATACTCAACCGTGGACTATCTTCAAGATAAACATGGCAATAAAAGTAATATCCTGATAGCCATCGGTGTATGTGTACACTGCTTGAAATGAAATTTTGCTATGTACAGTACAGTAGGTACTGAAATGCCTCAGGCACACATTTCCAACATGACTCCACTACTTCCTTTCTGTGTTAGAATCATTCATGTCTGCTACAGCGTCATAAATCATATAGACACCCTGCCATGTGATAGATCAATGCAGTGTGAAATCCCTTTTGACATTAGGAGGGTGAAGTTATGAAACAAGTCTTCAGATGTAATTGGAAGAATGTCTGTAGTTTGGCAGTTCAACAAGAAAAGTTTTACGGATAAGCTCCTTATCTGTTACACCATCAAATACCTGAAATGTCAAACATGCCATCTGCTACATTGCATTTTTATGTAACATGTCATATAAAGTAAGTAGCCATAAGGACTTGTTCACATCAGCATTACAGAATTCCATTTTCTTGCTCCATTCGGGATAACAGCACCCCCTAAGCCAAATAGCTCCCCAATGGGGGTCCATCAGATTTCCAGCCAGCAGTCGGGCATTTTGGCAGTCTTCAAGACAAAATAGTACAGCTTGCAGCAATATTTTGTTTTGTTTTCTAGTGGAAAGCAGCAACGGAGGTTCCAAACCGAAGCTCCAACACTAATATGAATGAACCCTAAGTTATATAAACTCCAAAAGGCTATACCTGCATGAATGATGATCTTGTCATAGCTAAGAACTAGAAATCACATCAGCACTCATTTGGAAGTCAGTATTACATACTTTCTCAAAAAAATCAAGCACAAGAAAGGAATTGTCATTTTGCTGCAAAACCTGGCATGCAGTGACATCTCAGACAGATATGTAAATGATTACAGTTGTGGTGTGATTAGATAAACATTCTTGCCATCTGAGGCTTGCCACCTGTGGTTTCCTCCTTGGCCTATAAAAAAAGCTCTCAGAAGTTACTTGTGTGTAGTGACCTCTTTTTCCGCTTGCGTAGAGCTTGTTGACCACTAGACGCCTCTAAGACGCAATCAAAGAGAATTCACGTAGTTAACAGAGATTTAGAGGGGCGCATTCTAGGAATGATCAAAGCTGGATGGTTGTATCGACAAATTGCCCCCCACCTGGGCTGTTGTGACCAGACTGTTAGAGGGTGTTGGGACCAGTGGATGCGTGAGGGCACACAAGGTGACCGGGCTTAGGATGAGCTCGACAGAGAACAAGCAGAGAGGAACGTCTGATCAACAAGCACAAGCGGCTTCAAATGTTTCATTGTCTGCCATCCAAAGACAGCTGGCTCCTTCATCCAAGCCCCTGTGTCTGTTGAAACCATTTCCAGGTGCTTGGCTGAAGGAAATGTGGTCTCATGGTGCCCATTACATGTATTGCCCTTGACACCCACTTTTTGTCGCCTCCTTTTGCAGTGGTGTTATGAATGAGGAAACTTAACTGCTTCGGAGTGCAACTGTGTTGTCTTCAGCGCCGAATCCAGGTTTAGTTTGGGCGTGTTTGTTTCTGCAGTCCTAGGAGTGAGTGCCTCAATCATGCCTTTGTTTGGAGCAGCACTCTGTGCCCCACTTCTGGGTTGAGAGACTGGGGGGCCATTGCATACGACAGTCATTCACCTCTAGTAGTGGTACGAGGGACAATGGCAGCTCAGCGATATGTTCAGGACATCCTGCAGCCACATGTGTTCCTCTCATGGCAGGGCTACCAAGAGGCATTTTCCATCAGGATAATACATGGCTGTACATGACAAGGATGTCACAGGAATGCCTCCACAACTTTGTCACACCTCCGTGGCCTACCTGGTCACCAGATTTATCACCAATAAAACATTCTAGGATACCAACTTTGAAAACCTATGAAGTGGAACGATCTAGAGACTCCTTAAATGTGGACAGATATGCCGCTGGATACCATACAGAACCTACATGCCTGCCTGTATCACATCTTGTGTCTAAACTAGAGGCGGCCCAACAGGGTACTAGAGCCTCCATGCCCGCTCGTATCACATCTTGTGCCTCCTCTAGCTTGCCGTCTCCAGCCGCCTCCCTTCAGGCGTTCACTTTTCTGCAAAAACTTATCCTTTTGTTCTGATATTGTAATCACTTACTTATATCAATGTTACAATCACACAGTGAAAGTTTGATTCGATTTGGACAACTCATCCTAGGTGCTTGATTTTTTTTGACAATGAGTGTACAAGGTCACATGTGATAACCAATCACTCATTTACTGTTAATATATAAAAAAATAGGTTTTCTATACAATAAACAAAATATTTTAGTGAGGTTATTTACAATTACATCATTTGGGGTGTTGACTGTTTCTGTGGTAGAAATACTATAGACTGCTGAGGAGCCAACGTATAGTCGGAAGTAGAAGTATTAGACTGTAGTAAGAGTTTACAAAAAATATGAAGGTACAGTATCAGATTTCTTGATTTCTTGCGGTAGATATTCATAATACTCCACTCAGACCTTTGCATTCCAACAGTCATTAATAGTAGAGATGAGCGAGCATACTCGCTAAGGGCAATTGCTCGATCGAGCATTGCCCTTAGCGGGTACCTGCCCGCTCGAGAGCAAAGATTCGGCTGCCGGTGGCGGAAGGGGAGCGGCGGGGAAGAGCGGGGAGGAACGGAGGGGAGATCTCTCTCTCCCTCTCTCCCCCCCGCCCCCCCTGCTCATGGCCGCAACTCACGTGTCACCCGCACCGGCACCCTAACCTTTGCTCCCGAGCGGGGAGATACTCGCTAAGGACAATGCTCGATCGAGCAATTGTCCTTAGCGAGTATGCTCGCTCATCTCTAATTAATAGGCATTGTGCAATTCATCTGTTGTCTAGAGTTAATAAATTGCAAGAAAGGGGAAATATATTGCCTTGTTTGAAGTAATTTTACACAGGAAATTGATTCCCCACACGACTAACGACAGATGTACTGTCTGTGTATATCTGCGATTGGGACAGAAAGTCTACTGTAGGCAATGGTATTACTGTCAGGTAGCTAAATGAAAGATATGAAGAAATACAGTAGTTAAAGTGGTATTCCATGCATTTATTATTAACCTAACCTCATTGCCAGAAACGTAGTGAAGGTTTAACTCCCATTGAAATCGGTGGCTCTAAACCAACGTGGATGTCTAGCAGTGGGCCAGTGGGCCAGAGGATTAGATAATAGGTGGGGAACCTGAGTGGTGGGCCTCTGCCAATCAACTATTGCTGACCTATCTCGAGGACAGGAATGCCCAGGATACACGTTTAAATTACATAGACAGTTATGGAATATGAATAAATGAAGGTGTAAGTTTAAGGGCTTCTTCACAGGGGCATATGCACATTTTCAAGTGACTTAGCGCACTTTTTTTGAACACTGAACAAGGCTATTTTTTGCATCAGCGTATTTTACTGTACTTTTTCTGCCCCCAGAACATGCTCATTTGCATGCGGCAAACATGACGCACCACTTGAAATGGCTTATTTAGTGTGGTGAGTTGCTGATGTGTTCTTTTTCCATCCGAATTACGCAGTGTATTATGTATCTCCTTGTCTATTGCTTGTGCATTTGCGCACCCTCCATTGACTTCTATGAGGACCTTTGGTGTGCAAATGCCCATAAGAGTAGAGCATGCAGCGTTTTTTATTGCTCGACCAAGTGCCGGCCACTTTACAGAGGTCAGAGCAGAGACTTTTGCTGCTTCCGCTCTGATCCCTGTGTAATTATGGCAATGTCAGTAGGCGTAAAATAGGCTGATCGATTGGAATCCCGAGTGACGGACCCCAGCTGATCAACTATGGATGATCTATCCTAAGGATAGGTCATCAATAGTATTTGCCCTGGAAAATTCCTCTAAAGTGTCACTAACGTTTCAAGCAACTTGTGCTTATATGATGGCCAGTGTGAAACTGCTATATATTTTATTTACTGTACTTAAAGTGATGTTTTTGTGCTCAAAAATCTCTTTAATGTGCTCTCTTACTTGCCCCTAACTTGCTGTTCACTGTTTGCTAGCTCTTGACAAAGAGACACTAAGATGGCAGAGCATGTAATAAGTCATCAGTGCTCATTGAGCTTCATGCAGAAAGCAGAGAGGAGAGGGAGGGAAAGGCACACATAGAGAGCTGCAAGTAGAGCTAATGGTGAGATCTTCTACTGTTTATACATATGAACAGACTGCACAACAGAGCAGCAATTCCTTCCACCAGTCCTGAGTGGATAGAGAATCAGCTTTCAAGGGAGAAAATGTGAAAATGCAGGTTACAAGTCATATAATGGCCAGAAATAGTATTATTCCTCCTGTACACACATGGCAACTTATTCTAAAAAATTATCTAAAAAACTTAAATACATTTTCGAGGGACTAATTTTGAAGGTGATGAAAAGATGCTAAGTTAATCTCAGATCCTGGCAGTTTTACTCCTTACATGCCACAAACAATAGCAACTGCAGCATGGAAGAAGATGATAGGGAGGGGGATCCTTCTGTCACCCATTGGTACCCCTCAGTGTGATTGCAAGGTACCGATGGGTTGCCATCGCAGCCAAAAGCCTGAGAAAGAACTCCATGTCTGCCATGTAACTCAGCCTATTAGCCTACTAGACCTTGCCTCTGGCAGAGTCTAACAGGCTGCTGTCATAGGTTTAGTAGAATGTACAAGATAAGCAATGCTATGTACTATCCTAGCAACTGAACTTTCACATCATCAAGTACCATAAAAAAAAGTTAAAGTTTAATTTAAAGAAAAAAAATAGGCATTTTCCTCACAAAAACTCTTTTAAATGGATAAAATACCAAAGAAAATTAAAAAAAAAAATACTGCATTTGTAATGACCTGATGAAAATATTTTGTAATTTATCTCATATGGTGAACTCTGTAAAAATAACTCTAAAAAGTAATGCCAGAATTGCTATTTTTCTTTCGTTTGCCTCCCAAAAACTGCAATAAAAAGCAATCCAAAAGTCACATGTACCTCAAAATGGTACCAACAAAAACTACAACTCTTCCTGCAAAAAAACAAGTTACGTTCATTGCCAGAAAAGTTTTATCAATCTTTAAAATGCGGTCATGCAGATTCAATTGTTTTTCTTTAAAAAATGTGCAAAAGTAGTAAAAAACTTTTTTAAAAGGTATCACAGTAATCGTGCTGATCCAGATAACAAAGTTATGTTATTTTTGCCGAATGATGAAGGCCATATAAACAAAAATTCAAAAACAACGGCAGAGTTTCTGAGGTATTTTTTTCCATCTCCCTCCCAAAAATGTAATAAAAGTTATATAACACATTACATTGACTCTAGGGGGGTGCCATTAAAAAGTACAACTTGCAGCAAAAAGATAAGCCCATTGATTTCAATGCGGTGTAAAATTCACGTGGATTCTGATGCAGATTTCAGTGCAGGAGGAACTTCGGCATGCTGACTAAGCAGAGAACCAGGAACTAGACTCAAGAAGCTTGACTGAAGACAGGCTTACGGGCTACCAGTTCCTTTGCCTATATTGTCTACGGAGACTCCACTGCTTGCCCGTCCGGAGGAGGCTGCTGCTATTAGATCATTTTCGTGTTGTGTCGCTCACACAACCCCAACAGGTGAGAACCTCTTCTGTCGGTTCTATAGTTTTATCCCGCTAGTCCTACACAAGGAGCGCAGTTTTTGTTTATTTTATAGACTGATTTCAGTGCAGAACCCACATTAGTAAATCTCAGAAAAGCCTAGTCAAAATACTTGCTTTATATATATTTTTTTTTCTTTTAGAATTTGTCTCCTGTATTTTATTTAAAATACAGGAAATACACATTTGTGTATATACGCCACTGGTATATTTAATAGGCAATCATATTACAAGATCCATCCATGCATTCTCTGTAGACTTGAATGACAGAGGAGCTGGCAGCTCTGTACGAAACAGGTGTTTTCTTCATTAAACCAGAATGATCTATGCTGCTATTAGGAAACTACATGAAGCATGGACTCTGCATCTGGAGTCATATGAAATGGCATGAAAGCAATAATTTGCTGGAAATTATAAGTATTATGTCAAGTAAGAACTTGCTCTTTTTATTTCCAGAAGTGTGATAACAGGATGCTTTGCTCCAAATGCTACATTATAACAATTATTAGGAAAGATGTATGCCGTGCCATGTCTGTGGTTCACATCGGTGCATATGCCCCAAAAATCTCCTGCCATATACACCAAAATGCATATTGAGTTCAAAGGAGTTGTACCACAGGATGAAGTTATCCCTTATCTATAGGATAAGGGAAAATTATGGGATTGTTGAGAGTTCAACTGCATCACAATATATGTCAAAATTACTCCCTCAAGGCAAATATTTGGATATTACAGGGTTTTCCCTGTGATTAGCTATTGGCAATCCACAGGTAGGGATAACTATTTGATAGTTGGGGGTTCGAACTTTGAGACCCCCCTGATTATAAGAACAGGGGTCCCAAAGGTCCCTGAATTAATGGAGCAGTGGTCATTCAAGTGCCCCCTTGCTCCATTCATTTCAGTGGGACTGCTGGGGATATCCGAGCACTTGAGCTCAGCTATTTCTGACAGTCTTATTCAAATCACTGGAGCAGAGGTGCATTTGTATGACCACTGCTCCATTCTTTTAGGGATCTTTGGGACCCCTGTTCTTATGATCGGTGGCGGTCTCAGAGTTCGAACCCCCACCTATCAAATAGTTATTCATACCCTGTGGATAGCCAATAGCTAATTACAGGAAAAACCATGTAATATCCAAACATTTGCCTTGAGGGAGTAATTTTGACATATATTTGGCCAATACTGCAACCTCAAAGGGGCTTTCCAAAACTAAGATCAGAAGCAGCACAGCACTGGAGATAAAGGACCTGTGATGACATCACCGGCATGCTTCGCCCCTGATCACACGACAGTGATGCTCATCCTGACTGACTTACATGCTCCGCCCCTGATCACGTGAGGGTAACACTCATCCCAACTGAATGACTTACATGCTCCGCCCCTGATCACACGACAGTGACATCATCAAAGGTTTTGCATCCTTGTGCAGATTACGGGCAGACTATAGACCCCCTGCAGCCTCAGTTGCTATGGAATACTAATGAACACCTAGCCAGACAGCAGCCGTGTGCATACAGGACCTGTGATGATGTCACCGTCATGTGATCGGGGCAGAGCATGTAACTCCCTCAATAACCCACTCATGGGCAGGTCATTGTTAGAAGTTTGATTATGAAATTGGTCATCGTCTGCCACCAGGTACCCATGCTGATCAGCTGTTTGAAGAAGCTGTGGAGCTCCACTACATAACAGACACAGTGTTACCATACAGTGCGGCATGGGGTCCCGTGGTCGGCGCGCGTCGCTCCGGCGTCGGCTCCAGCAGCCTGGAGCCCTGTGTCGAGGTCATCCCAGCAGCTTGGGTTGGCCAGTGGGCGGTGGCGTGGGCGTGCCCGCCCATAGGGTGCCGCCCGCACTCCTCTGTGCTTCTTATACAGCAGTGGGTGGAGTTGCCTCCTCCCACTCTCCGCCCCTGGGCGGAACCTTGTGGTTAAAAGACTGGCAGTGAACTGAGCTCATTGCCAGTTATTGGTTCTGCATGCACCTAGCCAGTCTGTCTGCGGGTCTCCTCAGTCAGTCCCTAGTTGTCGGTCAGCTCCCTCTGGTCCCCTGTTACTCAGTCTGTTTTAGTTGGTTCTGTTTGCCTCTAATCTAGTCTGGCCCAGTCAGCACTAGTTGCTATCCAGCACCCTGCCAGTTGCCTGGGAGTTCCATCTCCAGCCTTGTCAGTTTGTTGGTCTGATTCATCTGCCTCCTCTGTCGGCACTCTGTTCCCCCCATTAGGTAGGTTCCTGCTTGTCAGTCGCCAGGTCCCTAGCCAGGGCAGGGACCGCCATCCAGTTGTCCGCCTGGGGTTAGCCAGGGCCGAGGCAAGTAGGCAGGGACAGTGGGGGTGCGGGAGATCAGGGCACCCCAACTGGCGCTCGGGGGGCAGAGTGCCGTAACACACAGTTCATAGTGGATGTGCCTTGTATAGTAGACTAATCTCATTATCTTGAGTGGGACTGAGCTGCACATAGGCCACGTGAAATATAAATAAGGCATTGCTGACCAAGAAAAGACCGCAGTGCTTACCTAAGACCCACGGCCTCTTCAAACAGCTGACTGGCAGGGTCCTGAGAAGAAGACTGATCTGATATTGATGACCTATCCTGAAGATAGGTCACCAGTATCCTAGTCCCGGAAAATCGCTTTTTTGCTGTATTGAAAATATAATGTAGGCAATTACACTTTTCAAAACTATTGTGTAAAAGTATGCACAAGACCCAATTCACACGAGCGTATTTGCACTGCGGGATCTGGAGCTCTGGATCCTGCAGCAAATCCAGCCCATAGGACATGCATTTCCATGCCCATGAGCGGAAATCCATTGTGATATTCCGCTCGTGGGATGGAAATCACAGCATGTCTTATTCTCGCAGAGGATTGCACTATCCACATCATCACCGGCCCGATGGCTGTGCATTGCACATGTGCGGCTGTGCACCAGCCAGCACATTAACGGAGCAAAGAGAAGACGCCGGACAGGTAAGCAGGGGCACAGGGTAACATCCCGCTGTGCGGATCTCGCAGTTGGAATCCGACCCGACCATCTGCATTCGGCCTAAAGTACATATACATAGATTTTTTTAAGTAGGAGTCAATGACAGGTGTACAGCACTGAGCACCAGTTTAAGGCCTCCTTCCCATGAACAGATTTAAATTCGCTGCGTTGCCCGCAGCTAGAACCTAATAGCTCAGTGCTCACGGTGCGGAATTCCGCACCGTGAACTCACCTGTCCTCACCTGCGGCATGCTCTATTTGCCGCGGGTGTATGCACGGATGGCTTCCATTGCAGTCAATGGAAGCCATCCGTTCACGCTATCTTCCGCTGTAGCACAGCGGAAGATAGCGTGAAAACGCTTCCCCGCCTACCGCCGCCGTGTCATGTGACCCGGCCGGCCGCGTCATGTGACGCGGTGGGCGTGTCACATGAAGCGGCGGAGGTGGGCGGGGAAGCGTCATGCGGGAGCGAGGACGCCAGATCCGCAGGTAAGGATGGGGTCTCCTGGGGGGCGCCGTGACGGGCTTCGCCACGGAATTTCGCGGCGGAGTCCGTCACGGCAGTGTGCAGCTGGCCTTAAGCAGGTGTAGAAAAATGCTACAAAATGAGAATCTTTTCAAAAACAAAAATGCTAATAGTTTATTTTTGTTAATGAACAAAACAGAAATGTAAAGCAAATCAATTTTTGGTGGGACCACGCTTTGCCTTCAAAACAGCATCTAATCCATTAGGTGGACTTACCCAAAGTCAGGGATTTTGTAGGTTTATAGCCAGGGGTATGATTAATTACTTACACCAAACAGGTGATAATAATCATTTTTATATGTAGGTTGAAATACAGTGATTAACTGATACAGAAGCAGCTGTGCAGAAGGCTCAAAACTGGGTGAGAAACAGCCAAACTGTGCTACAAAGGTGAGGTTATGGAAGACAGTTTTAAGACACAAGGTGATTGTTCTGCATCGGCAAGGTCTCTCCCAGGCAAAGATTTCAATACATTGCATACGGGCGGCATTTCATGCATACCACCGTTATGAAACAGAGTGGGAATTTTTATTATTTTTAAAAAAGAGCCATATCACGCATGACCGCATGTGCGTGATACACGGGCATGCACAGTACACTCGCAGCCATATGCCGTCGCTAACGGCTCTTTGTTGGCAGAACTAATATTTACAAATAACAGTATAAAGCTGCAGGGAGACTAATATGGCCGTGAACATGAGGCCTTAGCTTTTTGCTTCTTTCATTAATTAATTAACTTTGTCTCTCACTATAATTTAGAATTAAAGGAGTTGTCTGGGGTTAGAAAAACATGGCTGCTTTCTTCCAAGCACAGTGCTGCCCTTGTCCATAGGGTTGTGTGTGGTATTGCAGCTCTATTGAAGTGAATGGGAGCTAAGCTGCAATAACAGACACAACCCATGGGCAAGGGTGGCACTATGTTTGGAAGAAAGCAGCCATGTTTTTCTAACCCTAAACAACCCCCTTAAAGCTAAGTAATATAATATATAAGTAATATAAAGTATTATTATGTTTGCGTTTCCTCTTACTCCTGAGTCTGGCTGTAAAACAACTGACTGCAAAAGGAGGCCTGCAATACCTGACAAAGTGTATAAAGACCCACCTTTTGTCTAAGCCCTGCCCCTCAGGTGTTTGCTATGCAAAAATGAAAGAGATCATACAAAAGTATCACTCAACATTGTACCTGACATGAATATGAATTGTGAATCCCAATGTGCCCCAGATTAGAGCATTTTCTGTATCTGGAGATTATAGTCAAAGGACCTTCTGCACGCTTTTAGAAGACAGATCTCTAAAGAATTTAGTGTGTGCCATAATATGCAGATTCACCCCATCTTTATCCCTAACCTCAGGCCTTCTTAAGAGTGTTTTAGTTAATCCACAGTATGTTTAATTGTATCTTTGCTCTTGCTTATAAACCAGCCTGTGCTCGCTGAAAAACAAGCAAATGCAGCAAATCTAAAATTCCATAAAGACCTGCAGGTTATTGAAACATTACAAAATACCGCGCTTCTAAAAATAAAATCATATTACGGAATTGCGAGTTATGCCATCAATGTGTAAGACTTGTAGAAAAGGCCCTCTAGTGGAAATCACAGGTTATCAGTATTTGAAATTATAGGTCAAAGCTTGTCTATGCAGAGAATCTATAAGAACACTGATGCCCTCTGTTAACCCCTTACATGCCATGATCAATGTTGATCGCCGCATGCATTAGGTAAACAGAGAGACTACATCGGCCCTCTGCCATGAAACCTCAGAGGGCTGATGGATTGCATTATCAACTGGACGCCTGGCAAAAGTACTTGGGTCTACCATGGCTTGCAGTACGGTGTATTTTCTGAATGATCATGGCATCGCAGGTTCAAGTCCCCTACAAGGACATAAAAAATGTAAATAAATAAAAATAGTCCAAAGAACATTGAAAAGATTAGTAAAGAAAAAACCTTCGGGCGCACTTATCCCCTTTGCTGTTTGAAATTTTAAAAAAATGTAAGCATTACATGTTTAGTATCGTTGCATCTGTACTGACCAGTACCATAAATTGAACACACTTTTTTTTTATCACACATGGCAAACACCATTAAATAAGAAAAGCAAAAAAAAGCAGCCAAAATGTTTTTTTTGTTCATTTCGCCTCCCAGCAAACACAGCAAAAGCGATAAATAAGTCATATGTCCTCCAAAATGGTATCAATAAAAATTACAGCTTATCTTAAAATAAAAACATGCCAAAATAGAGCTCAGTTGACGGGAAAATAAAAACATTATGGGTCTTTGAATGTAGTGATGGAAATTTTCTTTATTAAAAAAGGGTTGTCTTTTTGCACAAAAATGGAAAAACCTAAAAAATATATAATTTTGGTATTGTTGTAATCAAACCAACACGTGCAGAAAAACATTATGTCATTTAGGCCTTAGTAACACGGACGTTTTTTCCCGCCATTTGCGGATCGCATGACGGATGCGCATCTGCAAATGGCGTGACCGGGGCTGAAAAATTGCCCGAAAAAACTGCTCCTTTATGAGTTCTCCTGAACTGCTCTCTGTAGTATTCCGCAGCCGGGGATTTAAAATCCCCGCCTGCTGAATGAGCTGCCTCTGATTGGTCCCTGCACTGAGCCAATCAGAGGCAGCACTCACCCATTCATGAATTCATGAATGGGTGTGAGTGAGAGCTGCCTCTGATTGGTCAGGCTGTGACCAATCAGAGGCAGCTCATTCAGCAGGCGGGGATTTTAAATCCCCAGCTGCGGAATACTACAGAGAGCAGTTCAGGAGAACTGCCGCCGGCCGCGGCTGAACTCCGTCTGCCGGGACCAGGTGAGTATATATATTCTTTTTGTTTTTACACATTTCTGGATGAATTGCAGGGAAGGGCTTATATTTTTAAGTCCTTCCCGAAAATTCATCCCGCGCTCGCCGGCAGCCCATTGCTTTCAATGGAGCTGGCTGTATTGCCGGCTCCATTGAATTTAATGGGCAAACATCATTCTTCTCTGCCACAGCTGTTACAGCTGTGGCAGAGGAGAATTATTTGTCTGCTATATGTTCTCAATGGGGTCGGCGCTGCTGCCGCCGGCCCCATTGAGCGCATATAGAGAAGAGAACAGGAATCGCAGATAGGTGCGATCTGCGATTTCTGTTCTATAATTTATCGGACGAGCGCATAAAAAGCGCTCATGTGTCCGATACCATTGCGAAGTAATGGTTTTATAAAATCGCCGGACGCATGCGCATGCGCAAATCGTGTGAAAAAACGCCCGTCTGACTGAGCCCTTATACTGCACAATAAACAGTGTAAAAAAAACCCCAGCAAAATTGATGTTTTTTCACCTAATCCTATATTGGTACCCTAAAATGGTGCTAATAAATACTACAGCCTACAAAGAACAAGCTCTCATATGGCTGTTTCAACAGAAAAATAAAAAAACATGGCTTTTCAGAAGTGTAGATGAAAATCTCCCCAAAATTGAAGCATCCTTAGGTCCAAACTAGGCAACTTCCTTAAGGGATTAAAGGAGGTTGTGCCAAAATCACAACCCGTGTTCATATGCCCTATTAGGGCATATGAATTTCATACAGTGGGATCTCCAGTGCAAAACCCTTCTTCTATGACCAGGAACAGAGAACCACTCTGTAAGAGTGCCTCCATTTTGGCGGATCTTGTATTGTCCTTATGTTACAGGTTACTGTTCATGTGAATGGCTATCTTGTAATACTACATTCCGCCTGCAGTGGCTGATGCAGGAATAGTCTGGCTGGCCACGGCTTACCCTGACAAAATCAACTATTTGCCATGGCTGCTGGGAGTGAAACCTCAGTGTAGCGGTTCAGGCACCAGTGTGGAGCCTCAGGCGTAGCAGCCACAGGTCTGGAGAGTAGTCATGGATGAGCCAGGAGTCAGCAACGGGAAGTCTCGGTTTGCATTAAAAGGGATCAGGCAGGTAACTTAGCCAGATGAAAAGCCAGAAGTCAGTATCAGGAGGTCTTGTCGCAATAGCAGAGGAGCAGACAGAAGTGGAGCTTGATTAGTCAATGCTTAGGAGCAGAATGATCACGTGTTGGTGCAGTGGCAGGGTCAGGCTTTTATAATGAGCCCAATCAGGAACAGAGGCAGGGTCAAGACCAGGAGGCAGGAACTAGATAACGTGAATCATGGAACAAGGCTGGGAGTCGTGCAAGGTAACAGTCCACAGGCTGGATAGCTCAGCAGTGAGAGCCACTGACAAGAGTGCAGGAGGTCCCCATTTTGATTCCTGACACTGGAGCTGTTTGCTCCAGGTGCCCTATTTGAAAAGCACTATCTCTGATGAGACAACGCCTCTAAGATACTTAGGGTAGATTTTTGTAGCTAATGAAGTGACTGACCTTCCACTATTGCCATAAGGAGGGTGCTCACCTTACCCTCAAAGTTATGCTTACTCTATTTGGTGCGGAGATCTATGAGAGTCATCCTGTACAGGTCCCTTGCTATCTTATGGAAACCAGTGATTGAGCCTGAACAGGCAGCCATCTATCTATATCTCTATCTATCTATCTATCTATCTATCTATCTATCTATCTATCTATCTATCTATATATATATATATATATATATATATATCAGTTTTCATTTTACTCTTCTATTTTCCAGGTTCAAGGGCTCGCTATACAATTTTTTAGCACAGGAGTTCTCTTCCTTGGTTTCTTAGAACTGTGACATTTATATTCACTGATATGAACATCTAAATGGTGTCTGATCAACTGTGCGCATATTTAGAGGCACAAACATCAATCGTACCATGGTGAGCTGCCGAGAATTAACAGCTGCGCTCTCATTCCACTCATCTGGAGCTTTAATATAGCAAACCAAGAGATATTCTTGCCAAGAGACAAGAGAGGCAACGGTAGTATGTGCAATAAGAGAATGACTATGTTGTCTCACTTTAGCATTGTCTTATTACAGATTCTTCTTTGGAACAGAAAGCTCAATTCTCTGGCATAAAGCATCATTCTTCATCGCTGTACAATGTGATCCAGGTGCATCTTGCTGTGAAAACACTAACTTTAACTGCCATTTTCCAGACTTTAAACTGACTCCATGGGATTTATAACAGTTGTTTCAAGCAGTTCAGAAAACAAGAGAAACAAACAATCTCCCTCCTCACACCATTTGCAAGGAAGGCATTTTAATCTATCTGAAAAAGACACAAGCACGCTGCTGAACAAATCCGAAACAAGGCATGAATGCTGGCATGATGAACATACCTTATGGTCTCCATTATCCTACGTGCTCCATATAAATAAAGCTAATCAAGATAAGTTAGGTGTGAGAGCAGAAGTGTTGTTTTGGGATACGTTTAATGGATATGTACTTATGTAGTTGGATATGGCACAAATGCTTTATCTTACAGAATAATCTCTCTGGACACTTTGCTGGCATATCGAAGTCTATCATGCCAATGCTATTTTAGAGCACCAAGCAAAAACCACAAAATGATGTGGTTGCAAGGAAAATTGAAGAAGCAGAAACAGTTTATCTTTTCTGCCTTCTTAATCACTGTATACAGAGTGCTCAATAATAATAATAATCTTTATTTGTATAGCGCCAACTTATTCCGCAGCGCTTTCAAGCATGGGAGAAACACAAGCAATATAACAATTACATGTGATATACATTCAGTTTGAAACAAACAGGGTGGGGGTAATACAGGAGGTACAAAGGAGGGGTAAGATAAGTCATCGAGGAAATACAGGCAGTACAGGAATTACATGTGGAAATCAGTTATTAAGTTAAGCAACGTGGAAGGTTTGGGGAGCCATAGGGATGGGCGAGGGACTAGGTCAAGAGATTTGGTATGCATCCCTGAAGAGGCGCATTTTTAAGGCGCGTCTGAAGTTTTGTGCATCGGGAAATATCCAGATGCCTTGGGGTAGAGCGTTCCAGAGGATGGGTGCTGCTCTAGTGAAGCCCTGTAGGTGAGCATGTGAGGTTCGTATTAGAGGGGTCTTTAGTCTGAGTGTGGCAGCAGATTGGAGTGTGCGGGCTGGGTGGTGTACGGACAGGAGGGAGGCGATGTATGGTGGTGAGGCAGCATGATAGAATGCAAATAAATGCAAAAAAATGTACCCGCGCCGCTATGGACTAAAAACTTCTATTTTTAAAAGTCATTCAATAAGCTACGCTTTTTTGTAGTGGATGGGTAGCCAATGCTGTGAAAGACAAAGTGCGGAGGCGTCTGAGAAATGGCTGGATAGAAAAATGAGTGAATTGTGTACACAATAGAGGTGGCAATATTAGTAAAACAAAAAATGAAATAACTATATTAAGAACCTTAACAATAATAATCAATTAAAAAACTAATTATGTCTGCCAACTTTTTCAAAGACCTAGCCTCAATCAATTCCACTAACTAGGCCATGCTAAATAAATAGTAGATGCTACTGTAGCAAACACAAATATTAGCTTTCTTTAAATGGTACCATTAAAAAATGCAACTTGTCCTGCAAAAAAACCCTTCCATACTGCTGGAAAAATAAAAAAGTTGTGGGTCTTGGAAAGCAAGAATAAAAAAATCATAATGAATACAATATTTTTGACAATCGGGACATGGTCACGTGACCACATCCCCCAATTATTATACTGCTACATTTTTTTACTATTAGAAACCGCGTTACAGTACGTCCACATATGATGTACTATCCACAGTGGAAAATCTACTATGGATTTGTCGTAGATTTCCATGCGGACTTGCCACAGATTTCACTCCTTTATTTGAAAAGCCGCAGTAGAAATTGACATTTTCAATTTCATGAAATTTCATCTACTTGGCTTTTATAATGTTTTATGCAGCATACTTTCTGCATAAAAATCTGTGGTAGTAAATATGCAATGTATACACCATATGTGGACATACCTTTAACCCCTTTAGTGGCACGCCCAAAAAATCTCCGGGGCTTGCTGCACTGACCATGCAGTTAAATCCCGGAAGATTTTCATGGACAGCTCTAGTGCTAAAATGCTGGCAAGGACACACATTTATTGTGCCACTTGTAAGACAGTCCTTCAGGGGGTGGGGGCGGCACAGACACTCTGGACAGGACAGTTCATAAACTTACGTTAGTTTATTTTAGAAAACAAATAGAAAAAGTCCAATTCTACATAATAAATGAAAAGGGTGCTCAAGTCCACACAGCAGGATGTTGCTCTCTCCTCAGCTTGTCAGACACTGGACTTCCCTGGAGCTGCAGTCTTTTATGCTCCAGTAACGGGGTCAGTGCCTACAGTTGAGCTACCTGAGAACTAGGGTGAAGTTTTGGACTGGACTGCCACCCTGTCCAGACTAAGATCCTGGGAGGGAGATATACTCCATCCACAACTTCACCCTTTAACTGCCTACACACTGTACACGTTTGCCACTTCAAATTACCTCAGGAAAATCTCCAGGGCTTGCTGCGCTGACATGGTAATAATAAACCAGCCACTGAAGGGGTTAAGATGGATGTAACTGGTTGAGCAGACATTGAAGTGTCTTAAGTGTCTTAAGTGTATCTTAAAAGTGGGGAATGTGTAACTCCACTTTTTCTCCATACCTGGTTAACTGGCAATGTGAAAAAACACAACTTATTCTAATGAAATGGGGAAAAAAAGTGGTATTAAAAATAAAACTAAAAATGAGAAGTATGAGGGCAGTCTGACAGCAGTGATTAATGGAAATGTAACTAGAAAAATACAACTGAACTTCAGTGAATAATAAATTTCAACGCTGCATTGATTTACCAGAGGAGATCATGTTCTTGTCAAACAAGCTTAACTGATTTTTGACATTATGATAAAGGAACATAAAATAAAGAAGAAATAATATAGTCTTCATATTATCAGGAGGGTTATCATTGATGCTTTCACGGGTAGTCATTAAATTATGACATTTTGCATTCAGAAAACCACAGAATTTAATACATTTCAACAAAAAAAACTTAACCTTCTGTCCAGATTCAATTTTTAACCAAAGGAAAATTATTGTAAATTGATCTGAAGGACAACTCTTAAAGCCTAGGTTATTTGCAGTTTCCACAATGGAAGTTTTAAGAACACTACAGTCAAAGTAGCATACAGTAACTTTTGGAAATATTTCAGGATTTGTTTTGAGAAACTAAACTTTTGGGTGACTTTTTAGAACAAGTTGCCATGTGTATACCTGAGGAATAGCAGCATTTCTGGCCAATATATAGTTTCCACTTCTCTAGACTCAATTTTGAATGGGTGGAGACTATCTGCTATGACGTTCCCCACGTACTGTATACAGAGAAGAGGAGATCCTGCTCCCCTATCTTAGCAGCATATCCCCCAAAAAAGCAACAGCATAAAGGACATTATACAGCACTATTGTGCAGTGTAGATGTGAATACACCGAGGTGAGCTAAAACACATACTAAAAGCTGCTGCATCATCTGTGTTAGTCTCTGCCTGCCTCTGTCTCCCTCCCCCTTACCTTGATGTCCATAGAGGTCCTGGGCATCAACTGTAACTTGATCTTTTTGTGTATAGATGTTTATGCATGGATTTTGTCAATGAATTTTATCAGCGATCAAGGCAGAAGACGGGAGAGGAGATTAAAACTGTAAATTAAAATTGAGTTACTATATGAGCAGTTGCTGATTTTGCAAGACTGAACCTAATTTCTAGAAAGCTTTAGTTTCATTAGATAGTTGCAGTCAAATAATTATCTATGAGAAGAAACAGATTGATATTGTACCTAAAGTTGAAATTAATAACTGCATAAAGCTATGTTGTAGTTTTGTTTTGTACAGAGCCATAACAAGGCTTCCATAGACATGCAGAAAGCCTTTATTGTGTCCATATATATCTAGATGTGATATGGGTGGGCATGGAGGCATGCAGGTTACATGTGGTATGCGGAATCTTGGTCCACATTTGCTGTAGGTTTTCCTCTAGGTCATGCAAACTCATAGGCTGTTAAGGTTGTCACCCCAGTTAGTTCCATATATGTTCTATAGGTGATTAATCTGGTGACCAGGCAAGCCACAGAAGTAAGGCAAGGTTGTGGAGGCAGTCTTGCAACATCCTTTCTGTGTGCAGCTGAGCATTATCCTGCTGCAAAATGCCTCTTGGAAGCCATATTATGAGAGGCAACACATCTGGCTGTAGGAACTCTTGAACATAGCACTGAGCTGTCATTGTCCCTCATACCATTACTAGACGTGGACAACTGTCATATGCGATGGGCCCCCAGACAATTATACCCGCCGTGGGGTCAGTGTGCTGCTCTATAGCAAAGGCATGATTGAGGTTTCCAGACACAAATATGGCCATCAGTGCCCAAACTAAACCTGGATTGACTGCTGAAGTCAACCCATTTCCATTCCGTAGCATTTCATTTTCATAGTTCATGACACCACTGCAAACAGAGGTGATAGTGGGTAGGTGTCAAAGGCAGTACATGTAATGGGCTCCCTGACACCAAGTGTCCTTTAGCCAAGTACCTGGAAATGGTTCAAACAAACACAGAAGCCTATAATGATGGTGCCCCCTGTCTCTGGATGGTGGACAACAAAACAGTTGGAACTGCTCATGCTTGTCAGGTGAACAGCCAATCCTCTCTGCTGGTGGTTTGTCGAGGGCTTCCTGATACCGTTCGCCTCATGTGCATGCCCTCACACATCCACTGATCCCAACTCCTCCTAACAGTCTGGTCAGAGCGGCCCAGCTTCTAACATTCCAATAATTCAAACTCTGTTAACTGGGCAAAATCTCTTCAGTTGCATTGCAGAGTCATGTCTGGTGATCAACAAGCTCTACACAAATGGAAAAAGATGTCACTACACACAAGTAGCCTGAGAGTCTTTTATAGGACAAGGGAGGAACCACTTTTAGGGCCTCAGATAACAAGACCGTTCATCTAATCCCATCACAACTCTAATCATTTGCATATCTGCCTGAGATGTAACTGCATGCCAAGTTTTTCAGCCAAATAACATCTCCTTCTAGGGGCTTAATTTTGTTTGTCAACGGGTGTATTACTATTATTTATTTTGTTCTGTTGTTATTATATGGTGTAACTTCTTATTTGCTTTTTTCGATTTTATTGTAAGCATTGCAATATCTTGTACAAAAGAGAAGACAACAGTATTCTAGTAGTCATCTTCTTGTACACAGGGGGCAGTATTAAAGTAGTTTAAATACATAGGCAGCTCCGTGACTATTAGGTAATTGTTCATTATTGTTTTATGCAAGCTACTAAACTTTGCTCAATGGCAAAACATTAATATCACAGACTTTTTCAAAGGTTCTAACGCATTCTGAAGTGAGACTTCCCCTGCAATAGATGATCAAAATTCAAGTGAGGCCATTTCATTAGTCCCTGATGACAGTGCATCTGATCAACCATCAGATGAAACATATAATTCTAGCAATACAACAAAAACATCAGTCAACAAATCTGTGCAAAATGTTAAAAGTTTGAGGTGCCAGGAATTTGTGTGGCCTAGTTATAATAAAGATAAAGGAATGATGTATTGCGAGTTTTGTTTTAAAGCTAGTCCAAATGTTGCTGGAGAAAACAGATTTCATCAAAGGAACAAATCGTTTCAAGAAACAAACACTGTAAAAAAACATTTAGGGAGTCAGAGGCATAAAAATGCTTGTGACTGTATAATAGACAGCTGTGCCTTAAGACAGACACCTTTAGCCCGTGCTGTATCTCGTTCCTTTGAAAAAACTGCTAGAGGATTTCAAAAAAATGATGACTAAATTTATTGCAGCCTACATGATTCACATGAAGAGCTACCATTCACAAAATATGCCTCTGAAATCAGGCTTATGATAAAAAAAGGAAATGAATGGAGGTAAGCAAAACATATGATAATAACACGGCATGCAACAAGATCATTGGTTTCAGGCCATGTCTACAGTAAGGGAGGATGAGCAGTCATCTTCATACTACTGTGTGACAAGAGCCTCTAATCATTACTAGAGATGAGTGAGCACCCAAATGCTCGGGTCCGCGTTATTCGAGTCGAGCTTTTCGTAAAATTCGAGAGCTCTACTCGAGTAACGAACCCCATTGACTACAATGGGAGTCAGTCTCTCTCTCTCTCTCTCTCTCTCTCTCTCTCTCTCTCTCTTATTAGGAGTTTGTGTGGACTAGATTATGTAATTTCATCATACAGAAAGTTCTGGTGACTGTGATTCTTCTCTGCAGGATTCACAGAGACAAGTAATCCCCAGGTTGTCAGAATGAGATCACATGACCTACTTGAAAAGAAGGACTCCAGGAATTGTCAGATAGAAAGGAATAACTAAACAAGGTAATACTTAGAGATGAGCGAGCACCAAAATGCTCGAGTGCCCATTACTCGAGTCGAACTTTCAGTGATGCTCGAGAGTTCGTTTCGAGTAACGAACCCCATTGAAGTCAATGGGCGACTCGAGCATTTTTGTATATCGCCGATGCTCGCTAAGGTTTTCATTTGTGAAAACCTGGGAAATTCAGGAAAGTGATGGGAACGACACAGAAACGGATAGGGCAGGCGAGGGGCTACATGTTGGGCTGCATCTCAAGTTCCCAGGTCCCACTATTAAGCCACAATAGTGGCAAGAGTGAGACCCCTCCCCCCCGCACTGTCAGCATAAAGATCGTTCTCCTCTGCCACAGCTGTAACAGCTGTGGCAGAGAAGAACGATGTTGCCCATTGAATTCAATGTAGCCAGCAATACAGCCGGCTCCATAGAAAGCAATGGGCTGCCGGTGATCGCGGGATGAATTGTTGGGAAGGGCTTAAATATATAAGCCCTTCCCTGCAATTCATCCAGAAATGTGTAAAAATAAAAATATATATATACTCACCTTGTCCCGGCAGACGGAGTTCAGCGCGGCCGGCGGCAGTCCTCCTGAACTGCTCTGAACAGCTGTGAGTAGTATTCAGCAGCCTGGGATTTAAAATCCCCGCCTGCTGAATGAGCTGCCTCTGATTGGTCACAGCCTGACCAATCAGAGGCAGATCTCACTCACACACCCATTCATGAATTTATGAATGGGTGAGTGACTGCTGCCTCTCATTGGCTCAGCGGGACCAATCAAATTGGTCCCTGCACTGAGCCAATGAGAGGCAGCAGTCACTCACCCACTCATGAATTCATGAATGGGTGTGTGAGATCTGCCTCTGATTGGTCAAGCTGTGACCCATTAGAGGCAGCTCATTCAGTAGGCGGGGATTTTAAATCCCCGGCTGCTGAATACTACTCACAGCTGTTCAGAGCAGTTCAGGAGGACTGCCGCCGGCCGCGCTGAACTCCGTCTGCCGGGACCAGGTGAGTATATTTTTTTTTTTTTACACATTTCTGGATGAATTGCAGGGAAGGGCTTATATATTTAAGCCCTTCCCGACAATTCATCCCGCGATCGCCGGCAGCCCATTGCTTTCAATGGAGCCATCTGTATTGCTGGCTCCATTGAATTCAATGGTCAGTGCTCGTTTAATCGAGACGAGTACCACGTGGTGCTCGTCTCGAGTAACGAGCATCTCGAGCACCCTAATACTCGAACGAGCATCAAGCTCGGACGAGTATGCTCGCTTATCTCTAGTAATGCTAGCCGCCTTATATATACCGGGAACTACTTACATAATGAATGAAAATTAATTGAGTGGCCCTTTAATGCTATACGATCTTGTTCAAACACACTTTAAATCTGTGAGTTATTTTTGCCAGTTAGAAAATGCCATAAATTTAAGCACTGCATTTTTAACAAGCATTTTTAGTACCTTTTTTCAATTCATTACATCAGAAACATGCATTTTTTTCTGGTTCTTTTCAAGTGCTATAGAGAAACCTATGGAGAAAAACCACATCTAGTCAAGCTGATAAAATCCCTTTATACAAACCAACAAGCCACTGTGAGAACACAGTATGGGGACAAAGATTGGTTTGGGATCGGCAAAGGCGTCTGACAGGGCTGCATCCTCTCAGCCTTCTTGTTTAACCTATATGTGGAAGTGATGGTGCGGAAAATGGACCCAGACGAACTGGAAACTGGAGTGAGAATAGGTTGCAGAAACATCAAGAATCTCCGTTATACGGTTGACACAACTCTGCGTGCAGAAAGAAAAGCAGGTCTGAAGCGGCTGATATGTAAGTGAAAGTGAAAAAATGGGCCTCTACCTGAATTAAAAGATGACTAAAATTATGACAACTGAAAAAAATGGCCAAATTCAAATCAAAATCGACAACGAGGCCATAGAACGCATGCAAGACTTCATCTTTCTTGGTTCAAAAATTGCCCAGGCTGGAGAATCTATGCCACAGATTAAACATAGGATAGCTTTGGGGGTGAAGCACTATGCTAAACATGGACAAAATCTGGAGACATAGGAATATCGCTATAGCAACTAAATGCAGGATAGGGCGAACTATTGTATTCCCCATAGCCATGTATGGATGTGAAAGCTGGACTACGAAAAAAGCTGATAGAAGGATTGATGCGTTTGAGCTGTGGTGCTGGCAAAAGCTGCTGCGTATTCCCTTGATGGTCGGAGTAACAAACAGAGAAGTCCTGAATCGTATAAGACCCAATATATCACTGGAGGCCCAGATTACCGGACTTAAGCTCACATATTTTGGCCATGTAATGCAAGCAAAATTGCTAGAAAAATCTATAATGCTTGGACAGATCAGAGGCAAAAGAAGACCTGACTACCAATGAACACAATGGCTGATACCGTCAAAGCTGATACTGGCATGGATATCACACAACGGAAAGAAGCAGTGCAAAACTGAAAAACATGGATGGAGCTCACCTTAAGGCTTCAGTCACACGGGGGCATCGGCACCCGTACACCGGCACCGATGTGCCTATGTGACTGACACCAGCAGACGGACGTGACGGCCGTCTCTCTGCAGCGCTGGAGGGAAGAACATGTGATCGGCTTCATTGCCGGTCATGTGTTCCTTCCTCTGGCGCTGCAGAAAGACGGCCGTCTGCAGGTACGTCCGTCTCCTTCCTGCAGTCACACGGGCGCATCGGCGCCGGTG
The DNA here is from genome assembly GCF_035609145.1 of Eleutherodactylus coqui. Taxonomy (NCBI): domain Eukaryota; kingdom Metazoa; phylum Chordata; class Amphibia; order Anura; family Eleutherodactylidae; genus Eleutherodactylus; species Eleutherodactylus coqui. The sequence goes on along the minus strand of NC_089838.1, from coordinate 96,248,853 downwards.
TACGGGTGCCGATGCACCCATGTGACTGAGGCCTTAGGGTCGCAAACGACTAAACGGCTAACAAGAACAACGGAAAAAAATGGTATTAAAAACACCATACCTAGGGCATGCAATATTTTTTTTTTTTAAATGCCACAGAGGAGAAAAAAACATCAAAAATGTCCAGCAAAACACCAAAAAAACTGTTTGTGATGCATTTCATATTTACCTATACAGTTTAATAAAACATCAGGCTGCAAAGAAAAACTTTAAAAAAGAAAATGTGACATGAGGCTTTAGCACTCTTTGCTCCTCCATGCTTCACTACCTGTCGCCCATACGCACTTCCTTTTTCAGACATTCTGAGCTAAAACTGGCTTGAGGACAGTTCTTGTTCATTCTGCTTTCTGAATTTTTGTATAGTGAAGTAAGAGCTCATGCCGAAGCCATGTTTAGTTCAGCCAAGTACAGAATTAGATCCCATCCTGTGTTTAGGAAATCTTTTCCCGAAGAAAGGCTTTACTAATCTCCTTGGACTCTATCTCATCCTCAGCTATAAATATACTGATGTCTGCATGGAGGCGAGAAGGATTTAAGAGATATTGTAACTAGAGATGAGCGAACGTGCTCAGCCATGCCCCTTTTTCGCCCGAATACCGCGATTTTCGAGTACTTCCGTACTCGGGCGAAAAAATTCGGGGATCGCCGTGGCGGCGCGGGGGGTTGCAGCGGGGAGTGGGGGGGAGAGGGAGAGAGAGAGGGCTGCCCCCTGTTCCCCGCTGCTACCCCCCACGCCGCCACGCCTCTCCCCGCCCCCCGGCGCACCCAAGTACTTTTCACTCGAGTAGTGAAGTACTCGAAAATCGCGGTATTCGGGCGAAAAAGGGGCGGGGCCGAGCACGTTCGCTCATCTCTAATTGTAACCCAATGACCTCATCATATAAATTGAAAATGTATTCCAAATTTTAAATTGGTTAGAAACCAATAAAATGCTGAATATGATGTGGGATAAGATGTTTTATTAATGAGAATACTGACGACTGATTTACATTTACAAGTTAGGAAGGAATTGTTTACCTTTAAATGGGGAAAACTGATTACTACCTTCTTGGGTTTGTTTTTTTTATTGCCTTCTTCTGGATCAACATTGGGGGATGATGGCTTGACTGGATGGACATATGTCTTTTTTTGGCCTTACATACTATGTTACAATGTTTTTTCTGGACCTAGTCTTTGTGACATAGGAAAATGTTTGGCAGGTAAGGTTTACATGATTGATGAGAACACCAAAAATTGCAATTGAGTTGATACTCCTGGTGCTGTCTGTAACATTGAAAATAAAAACGGCAAGTCATCCGCAGTAGAGATGGAGCGAAAAGAACACAGGTACGCACAAACACCGCTGCTGCCAGGGCCGGATTCTGCTGCGGGATTCCGTATGCGGAATCCGACCCAGCTATGTGCAGACGGCCATATACTTACTGATATACAGATACAAGAGGGCAGGCATATACACCACATCCCAAACATGCAGACAGCCCAACTGATTCTACCGTGTTTCCCCGAAAATAAGACAGTGTCTTATATTAATTTTTGTTCAAAAAGGTTTAACTTTTTTACATGTATAGCTGTATGGACACTATTTAAATTGACTTTTTTAATTAACTGTTAGCAGGGCTTAATTTTGGAGTAGGGCTTATATTTCAAGCATCCTCAAAAAGCCTAAAAAATCATTTTGCATCCTCAAAAATTCTGGAAAATCATGCTATGTCTTATTTTCAGGGAAACAGGGTATGTTTCTATTTATCTCAAAATATTTCATGGTTGTTTTGGTGGATAGTTGTAAATAAAGCTCATAGTGTTCTAAGTCATCCCCGGTCTCGAGAATTTAATGAAAAGTCTTGGCAACTTGTCAACCACACTTTTAGCAACTTAATGTTATTCTGCTAATAAAACTGTGAAGGTAATGAGAGTGAAATGAGACACTTAAAATTATGTGTGGAATTAGGCTGAAAAAGAACACTTACTGGTACTTCTGAAATTAGCTATGTTCTGCATACCACAATCAAATGTCTGATAGTAAGTTGACTATTATTTCAGTCTTAAAAGCATTGCAGACTAATCTAAAAATTTAAATGTATTTCTAAGATGTATGTCTATTTGCTAATTGGTTTTATCAGCCAACTTACTTCTAAAGAAATTTTAGAAAAAAACAAGAGTTGAAATACTGAATATTATCTGCAGACCCCATATAATATATTAACACAGCAGATATTGTTCAGTACTAAATAAAAGACAATGCATTTTATATAGTGAGTGTCACTTGACAGTTCTTATTTATATGCCCCATTAGGGCACACAGGCCAACTGAATAGTCACCACATAATTCCACATTTCCCCTATAGGATACTGTAGCTGAAATGTATGGCTAAATACAGCTTCCCCTATCGATTACAGCTGGAGGTTTATGAAACTATGCCCAATAAAGAAAGCTTGTTAAGTTAAAACATCTGCTTTTAAGTCTAATTCTCCCACAAAAACATTACATTACATGAAAATGCATTGCATCTATTACAGAGACATATCTTGAAGCTCCTAGGTTCCAATATAACATGACCATTAAAAGGTATCATATCTACAAGATTAGGGTGCCTACTAGAGATGAGCGAACGTACTCGTCCGAGCTTGATGCTCGGGTGAATATTAGGGTGTTCGGGATGTTCGTTATTCGTAACGAACACCACACGATGTTCGGATGTTCGGGTTACTTTAACTTTCTTCCCTGAGAAATCTTTTCTATATGCGCTCAATGGGGCCGGCGGCAGCAGCGCCAACCCCATTGAGAACATATAGAAGACAAATCCTTCTTCTCTGCCACAGCTGTAACAGCTGTGACAGAGAAGAACGATGTTTGCCCATTGAATTCAATGGAACCGGCAATACAGCCGACTCCACTGAATGCAATGGGCTGCCGGCGATCGCGGGATGAATTGTCGGAAAGGGGTTAAATATATAAGCCCTTTCCTGCAATTCATCCAGAAATGTGTAAAAATAAAAAATATATATATACTCACCTGGTGCCCGCAGACGGAGTTCAGCGCGGCAGGCTGCAGTTCTCCTGAACTGCTCTGAACAGCTGTGAGTAGTATTCAGCAGCCGGGGATTTAAAATCAGAGGCAGCCCTCACTCACCCATTCATGAATTCATGAATGGGTGTGAGTGAGGGCTGGCCTCTGATTGGTCAGGCTGTGACCAATCAGAGGCATCTTATTCAGCAGGCGGGGATTTTAAATCCCCGGCTGCTGAATACTACTCACAGCTGTTCAGAGCAGTTCAGGAGAACTGCAGCCTTCCGCGCTGAACTCCGTCTGCCGGCACCAGGTGAGTATATATATATTTTTTATTTTTACACATTTCTGGATGAATTGCAGGAAAGGGCTTATATATTTAACCCCTTTCCGACAATTCATCCCGCGATCGCCGGCAGCCCATTGCATTCAGTGGAGTCGGCTGTATTGACGGCTCCATTGAATTCAATGGGCTAACATCGTTCTTCTCTGCCACAGCTGTTACAGCTGTGGCAGAGGAGAACTTGCTGTGTCGTTCCCATCATTTTCTTGAATTGCCAAGATTTTCACACATGAAAACCTTAGCGAGCATCGGCGAAATACAAAAATGTTCCGGTCGCCCATTGACTTCAATGGGGTTTGTTATTCGAAACGAACACCCGAACATCGCGGGAAGTTCGTTTCGAATAACGCGAACCCGAACATTTTGGTGTTCGCTCATCTTTAGTGCCTACCCATTAGCGTTTTTTTTTCCGCTGCCTCTTTTTTTCCAATTGTCAATGGGACTTTCTAATGTTAAAAACACAATGCACCAAAAATGCAAGTTGCATTGAATTTTTTAACATTAGAAAGTCCCATTGACAATTGAAAAAAAAACGCAGCGAATTCGCAGCGGAAAAAAATTGATAGTGGGTAGTCACCCTTACTTGGTTTCTCTTACGGAGAACAATCACAACTTTCAAAACAGTCATTTTTAGTGATGAGCGAGCATACTCGCTAAGGGCAATTGCTCGAGCGAGCATTGCCCTTAGTGAGTACCTGCCCGCTCGAGAGAAAAGGTTCGGCTGCCGGCGGCAGGCAGGGAGCGGCGGGGGAGAGCGGGGAGGAACGGAGGGGAGTTGCTGACTGCCGCAACTCACAGCTCCCCCGCATCGGCACCCGAACCTTTTCTCTCGAGCGGGGAGATACTCGCTAAGGGAAGTGCACGCTCGAGCAATTGCCCTTAGCGAGTATGCTCGCTCATCTCTAGTCATTTTTCTTAGTGTCAGAGGAACATAAATCACCTGTTGTCCAGTCATTAACCAATTAATGACACAGGACATAAATTCATGTCCTGTTCATTTAGGGTTTTTATGGAGGGAGCTCAGGAGGTGATCCTGCTCCACACAAGGTGGGTGCCGACTGACACACGCCGGCAACAGCCATGATTAGAGCTAACTAATTGGTTGCCATAGCAGCATGTGGTCTTCTGAAGACCCCCATGTGCTGCCATGGCTGATTGCCTATCAAGCCATGCCTGTAGCAAGGCTTGATAGACTGCTAGTCAGATTGCGGTATATTGTAAAACTATTGGTTCAAAGTCTTTTTTTATGCCAAACCATTAAATATTGGTGATCACTGGAAGCCTATGAGGGCTAAATAAAAAATAACATTTCGTTTTAAAAGTTTTATTAACTATTAGCAAATATGAAAGGTAATAAAACTTAAAGGGGTTGTCCCGCGCCGAAACGGGTTGTTTTTTTTTCAACCCCCCCCCCCCCCCCCCGTTCGGCGCGAGACAACCCCGATGCAGGGGTTAAAAAAGAACACCGGAGAGTGCTTACCTGAATCCCCGCGCTCCGGTGACTTCTTACTTACCTGCTGAAGATGGCCGCCGGGATCTTCACCCTCGGTGGACCGCAGGGCTTCTGTGCGGTCCATTGCCGATTCCAGCCTCCTGATTGGCTGGAATCGGCACGTGACGGGGCGGAGCTACAAGGAGCCGGCATCCAGCACGAGCGGCTCCATTGAGGAAAGAAGAAGACCCGGACTGCGCAAGCGCGGCTAATTTGGCCATTAGACGGCGAAAATTAGTCGGCTCCATGGAAACGAGGACGCCAGCAACGGAGCAGGTAAGTGAATAACTTCTTATAACTTCTGTATGGCTCATAATTAATGCACAATGTACATTACAAAGTGCATTAATATGGCCATACAGAAGTGTATAGACCCACTTGCTGCCGCGGGACAACCCCTTTAAAAAAAAACATTTTTCCTATATTTATAATTTAAAAAATTTAAAAAACAAACATAGTTGGCATTGCCGTATCCATAAAAGTTGAATCTAGGAAAGTAACGCATTATTTATCGCACATGGTGAATGTCGTACAGAATTGCGCCTTTTTGGTCACCGCCATCTCCAAGTAAATAATTTTATGTTTTCCAAAAAAAGATTATTTTCTAAAAGTAGCACAGGAAAATAACTATATAAATTTTGTATAGTCATAATTGTACCGACTCACTGAATAAAGTTATCATGTCATTTGTGCCGCAGTGTGTGCGCCATAAAAACAAGACCACCCACCAAAGATGATGGAATTTAAATTTTTGTCATTTTACTCCAATTAAAAATGTTTACAAGTTTTTTAGTACATTATATGGTACATTAAATAGTATCATTGAAAAACACAACTCATTACGCAAAAAACAAGCCTTCATACATCGACGTTATTGGATCAATAAAAAAGTTCTGATTTTTTAAAAAGTGGGATGAGGAAAAACTGAAAAATGAGAAAACAAGGCTGCATCTTTAAAGGGTTAAACTTCACTTCAAGCCAAACGTAATCTTTTCAGCCTGACCTTAAAATTACAGCCTATTATTTACACCATGCGTAATCTAGAAGCATGCCTTTACTCAAAAATAAAAACTTATCTGTGCTGAGAACTTAACTTGTTCTCTAAATGTGTGCTGCGTTTTTTTCTGTTAGCTAGTTATGCTGCTGATTATTTCTTCCTCTTGTAGGCGGACCCAGGAAATAGTAGAATTAGTGCAACCATTATTAGCCGCTCTAGAGCTATAATTTTGTCACCAGGCAACTAATGCTTCATAGAAATGCATGGGTCCTGCTCTCTCCTTCCTTCCATCTTCTCTCTCTGCGGGTCCACCTGTTATATTTTACACTGAAATCAATGCGATGTCTGATCTATAGCACCATGAGAGTGAAAGACTGAAAAATAGAACAAAAATATAGTCTTTTAATACAATGTCTTGGGCACATCTCCACATGAAGTTTTATAGAAATCTGTTTTAAGCTTCTTTGCTTGTGAATCGGCACAGAAAATATCTTTCTTTTATTGATTTTTTTGAAGGAAAAATAAGATATTGGGCAGAATTACGAAGACTCTCTAATACAGGGTGTAGTCAACAAAACTCATCCAGCCCTATACCTCAATACTGGTATCTTATATTGAAATAATATTTTGTACTTGAATAGGAAGGCATGGATGCGCTACATAATGGTATGGCGCACAGACCCCTGGACGTGCCCGAATATGGATTCCAATTTTGCACTGTTGAATAGTAGCATGTGAGAAGCGCAAATCTGCTTTCCATGTGTTTCTAACTGCCATGGGACTGCTGCTAGGACTGAGGTTGGGAAAGCGTTCTCAAACTGGCCCCCTTGTGCTACAATACATGCATGCAACCAATGTTTGACATGTATTTATTCCAGGGACCCTCAACGCGGATCGGTACCTGAATCTCCTGCAGACCACAGTGGATGACTTCCTGGACTTCCTGGAGCGGAAGGAGGCCACTTTGAATATACTTTCCTATTTTCATTCATAACAGTGATCCCACAAGACCTAGAGAGATGCGGAAAATAGATTTCTGCTTCTCACCTGTTTCTTATGTAACTTTGCAATTTGGTTTTATCTCTTAAAGGGGTCACAACACAAAATCTATGTTCTAGGGCAGGGGTCCCCAACTCCAGTCCTCAGGGACCACCAACAGGTCATGTTTTCAGGATATCCAATGGGAAGAACACCTGTGGCAATGTCTGAGGACTGACAATAATTACATCACCTGTGCAACACAGAGAAAATCCAGAAAAGATGACCTGTTGGCAGTCCCTGAGGACTGGAGTTGGGGAACACTGTTCTAGGGCACCTGTGGGCCTGTCCAACCAAACTATCATGTAGTGCATCCATGCCTTCCTATTCAAGTAAGGTAAAGGTAAAGTCCCCTGGTGGAAGCACCAAGTCATGACTGACTCGTAGGGTGACGTCACATTGTGATGTTTTCTTGGCAGACTGTTTTTGCAGAGTGGTTTGCCATTGCCTACCCCAGTCATTTTTACCTTCCAGGAGTAAAAATGACTAGGGGAACTCATTTTACCAACCTCAGAAGGATGGAAGGCTGAGTCAACCTTGAGCCGGCTACCTGACCCAAGCAGGGATTGAACCCACAACCTTCAAGTCATGAGCGAGAGCTTAGGACTGCATGGGGATCTAATTCAAGTACACTAGTGTTATTTCAATATATTGTCATATAGCGCCATATAGGTTTTAAATACAGCCTAAAGTTAGTGAGGAAGTCCGAAGATGTGGCAAAAGTATCAGTTTCACATGCTGTTTAATAGATTTAGTGCATGTAAGGCTCAGTTTCATTCTTCATACCACCTCTTGGATGGTACACTTTAGACCATCTTTTTGCACCTAAAACCTAGAGCATGCCAGTACTAAATCTGGCACATTTTACAATTTGGCAAATCTATGCCCTCTTTTCTAGCATCTAACAAGATGTTAACAGCTGTTATTTTTAGTACAAATCATTAATTTGTCTAAAAGGATTTGTGCGAAAATTTTGGTGATACTAATGCCAGGATTGTGGCGCAAGAACAATAGTAAATCTGCCCAATTAGTGCTGGATTTGCTATTCTATTTCGGAATGCACCTTTGGAACAATCTCTCTTGTTTATACCTTTGCTGGGCACAAGCACTGCTACTCGAATAAATATTTTAGATATTCAACATGGCAATTGCATATTTGATGAAAAGATAAGTGGCACATTATTCAATATTTGTACAATATATTCTAAATAGGTCATCTTGTGGCACATTATGCATCATAGCATATATGTAACCTTAGGCAAACAATTAACACCTTCAAGTTAACCTAACTTTTTAGATGACATTTCAGAATAAGCTACCATGTGTGTACATGAGGAATAAACCTATTTCTGGCCATTGTTTGATTGGTATCCTGTATTTTTGCCAATTTGCTCCCTCTACAGCCTGTATCTCTGATTTTTCATTTCTCTTAAAACTGGTGCAAGGAGTCTGGCTGCTGTGCTGTGTTCTGTAGACTGTGGATGGGAAATTCTGGTCAAACTGTCTGTAACATCATCTAATCATGTAGGACAGTGTACTTCAGGACTGAGCAGTGGAGATGTTAATAAATAGCTGCAAAAAAGTTACTATTAACTCTAGCAGTGGGTCTGTGTGTGTCCCTCCCTTAACCTGCTCCTTCCTTCTGATCTTATAGACTTCAATCATCATAATGACTCATCCTCCACCTTCACTCACTGTTCTGCCAGAGTGCCATCTCCAGTAACATAATTGAGAGCAGATAGTGGAAAGCTAGTTAGGAGAAAGAGAATCCCTTCGTGGCCAGTACTTCAAAGTGATTTTTCAGTACAAAAAACCCCCATAATTTAAGGTAAATAAATTAAATTGCACTTTTGCTACTTAACACAATCTTTGATGAAAGTTGATATAGAGTTTTCCTGGCTCCTGTGCAGTATATTCTACAGTTTATTGCTAATTGCTCTTTATTCCTTTATTCCCATGTAATTAGCTTGTAACTGCTATAAATTGTGTATCAAACAGTGTAATGCTTTCAAGCATATTTGCACTTGCAGAATAAGCTGCTGTATGTAGGTACATGAAGAGTAACATAATTTATGGTCACTATATGACTTTAATCCTGCCTTTTTTACTAGTTTTCATCTCTGCAGGCTCCATCTTTAATTTTTAGTTTTCCATAAACTGGTAGATGGGTATTAGCTGCTATACGCAGAAGATGTGAAGTGAATCCAGCACTGGTAGGAGATAAAACACTTACTACAAGCTGCAGTTATGTCTCTGTGTGAGTTTAGCTGCCTTTATCTCTCTGAAGGTTGCGCGTTCAATCCCTGCTTGGTTTAGGTAGCGGGCTCAAGGTTGACTCAGCCTGCCATCCTTCCGAGGTCCTTAGAATGGGTACCCAACTTCCTGGGGAAGTAAAAGATGACTGGGGAAGGCATTGGCAAACCCCGTCGCAATAACAGTCTGTCAAGAAAATGTCACGATGTGACGTCAACCTAGGAGTCAGTCATGACTCAGTGCTTCCACCAGGGGACTTTACCTTTACTTTATCTCTCCAGTAGCTCTGTCTTCTCTCCATAGACTCATATGAGTAGCACAAGACCTCAGCAAGCATCGATCCAAACTTTCCCTAATTTGTCTCGGTGTCTCTTGTTACTTGAGTCAAACTTCACATTACAACAGGCAGTGGACAGTAAATTAGAAGGAAGTGAGATCCCTAGTGGCCTGTACTTTAGAGGGATTTATCATCACAAAAAGTAATTTTAGGTAAATGAAGTAATTTGCATTTTTTCCTACTTATCACATTGTCTATCACATAAGTATAATTTTGTTTAAAGAGCAGTGCCTATTTAAGTGTAACCTGTATGCTATGTACATGCAATGTTTTATTTTCTCCTTTTATTCTTACAACCTAAAATGAATCAAACATGAAAAATGAAATATAAAATTGTCCTCTAGTTTGTTTGTGCCATGTCACAAGCTGCTATAAGCTCGTGTTGCACCGTTGCCAGTGAATAAAATATAGTTCTCTTGAGTTCCATTATGATGAGATGCATTGTTTCTGAACACTCCAAAGACCTTACAGGTCAGCTTCATTCCATATCTCTAGGAACATGAGCATGAAATGACTTCTCGCCCTGAAGTTGCCTCAGGCCAGTGCTTGAAAGAAGAGTGACTGCACAGGAGGGAAACAATAGCAGGCAGCTTTGGATTTGTTATTACCCTAGTATATTTGTTCTTCATGTTTACTTTGAAAGCATTTTTTATGCTGGACAAACTTGGAAGAGCTTGTCTTCATTCTATTTGAGTCTGTCGACCATCTGGATGGAAAGGTCGTACATCGACTATGCTAATATTGTGTTATATGCTTCTGGTTCAATCATTTTTGAAAGCAAAAGTACACATTTGTACACAGTCAAGAGTAATCATTGATAGAGCAAAAAGATGTCAGCTTCCATGACCGTTTTCCCGTAGAGTCATTTTATAATTTTATAACAGAAAAAGGAAACAAAATGCAGCCTTGAATACAAAAAAGTGGATCTAGAGGTACCTCTAAAAGTATAATATAGCAGTCAATGACGGATCATAAAACTCTTAGACTGCTGTGATGTATCCAAAGTTGTAATGTAGGTAAAAATGGGTCAGCAAGCTTCTAAATGCTGTTTTATGATCTGGAAATACGAGAACATGATTCTTTTTAGAAAGTTCAATGTGGTTGAGTTAGAACAAATGCTACATATCCTCCTCATTAGATCAGTCTCAGGAGACTCGATTTACAAAAGATAAACTTATGCTCAAAATAAGAGCAACATGGTGGCTCAGAAGTCACAAGAAACTCGTTGGATGGAATTCTGAGTGACGGGTTCAGTCATGGGAGGCTAATTTCTAAATGGGATTATCCAAACATGAACAACCCCTTTAGGCCTTAGTCAGACGGGCGATTTTTCGCGCGATTTGCGGATCGCATGACGGATGCGCATCCGCAAATCGCGTGACCGGTGCGCGCAAGTCGCCCGCAAATCACCCGAAAATCTGTTCCTAGCCGCGTTTCATTAGAAACGGGCCGGAGCTGTCCAGCGCATTGCATTCAATGGAGACGGCAATACAGCCGTCTCCATTGAAAGCAATGCGCTGCGGGCGAGCCCGGGATGAATTGTCGGTAAGGGCTTAAATATATAAGCCCTTCCCTGCAATCCATCCTAAAATGTGTTAAAATAAAAAAAAATTGTATACTCACCTTCTGCCGGCAGCCGGAGCTCCGCGTGGCCGTCCTGCAGTGGGTGTGAAGGGGGTGTGAGTCAGACCTGCCCCCTGATTGGCTCAGCGCTGAGCCAATCAGAGGCATGCCTCACTCACACCCATTCATGAATTCATGAATGGATGTGAGTCAGACCTGCCCCTGATTGGCTCAGCGCTGAGAGGCAGCAGTCACTCACCCATTCATGAATTCATGAATGGGTGTGTGAGTGTTTTCAGCCTCTGATTGGTCTAGGCTGTGACCAATCAGAGGCAGATCATTCAGCAGGCGGGGATTTTAAAGCCCCGCCGGCTGAATAGTGCCAAGAAGCAGTTCAGGAGAACTGACAGCGGCCGCGGCTGGACTCCGGCTGCAGCGGAAAGGTGAGTATACAATTTTTTTTATTTTAACACATTTTAGGATGAATTGCAGGGAAGGGCTTATATATTTAACCCCTTCCCGACAATTCACCCCGCGCACGCCAGCAGCCCATTGCTTTCAATGGAGCGGCTGTATTGCCGCTCCATTGAATTCAATGGGCAAACATCGCTCTTCTCTGCCACAGCTGTTACAGCTGTGGCAGAGAAGAATGATTTGTCTTCTATATGTTCTCAATGGGGTCGGCGCTGCTGCCGCCGGCCCCATTGAGCGCATATACAGAAGAGAACAGGAATCGCAGATCGCAGATAGGTGCAATCTGCGATTTTTTGTTCTATAATTTATCGGACGAGCGCATAAAAAGCGCTCATGTGTCCAATACCATTGCAAAGCAATGGTTTTAAAAAATCGCCGGACGCATGCGCATGCGCAAATCGCGGCTGAAAACGCCCGTCTGACTAAGGCCTCAGTAACAAAATACTATTATATTCTGTAACGACTTGGGATTTTATGCTATTAGGGTGCTTTCACATGAAGCAGTTTCCCATGTGAGTTCAGTTCATTATATTATTTAAAGTGGGTGTATTTACACTGGCAATTTTTCTTTTACGGTGAAGATTGAAACATTACACCATGTTTAATTTTTCTGCGAGTCCACAGAAATCTCCCCTATATTTCCATTGGTTGAGTTTTAAAAAAATGCATTGCACTGGCCTGTTAATGAAATTTTCATGCAAGTGTGATGCGATTTTAAATCTTCCCAAGTGAAAACACAAACGTGAAAATCGCATGTTCAGAAATGCGATGCAATACGATTTTCTCACAAACTGCATCGCACTTGCATAGAAAATCGGAATTTTACAAGCATGATATCAGTTTAGGTTTCTCGAACCAATATCGCACTATACATAAATAAATCCTCAAGAGAAAAGGATTTGGCTACTCTCTCCCAAGTACAGTATCACCCCTGTCCATACGTTGTGTGTGGTATTGCAGCTCAGCTTTATTGAAGGGAGCTGCAATACCAAATATGCCAAATGAATCCGTAGAGCCCCATTGATTCAATGTATGTCCTTTTGGCATGCATTGGGACTGTATATAATGTTTGTTTGTGCGTTGTAGACTGTGCAGTTCCATTAAGAAAAATACATTAAAAATGATGTGCTGCATTGTATAATTATAAGAACCTTTTGTTAGAGGTAGCCATATGAATTGAGAAATGCTCCTGAGTCCTTAGCCTAGACTATTTTTTGCCATTCGAACCATAAATTGTGTTGCACTCTTTTTCGTATATATTTTAATTGGTCCAAATTTGTTTTTTCCTAGGATATTTAAATGCAATGATAATAGAAAAATAACCAATATTATTCTATTTTTCTATTCCTTTACTATCCCACTTTCACTGAAAGTTTACTGTCTGTCAGGCTCTAAATGTCAATGTAAAAGCCTTCTAAAATTGTAGTCTATAAAAATGGAAAGGGGTGCGAGGTAGAAAGCTGTCACACTGAGAGGGACAACAAAGCAAAATGTACCGAAAGTCAGTGGGTGGTCACAGAAAATATGTGCAGTATTCACAATGGGAAAAGAGGTCACCAGTAATTCAAAGAATATAACTTTTTTATCGACTGAATCAACCTGTAGAGCATTTCTTTTACTGCTAGATTTTAGGCCTCGTGTCTTTCTACTCTTGAAAGAGTAAACATAGTTCTGCACATGAATTGTCTAAATAAAGTTATTTTCTGTACAAAAAAAAGAAAAATATTAAAGCAATGCACAAATGGAAAACTTCAATCTCAACCAAAGTTCTGTTCATGTGTCCGCAAACCAATTTTCGATAGAGAATTACTAAAAAAAATATTTTACCGGTCAGTGGGTAAAATATGACAGAGATAGTCGAGCACAGTGCTTGGATATTTCCGTCAGTGTCATTGAAATGAATAGAGGCACCGCGCCATTCATTTCAATGGGGCTGATGAAAATAGCTGAGCTATATGCCTGCACTATTGATTAGAATGGAGTCACTGCCACGCATATTTCACCAACACCCCATTCACCTACACTACAGAAATATGAGCAGGGATCCTCTATTGTGAAATGTGGGGGACACAGGTTCCCAATTCTTGGGATCGGGGAGGGTCCCAGCAGTTGGACAATCACCGATCTATCAGTTTTCACCCATTCAGTGGACTGGAATACCCTTTTACGTCTTTGTGGACCAGTAGTGTCTTGTCAGTAAGAATTCCCAATCATCACCAGATAGTAAGGACTGTAGTGGACACGATGTCTCCTTGGTATCAGTCACTCACCTATATTTGTGAGTCCTTGTAATATGAATTTATCGGGAACCTGTAACTGAGTTCAAGTTATATGAACCATGGGCAGCAGGCATTTCAGAAAGAAACACACATTAAAGTTTACTTGTTTGACTTGGGAACAATCTCTCAAGTCAAAGAGGTGGGCCATGTTAGGTTCTCCCCATCTGTAGCATGAAGACTGACGGCTCTCTCCTTGCTTGTGTATAGGAAGAGAGCTGTCAGAGAAAGCCCAGCACGCTTCCTTGACTCGAGGGTTACTTTCCCAAGTCAACCAGGTAAACTTGAAAGCATGTTTATTCTGAAACATCACAGCGCTTCAGAATAACACTTACATAAGGGAACTGTGTATATGTGTTCCGGGTTCATACTGCCCATTGTCCGGGCAGCATGAACCTGGTGACACGATCCCTTTAATTGTAATGTCTCATCAACTTCACTGCCAAAAACAAGCAAGGAAAGCTGATGGAAGAACAATTACTGTAGCTCCGGTATCACAATCTTTTAGCTTTAGCAATTGGAGGAGGCAACAAATTCTTTTGGCCAACCCAACAGAGTCTTTTGCCTTAGTTGGGTAAATGGGGCCCATGGCTACATTTGGCATCTGTATCAGGAGCTGTCTTGGTGCATATGCCAAACACGTTCACATAACAAGATGTAAACAGGACTTTAAATTGCAATCTTCACAAGTACATGATTTTTTTTATACTTTGTTATTATATTGCCTTTTAAAGCTAACAGCAATTCTCTCAGAATTAAAAGCATTGAGAACACACTGATGTTTCTCATCAGCAACAAGCTGTCAAAACATGATATGTACACAAATGGATGAGATCAAAATACTCCCAGTTCATAAGGCGATTTCGGTAAAATAGTTGCGATTTCCAGCACTCATTTATCCACTCCATGTACATTTTAACATTTCCATGTTTTATGTTGCACTAATAGCCCATTAGCTGTCCCTGTCCATTTTCCAGAGATCAGCTTTGATTATAGGACATTTCATTAGACTCACATTTCCATACGCATACTAATTAAGGGAAATGCTAACAACAACAAAGCAAATTTCTGTCTTTGAAATCTGATCATCAAAGTTCTTTGAGGCAAAATTATTTGCTCTGAAAACATCGCGTCAACCTATATAGCAATTTCATTGAAATGGACTCTACTTATAACTTAGTTTTGCATATAGGGGATGTTTTAACTCTTACATTTATATAGGTCGATTGAGTAATTATCTGTCTACAGATTTTATATCGTAATCAGCTTCATATTGACTCTCCGTAAGAACTAAAGGGAAGATATGATGACATCAGGTAACACTTAAAGGGTATAGATAATGCCTGCCATTTTTACCATAGTGACATTCCAATTAATGGGATTTTACAAAGTGTCGCTCACACAAAAACACAATTTTAGGGCATATTGCAGTTTTTTAATGAGTGCCCCATATGTTGTGGCTGTGTCACTTGTTTTCACCATTTACTGTAGTTCAATTTTACATCTCAAAGGCAGCCTTAGAACATGACTCGCATCAATAGACATAAAGCAAGAGGTGTACATAGGTGTGAACCTCTGCATGGATGGATCATTATATTAAAAGGGAATGGTGCATAGTGATCCATTCTGTACTTCGAGTAAAATTGGATGCCACATCCCAAGCTTTGGGTGTTGAACAGTGTCTAAACAAGCCATCAGAAGATGGAGCCAGATGAGCCAGACATCCAGCGACAGGTGTTTCATTGACCTCACGCCACCTCTTTCAAAGGCTATCATGGTGCAAAGCAAGAGAGCAATAGAGGTTGGAATGGAGGTCGCTTCAGCGATGAGTCCTAATTTCATCGTGCATGCATTGATAACCGGAAATTAGTCTATAGACCATGTGGTCAACACCATGAAGAGGACTTCACGAGAGAAGGTCACACTGGTCCTACTCCTGCGATTATAGTGTGGGGTGGCATAATGTAAATAGCCAAGCCTCTCTATAGTTTTAATTCCAGGTACACTAATAGCTCAGCACTATTATTGATTTGGTTATGGAACCAGTGATATGGCTATTTCTCTGAAGTGTCCTAGGGACTGTTTTTCAACACAACAATGCCAGGCAACATGTGGCCTAAATGTGACTAACAAAAAAGCATGACATTGTGATAATAGGAGATTTTAACTAACCAGACATTTGTTGGGAATCTCTCTCAGGTAAAAGGAATGGATCCAACAAATTCTTTTCGCTCTTGCTGACAACTTTATCTTCCAAAAAATAGAAGAGAAAACAAGGGGATCTGCTATCTTGGACCTAATTCTTACTAACAGGGAGGAAGTGGTTGAGGAAGTATGGGTGGCTGAGACCTTAGGAGGCAGTGATCATGATATCCTTGAATTTGGGATAAAAAGGGGAGGAAGACCTGAAAAATTCAGACCTCAAGGATGGATTTCAGAAAGGCAGATTTTAATGAACTCAGAAAGAGGATAAGAAGAATCCAATGGCTGTATGTTCTTAAGGACAAAAATGTCCAAAAGGGTTGGGAAATATTGCAGAATGAGATTCTCAACACATAATCATTTATAATCCCTAAAAGAAGGAAGAATAGGAAGTGTGTAAAAAGACCAGGATGGATGAACACAGGACTTGCACACATGTTAAAAATGAAGAAAAATATGTTTATCAAATGGAAAGAGGGGGAAATATCTGAAAAAGAATATAATGCGGTCTGCAGAAACTGTAGGGCAAGTGTTAGAAACAGCTAAAGCTAATAATAATTTGAGCCTTGCAACAGAGGCCAAAAGCAATAAAAAAGGATTTTGGGGGTATGTCAAAAGCAAGTATTAAACAGCATGTATGCAAGCACTTGGATAAAAATGGAATAATTAACCAAAGCCAGCATTGGTTTGTAACAAAGAAGTCATGCCAGATTAATCTAATTTCCTTCTATGACAGAATCACCGACTGGGTTGATCAGGGAAATGTGGTGGATATAGTATATCTTGACTTTAGTAAAGCATTTGTCAAAGTATCTCACACCATACTTATTGAAAAAATGACCAAATATGGGATTGACAAGGCAACTGTTAGGTGGATTCACAATTGGCTGAGTAATCATACTCAAAGAGTGGTCATGAATGGCTACATATTCAAGTGGAAGAATGTATCGATTGTGGTACCATAAGGCCCTGTTCTAGGCCGGTGTTGTTCAACATTTTTATAAATGATCTTGAAGAGGGAATTGATGAGAAACTGATCAAATTTGCCGATGACACAAAGCTAGGAGGGCTAGCTAACACTAGGGAAGAGAGAGAGAGTATTCAAGAAGATCTAGAGAAGTTTGAACAGTGGGCGGTGAGTAACAGAATGGTATTTGTCAAGGAGAAATGCAAAGTCCTACATCTGGGCAAGAAAAATGAAAAAAACACATACAGAATGGGAAGAATTGGGCTAAGCAGCAGCACATGTAAAAAAGACTTGGGTATACTAATAGAACATAGACTGAACATGAGTCAACAATGTGATGCAACAGCCAAAAAGGCAAATGCAATTCTGGGATGTATTGAAAGAAGCAGAGAGTCTAGATCAAGTGAGGTCATTATCCCCCTCTACTCTTCTTTGGTCAGACCTAATCTGGAATACTGTGTCCAGTTCTGGGAACCCCACTTTAAAAAAGACAGACAAATTGGAGCAAGTTTAGAGAAGAGTTACCAAGATGGTGAGCGGTCTGCAAATTATGTCCTATGAAGCACAGTTAAAGGATCTGGGAATGTTTAGCTTGCAAAAAAGAAGGCTGAGAGGAGACTTAATAGCTGTCTACAAATATCTGAAGGGCTGCCACAATGCAGAGGGATCAGCCCTATTCTCATTTGCACAAGGAAAGACCAGAAGCAATGGGATCAAACTGAAAGGGAGGAGACACAGATTAGATATTAAAAAAACCTTTTTGACAGTGAGAGTAATCAATGAGTGGAACAGGTTACCACAGGAGGTGGTGAGTTCTCCTTCAATGGAGGTGTTCAAACAAAGACTGGACAAATATCTGTCTGGGATGATTTAGTAAATCCTGCACTGAGCAGGGGGTCGGACCAGATGGCCCTGGAGGTCCCTTGCAACTCTACCATTCTATGAAATGTGCTACCATTGATTGCAGCATCTCAGACAACATTGGTCGGTAATTGCAAAGGGAGCTGCCAGCAGCACATCTTGATGATTCCATGACTTTTTCTTTTTGGCATTGCAATTTCAATGTTGAAGAGTGTATTAATTGACACATCTATAGTTACAATAAAACATGATAACTTCTAGACTAGTACTAGGAGTCCTAGTATAAGATGAAAATGTGATCATTAGAAAATGTGAATCGTTAGATTCCTGCGATCCAGCAAGAATCTGAACGATGATTGGGCACTGTAATAGGTCCCCTAGTGATACACTACTATAATCAGGGTGTCTATGCTGCTAGATTGTCTTTTAGATACCCTTCATTCAAGAAATCTGTTGATAACGTATATTGATATCACAATGCAAATGTAGCATTAACAAACTCAACTATGCTATATATTAACATTCGTACGTCTACAACATCCCTGTAAAGGCTGGTGTGGAAAATTCACACTGTGATTCATCAATCTCTAGATACCAGCTTAAGTTATATTACTCTTGGAGTGTCAGACATTTCTTGAAGGTCATTGCCATTTTATAAATTAGGATGAAAGAGCAGGAAT
This sequence comes from Eleutherodactylus coqui, assembly GCF_035609145.1. NCBI lineage: Eukaryota > Metazoa > Chordata > Amphibia > Anura > Eleutherodactylidae > Eleutherodactylus > Eleutherodactylus coqui. Next base: position 96,230,323 of record NC_089838.1, on the reverse strand, counting down.
TAAGTTACCATGAAACAAAACTGATCTTGAATTAAGATTCTTGAGATGATTGCCAGCGAAGTCTTCATTGTCCAATAATGCTCAGATGATATCTGTAGGAATCCCCTGGCAGCCAGGAATTGAATAATATAATATAATAGCAATAACTATATGCAGAGGCTATCCGCATTAATAAAAAGTCTAGTGCTTCGTCTTAGCCAAATGTGTTCTCCAAATCTGATTTACATTTGAAGGAATCAGAGGAAAATCCATTTCTTTCAATGTGAATATAATGGGTTATGTGAGGGTTTAGTGACATTGCACTGAATTACTGTGATTCGTGAGTGACAGAAAATAGATATCTTTTAAGTAGGCAGATTTCCAACTGGAAAGGTGATGGCCTCCTGCTTGACTGTGTGAAGTGACGGATAGCAGTAACAGGCAGGAGTCACACTGGAAAGAAGGCTTTCATGTTTAACATCTGTACTATGGAGGAAGCTGGCATTAATTCTATCAGGGAGGAGAAAAAAGAGAGTTTTATCTCTTCGACCACGTGCAAAGCTTGTTATTGTATGTTAGCAGCCAGCAGGAGAAAGGAATACAGCAGGCTGTGAGGGAGCCTTGAACAAATGGATGTCTAAGGGACAGACTGTCTGGAATTGGCAAGGAAAAGACGGAAAACCAAGTGCAAAATGAACGATGCATTTTAGCAACAATTCGCCAGACTGTTAATTCACAGCTAGTATTTTGCATCGCCGCGGCCAACTCTCAAGTATCGGGTGTATACGTCAAACACATGCACAGCTTTTTACATTAAGTTTAATTAGCAGGCTACAACATTGTTTCAGCAAATAATATGTATTCTCTTTCTAGTGTAGACGGACCTTGGTTTGAGGCAAAAGTTCCCAACCTCGTCTACAGAAGAGAGGTGGCCGATATCACACCAGCTAGTGGAAGAGATGCCAAATTAGTTGTATTTTTGATTCTGGCATTGGGACTTGGTGTTTGGTCTTAGGCAGCAGCACACCTCTTTCCCAATCATTGTTTTCTTTGACTTGGGGCGAATGCATTAGCACATATGCAGCATTCATTTTTACATTTTGAGCATGCTAAGGGTGCAGAACACATTCTGTCTGTTCATCAATGCCAGCAGCATAGCTTGGGCACGTTCTCTGGCTGTTCATTATTACTGGAGCATACTCGGATTGTGTTGCTGTGCTCCATCCAAAAACAGCGTCGTCCCAGCAATAATCGTTCCTGTGCTGTTACATAGGAATGAGCATTGCTCAGTGAATGGAAACAGAACGGGACGAGAATTGTTCCAGCCTATCAGTTCCATTCATAGTACATAGGCAGTTGTTCATAAGTGAACGACTGCCTGTTTACAAGGACCGATCCGTTGTTCAGTTTTCTGCATGCAGAAACTGAATGATGAATGAATTCTCGTTCGTCTTTCAGTCGGTGCATGCATTTACTCTGAACGCTAATCATTCAGATTCCCACTGGATCTAAGAATCTGATTGATTTATCAGGCCATGTAAAAGGGCCCTTACTCTGCAGCAGAGGCGTAACTTGAAGCTCCAGGGCCCCAATGCAAAACCTGTAACAGGGCCCCCAACTATAATGCTTTATTCATAGTACTGGGTTCCCTATATGGAGAAGAGACGCCATACGGGCCCCCCCCAGGCTCCTGGGCCCGGGTGCAACTGCATCCACTGCATCCTCTATAGTTACGCCCCTGCTCTGCTGGCCGTACAGCGCAACCCCCTAGCTCTTAAAGTAACATGTACCTAATAATACAAATAAGGACGACAGAGAAGAACAAATGAAGAATGTACTACCACTCCTCTTCCACACTGGAGAAGAACATAATATATGTATGACAGTGGATCTCCAAAAGGTAAATCTTAAAGAGGCATTATAATTAGAGATGAGCGAACGTACTCGGATAGGCACTACTCGTCCGAGTAATGTGCCTTATCCGAGTACCGCCGTACTCGTGCTGAAAGATTCGGGACGCGCTGCGGAGCAGGGAGCTGCAGGGGAGAGTGGGGAGGAACGGAGGGGAGATCTTTCTCTCCTTCTCTCCCGGCCGCTCTGCCCCGCTCCCCGCTGCGACTCACCTGTCAGCAGCGGAGCGCCCCGAATCTTTCAGCACGAACACAGCGGTACTCGGATAAGGCACATTACTCGGACGAGTAGTGCCTATCCGAGTACGTTCGCTCATCTCTAATTATAATATCAACCTGACAAGTATTGACACTATTTAGTTAAAAATGCTTGAAAAAAATATTCAAGATTCATCAAATAATGCTTAGTTTTTGTATAATGAAAAGTTGTTATATAACCACCAGAACTGTTCTCCCCATTCCCCAGTGAAATAAAATATACTTGCTTGATCACACCAAGTATGCATGCGGTTTGATCAACTCCTTTCTAATATGTATGGGAATTGGATCAGCCTCGTGTGCCCCAGAGTGTGCAGCAGAAATGCAGTCCTAAGCTCTCACTCACAGCCTGAAGGTTGTGGGTTCAGCCCCCACGTGGTTCAGGTAGCCAGCTCAAGGTTGACTCAGCCCTCCATCCTTCCGAGGTGGGTAAAATGAGTACCCAGCTTGCTGGGGGGGGTAAAAGCTGACTTGAAAAGGCAATGGAAAACCAACCCGCAAAAACAGTCTGCCAAAAAAACCATCACCCTAGGAGTCAGCCATGACTCGGTGTTGCACCTGGGGAGTTTACCTTTACCTGCCCACCACAGCAAGCTTAGGGGATAACGTATTGATCAGTAGGGGCCTGACCACTAGAACCATCACCAATTCTGAGAATGCAGCCCCATGTATCCTGAATTGTAGGTAGAGGAGGATGTACAAGCGCAACTCCACTCCACTCCATTAACTTCACTTGGACTGCTGGAGATAGCCATGCACTTGAACTCTGCTATCTCTGGCAGTCCTATTGAAGTTAATGGAGCAGAGGTGCATATGTGCCTCCCTTGCCGCCCATACTTCAGGAAATACTGCAGCTGCATTCTCGAGTTATTGGTGGTCCCTCACTAATCAGCAAGTTAGACTCTCCTGTGTTTAGGGGATAACTTGCTGTGGTGAGAATAATCTTTTAAAGGGATTCTGTCACTAGGTTTATGCTGCCCAAATCACAGGCAGCATGAACCTGGAAAAGCTGTGCTCATTTCCGATATGCTTGTTTTATTCTGCAACATTGCACCATTTCAGAATAGACACACTTTGAAGTTTGACTTGCAGTTGACCTCTAAGGCCTCCTGCTCACAGGTGGGTTGGATCCCGCATGCGGGATTCCTGCAATGGAGTTCGACCCGGTACCCGGCCGGTAACCCCTGCTTACCAGTCTGGCGTCTTCTCTCCTGCTGCTGATGTGCCGGCCGTCGCACCGGCGCACATGCAGAGAACAGAGGACGCTGAGCCGCCTCTATGGCGACGATGTGGCTGCCACGATCATTCTGCAATGATGATTGCAGAATGGCCGCGGCACGGATGGTTTCCATTGACCATTGACTTCAATGGAAGCCGGAGGTGCATAGCTTGCACAAAATCGCAGCAAGCTGCAATTTCTCCCCCGCAAGCGGAGAATCGCAATTGATTTCTGCTTGTGGGCAGGAAATCGTGTTTTACCATAGCATGCTATGGGCTGGATTTGCTGCAGAATCTGAAGGTGGAATCCCACTCCGGATTTTGCAATGCAAATCCGCCCGTGTGCAGAAGGCCTTAGCCATGGATGTGGCCACAGTAGCCTCTCCGCACCCGCATCATGCAGACTGATAGCTCTCTCCTCGTTTTCACATAGGAATAGAGCTGACAATCTGCATGTTGTATGTAGGGAGAAGCTGCTGCGGCCAACTCCGTGACTCAGAATTCAACTCCGAGTCAAACTTCGAAGTGCGTTTATCCTGAAATGTCACAGTGTTTAAGAATACAACAGACACAGGATACTAAGCATACCTGTCCTGGGATCATACTGCCTGTTGTTTGGGCAGCATGAATCTAGAGACAGAATCCCTTTAACACAAGTTGCACTTAACTGTACTTTCATTGTGAAACTTTTTTCCTCTTTAATGCCTCACAGCCGCTGCCTCTATTCACTACACAGCCCTCACTGTGATGAAGTACTCATGTCATCTCTGCAGGGTCTCTGACAGATTACAGGAGTAAGCGCTTTAAACCCACAATATACAATGGTGCAGGTTTAAAGCCCAAGAACAAACATACAGTATATTTGTGGTGCATGGTCCTGAGCAAGTTTAGTATTACTGTGAAATCCTAAAAGCTTAGATGTGATGAATCATGGATTACTTTGAGCACAGCTAATCAGACTACAATACTGGATACATAGATATAGAAATTGATACACAAGTGAAATATCTACATTATACATTAGTATATATATATATATATATATATATATATATATATATATATATATATATATATATATATATATATAATGAGTGCTGTGCTAAACTTTTAGCATTTTAGGCGGGGGTGGAATGATTTCAGAAATGGAAATGTTAATATGTTATTTTTCTGAATGAACAAATTGCAAGGTGAATGAACAAAAGAGAACTCTACATCAAATCAATATTTGGTGTGACCGCCCATTGTCTACAAGATAGAATCAATACTTCTAGGTACACTTGCAAAGTCAGGGATTTTATAGGTTTGGTAGTTTGTTCGCTGAAAGGCTGGAGAGCGGTACAATAGTGAGTGTCTGCAGGCACTGATGCTTTTTTGAGGACAAAGGGCGGTCCCACCAAATATTAATTTGATTTACATTTTTCTGTTGTGCATTCACATAATTTAGAAAATAAAAATATTAACACTTCTATTTTTGAAAGCATTCCTTGCAGAATTTTTTCAATACCTTCTTAAAACTCATGTACAATTGAATATACCCAAAAACATTCTGTCGAGGCATAGAATTCATAAGACCACTGAAGGCGTCCTGTGTAGTGATGAGTGAGCATACTCTTTAAGGGCAATTGCTCGAGCGAGCATTGCCCTTAGCGAGTACCTGCCTGCTCGAGACAAAAGGTTCGGGTGGCGGCGGCGGGCGGGGAGCTGCGGGGGAGAGCGTGGAGGAACGGAGGGGAGATCCCTCTCTCATGTCCGCTACCCCTGGCTGACTGCCGCTACTCACCGCTCCTCCGCGCCGGTACCTGAACCTTTTGTCTCGAGCGGGCAGGTACTCGCTAAGGGCCATGCTCGCTCGAGCAATTGCCCTTAAAGAGTATGCTCACTCATCTCTAGTCCTGTGGTATCCGGCACCAAGACATTAGCAGCAGATCATTTAAAGGGAACCTGTCACATTGAAAATGCAGTCCATTCTGCAGGTATCAAGTTGTAGAGCAGGAGATGCTGAGCAGATTGATTTATAGGTTGGTTGGAAAAGCTTCTGTATAACTTATATTTTATTCCTTTTTAATCTCTGCTCTTTCTGAGCTAATGGTCCAGTGGGCGGTCCTATTAGCGATTGACAACTATTTGTGTATGGAGGCCAGACCAGACCACCTTCTTACATTGCTCCATAGTCCAGTCCTGATGCTCACATGCCTATTGTAGGCTCTTTTGGAAGTGAACAGGGTTAAGCATGGGCACTGGGTTGGTGACTACACAACTTTATACACAATAAGCCTGCGCTCATCATGCATACCAATGACTATCCATTCACTGGTTGTCATTTTTTGGACCAATTTTGGTAGGTACTATCTACTTCGTACAGGGAACAGCCTACAAGACCTGTTCTGACCAAGTCGTCTAGCCATTACAATTTAGATCTAGGCAAAGTCACTCAGATGCTTACACTTTCCCATATACTTGGATAACTGGCGTCCAACCTTACACTTGAAGAACTGACAGTTCACCTGCTGCCTAATGCAGCCTACCCTTTGGCCTTTGGCCAGTATGTAGCATACTGTTGGCCATTATCATGAAATAATCATTGTTATTCAGTTTATCTATCTGTGGTTTCATTATTATGGCTGATCAGTGTGTTATATAGATTTTTCTAATAACTATGCATTTTATAAATGTAATCTGCAATGCAACCCAAACAGTTTCTAAGCTTCCAGTAATAACATTTCACAACCTATGATCCTTATAGAAAACAAGATGACACAAAATTCAGACTTATGTGAAAAAATGCTTTGAATAAAAAAAGTGATCTGTAGAATCCCTTCCAGGGCAAAATCAATCACTCCATATCTGATCATGTATAATCTATTGTGTCATTATTTGGCATCTTTGTCAAAAACAATTGCCTTGTTCCTATGTATATTAAACATGGACAAGAAGAAATATCATTTTTGGTGTAGAGCCTTTTATTTTCTAGACATCAGCACAGATCAGGGTTATTTGCCCAATTAGATTACTCTGTGCCTCATTTACAAATGCTACCATCATCTCAGAAAGAGAAACACTAGCTAAGTTCAAAGTGACATGTCCAAATGAATGAACAAGCCACCTCTGATAGCTTCCAAGAGCAAGCCTCAGAAACGGAAGAAAATCACCAGGGAGATATCCATAAAAGAAAGGGAAAATTCATCTCTATCTTTACAGCACAATCAATCACATAAGATGGTTTATACTTTGTGGCTTCTGTCACAAACAGAATACATATAAAATAGTGTCTCACAAAATCAAAGAAAAAGAACACATGTAGATGTAGCAGATGTTTGCCAGCAGTCATCTATGTATGTTTGTGTGTGTGTATATATATATATATATATATATATATATATGTATATATATATATATATATATATGTATATATATATATATATATATATATATATGTATATATATATATATATATATATATATATATATATGTGTATATATGTGTATATATATATATATATATATATATATATATATATATATATGTTTATTTATGTATGTATATATTTATCTATATTTAGTTATTTTCATATACATATGATGTGTATGTAGTTATCTAAATATATATAAATATATATATAAATACATAAACATATTTATATAGGAATGTCAAATGTGAAACACTAAATGATTAGTGCATGGGAACTGCACCATTCTCAACAAGAATCGTGCCGTCTAATCCCCTCACCCAAGCGCAGACGAGACGTCACCAGCTCGTTTGCTTGGGCAAACGAGATTTGTGCAGCTCTCATCCCATGTAAATCCACCTTACCGGTTAGAAGGTTTATCCAGTGAAAACATTTTCAAAAACAACTGGAAAAAAAAAAGATTTAAAAAAATTCCTATCTCTTCCAATACTTGCTGCTCTATACTTTCTGCTGCAGCAGGATATGTGATCTGTGATGGGAGTCAGTGACTGCAGCAGTTACATGTCCCAGCTGTATGTGGCATCATCGCTGTGTTGCGGGAGATGGTGGAGGTTTTAGGATACGATGGAGTTACCAAAAATACATGAGATTTATTTAAAAGGGTGTTTCTCACTACTAAAAACTGCTTCACAAATACTTTGTCCTTCCTGCTGACCAGAACATGTGATTGCTGCAGCCAATCACTGGTCAGAGCAGTGACCTTCTATAGCCAGTTATTAGGTGCCACAGTCACCTGCTCTGATCAGCAGCAAACAGTAAGGACTAAGTGGTTGTGAAGGAGTTTTAAGTAATGGGAAAGCACCCTTAACCCTTTCCAATCCACTGTCTGGCGTCTTCCTACATTCTGATTGAAGCTTGTACAGCTCCAATGTCAGAAGACGTCCGACAGGGTATTCTTACGGTCTATTGCCAGCCACTGCCGGAGCCTCTCTGGCGCACACACACTGGCTTTAGCCAGCAGATGGCACCGTTGTATAACAGCAAAAAGAGAAAGCCTTTTAGGAAACCCTGAATCCAAAATTGGATTGGAAAGGGTTAAGAAAACAGAAATGTAAATAAGACCGGTATGAGAATGAATAAGCATTCTGACTTTTACCACAAGCAACATATAATAACAATATTTAGAAAAAACGGTATTAACAACACAGCATCTCCCACCTCCTCATAAATGTAACAGAATGTAGAGAACATTGGGAGACCTTGCAGCATCGGTAGGGGAGCAATGAGAGATTGGGGAAGGTGAGCAAGACTTTTTCTTATGTTTTTCCCGCACTTTAAGCTACTTTAATAAAGTTTTTTTTTTCCAGGCTTTAAATATTTATTGGAATATATAAATAATGTGGAAATGTAGCTGAATCATACCTGATTGCTGGTGAGCTGTAAATAACGTAGATGCACCACAATCTCTACGCTATTTGCATAGTCATTTGGAATGGCTAACACACTAAGCAAATAAGGTAGGCCTGCCCCATTAAAGGGGTTGTCCCGTGAAAGCAAGTGGGGTTATACACTTCTGTATGGCCATATTAATGCACTTTGTAATATACATCGTGCATTAAATATTGGCCATACAGAAGTTATACACTTACCCCCTCCGGTGCTGGCGTCCCCGTCTCCATGGCGCCGACCGAAGCCTTCTTCTCCCTTCTGTTCTGTTGAATGGGGCCGCTCCGGCGTGCTCGCGCCGCACAGGTCTTCTGCGCATGCGCAGACCAGCTCTCCGGCGTGAGCAAGGCTTCGGTCGGCGCCATGGAGACGGGGACGCCAGCACCGGAGGGGGTAAGTGTATAACTTCTGTATGGCCAATATTTAATGCACGATGTATATTACAAAGTGCATTAATATGGCCATACAGAAGTGCTTAATCCCAATTGCTTTTGCGGGACAACCCCTTTAACCCCTTAATGACATGGCCTATTTTGAGCTTAAGGACCAAGCCTTATTTTTCAAATCTGACATCTGTCACTTTCTGTGCTAATAACTTTTGAATGCTTTTGTTTTTTCGTGACATATTGTACTTTATGTTAGTGTAAAAATTTCATCAATAAATTTTGTCCTTATTAGGAAAAAAAATCCAAATTTACTGAAAATTTGGAAAAATTCACAATTTTCAAACTTTGAATTGTTTTCTTTGTAAGATAGAAAGTCAAACACCACAACATAGTTATTAATTAACATTTCCCATAGGCCTACTTTACACAGCAATCATTTTTTAAGTGTTATTTTACTTTTTGCAGACTCCACAAAGTATATAAATTTAGCAGTAATTTTTCACATTTACTAGCAAATTTCAAAATCTAAATTTTTTAAGGACCAATGCAGTTCAGACATAGTTTTGCCGAGCCTGTATATCAGAATCCCCCATGAATTGCCCCATTTTAAAATCAGCACCCTTCAAAGTATTCAAAATGGCATTTAGAAAGTTTATTAACCCTTTAGATGTTTTACAGGAATTAAAGGAAAGTGTATCAAAAATTAGAACAGTTCCTTTTTTCTACTGATTTTCAATATAAAACCTTTTTTTTATATAAAACAGTAGGAGTTAGCAAAGAAACAAAACTTGGAATGTATTACCCAGATTCCGCAGTTTTTAGAAATGCCCCATATGTGGACGTAGCCTGTTGTATGGGCACATGGTAGGTCTCAGAAGGAAAGGAGCGCTTCTTGTCTTTTTGAATGCAGATTTGGCAGGAATAATTTTCAGACCCCATGTAGTGTTTACAGTGCCCCTGAGGTACCAGTGCATTTGAAACCCCCAATAACTGACCCCATTTTGGAAACTACACTCCTCAGGGAATTTATTAAGGGGTGTAGTGAGCGGTTTGAACCCACAGATGTTTGAGGAATTTTTTTTAACAGTTTGAGTTCAATACGAAAAAATCCAATTTTTCACATAATGTTTAGCTTTAGGCCCAGATTTTCATTTTTCACCAGTGGCAGAAGGAAAAACGTACCCCATGATGCGTTACCCAGTTGCTCTCGAACACGGAAATGCCCCATATGTGGACGTAGCTTGTTGTATGGGCACATGGCAGGACTCAGAAGGATAGGAGCGCTTCTTGGCTTTTTGAATGCAGGTTTTGCTAGAATAATTTTCAGACCCCATGTAGTGTTTACAGTGCCCCTGAGGTACCAGTGCATTTGAAACCCCCAACAACTGACCCCATTTTGGAAACTACACCCCTCAGGGAATTTTTTAAGGGGTGTAGTGAGCGGTTTGAACCCACAGGTATTTGAGGAATTTTTTTAACAGTTTGAGTTCAATACAAAAAAATCACATTTTTCACATAATGTTCAGCTTTAGGCCCAGATTTATATTTTTTACCAGTGGCAGAAGGAAAAAACATACCCCATGATGCGTTACCCAGTTGCTCTCGAACACGGAAATGCCCCATATGTGGACGTAGCCTGTTGTATGGGCACATGGCAGGACTCAGAAGGATAGGAGCGCTTCTTGGCTTTTTGAATGCAGATTTTGCTGGAATAATTTTCAGACCCCATGTAGTGTTTACAGTGCCCCTGAGGTACCAGTGCATTTGAAACCCCCAACAACTGACCCCATTTTGGAAACTACACCCCTCAGGGAATTTTTTAAGGGGTGTAGTGAGCGGTTTGAACCCACAGGTATTTGAGGAATTTTTTTTAACAATTTGAGTTGAGAACGAAAAATTCACATTTTTCCAATAATGTTCAGCTTTAGGCCCAGATTTTCATTTTTCACCAGGGGCAGAAGGAGAAAACATAGTCCATAATGCATTACCCAATTACTCTCGAGCACGGAAATGCCCCATATGTGGATGTAAACTGTTGTTTGGGCACATGGAAGGGCTCAGAAAGAAAGGAGCGCTTTTTTTGAATGCAGATTTTGCTGGAATAATTTTCAGACACCGTGTAGTGTTTACACTGCCCCTGAGGTACCAGTGCATTTGAGACCCCCAACAACTGACCCCATTTTGGAAACTACACCCCTCAGGGAATTTTTTAAGGGGTGTAGTGAGCGGTTTGAACCCACAGGTATTTGAGGAATTTTTTTTAACAATTTGAGTTGAGAACGAAAAATTCACATTTTTCCAATAATGCTCAGTTTAGGCCCAGATTTTTATTTTTTACCAGGGGCAGAAGGAGAAAACGTAACCCATGATGTTACCCAACAGGGAAATGCCCCATATGTGAATCTAAACTGTTTTTAGGGCGCAGGGCTCAGAAGGGAAGGACTTAGCATGTGGCTTTATGTACAAGCTGTGCGAAGTACATCAGGGTAAAACATCAGGGCAATAAAAAAATTAAAATTTCAGGGACGTGTGGTAGATCTTAAAACACTCATTTATACAGAGGCCGGGTTGTGTGGGGCACGTTTCACACTGGTATCTGGTGTCTTTTCTTATCCCCTGTTTGTAGCACACTCTGCACCTCTTTTGGGTCCTTCCCTTCGTCGCAGTGGAGGGAATTTCACTGAGAAAATGCTGCCCTGGTACAATTCTTGTGGCCTCGCTTCCAGAAGTACTGGGCCTCTCCCCCACCTCCTGGTCCCCAAATATTAGGTCCTTGATAACTTCCTCTTGAAATTCAAGGAATGTCCCCCTGTGGCCTGCACCTCGGAACAGCACATAGGCATTATACAGTGCCATCTGTACGAGGTGCACGGCCAGTTTTTTGTACCACACCCGTGTTTTCCGCATGGCTCTATAGGGCTCCAGTACCTGGTCTGATAGATCGACCCCTCCCATGTACTTATTATAGTCGAGGACGCAGTCTGGTTTGGGGGTCTCTGCACTGGTACCTCGTACTGGGCAGGGGGTACTGCTGTGGCCGTGTATTGTCGTCAACATAAGGACATCCCTCTTGTCCTTATATTTAACGCACAATACATTGTCGCTGCATTGGGCCCGGCTCTCACCCCTTCTGAGCAGATGCCCAAGCAGCGTCTTGGGGAGGCTTTTTTGATTTTTCCGAACAGTGCCACATGCCACTGTTCCTCTGGAAGCGAGGCACTGAAACAGGGGGACACTGGTATAAAAGTTATCCAGGTACAGATGGTAACCCTAGTCTAATAGTGGGTGCACCAGTTCCCACACTATTTTCCCTGTTACTCCCAGCACGGGGGGGCATTCTGGGGGCTCAATTTTAGTGTCCTTCCCCTCGTAAATACGGAACTTGTGGGTGTACCCTGATGTACTTTCGCACAGCTTGTACAACTTCACACCATACCGTGCCCGCTTACTGGGCAGGTACTGGCGGAATTTTAGCCTCCCCTTGAAGTGTACCAGGGACTCGTCTACTGCAATGTTTATCTGTGGGGCATACGCCTGGGCAAACTTGGCGTTAAAATGGTCTATTACGGGCCTGATCTTATACAACCGATCGTAATTGGGGTGATCGCTGGGGGGGCACAGCTTGTTGTCATTGTAGTGCAGAAATTTTAAAATACACTCAAAGCACGTCCTCGACATCGCCATGCGGAACATTGGGGTGTGGTACAAAATATCGGTAGACCAGTACGCCCTGATTATTGGCTTCTTTATTAGCCCCATGGTTAGTATAAGCCCCCCAAATTTTTTTATCTCTGGTGCATCCACAGGGGTCCACTTATCGGGTCTGGCATAGCTGGAGGTGGGATTTTCTTCTATAAAATTCTGGGCGTACAAATTCGTCTGGGTAACAATATGGGCAATGAACTCTTCAGAAAAAAAAAACTTGAAGAAGTCCTTCCCTCTGAGCCCTTCCGTGTCAAATTGAATCCCTGGGTTCCCAATAAAATCAGGGATCTGGGGTCTGTAATCTTCCGGGGTACTCCAGTGAGCATCTGATGCATTGGGGTCAGTGGCGGTCCTTGGACGCCTTCTCGGGGGTGCAGGGAGCTCAGACTCGCTGGATGAGGATGAGGATGAGGAGTCGGAGAATGCCAAAAAAGTGGGGTCGTCATCACCACTACCTGAGTCCGAGTCTGATGCAATGATTGCATACAGTTCCTCTGAAGTGTACCTCCTGCGGGCCATATTTATATAAAATGGGGCACACGGGGAAAAAGTTTTATTAGATGGGACACTGCGGGATGGGGTGACCACGGGACGGGGGTCGGAAAGAACGCGGAAACTTATGTGGTGTATTCACGTAAGTGTTTTTTTTTTTTTCTTTTTTTTTTTTTTTACACAGACGAATACACTGACACAACACGGACTAACGACACACTAGACGGACTAACGACACGCTACACTAACTAATAACGGGTGACGGGACAGGTAACGAAATGGGAACAACAGGAACTTTTTTTGTTTTTTGGGGGTTTTTTTTACACAGACGAATACACTGACAGTACACGGACTAACGACACGCTACACACTAGACGGACTAACTAAACGCTACACTAACTAATAACGGGTGACGGGACAGGTAACGAAATGGGAACAACAGGAACTTTTTTTTTTTTACACCAAGGGATACACTGACTACACGCTGCGCTACACTACACTGCTGATCGCACGCTACAGCTCACTCACTACACTTCTGATCACACACTACAGATCCCTCACTCACTACACTACACTGCACTTCTGATCACTCACTCCACTCTGCTACACTACACTGCCTGATCAATCACTCACTACACTCACTACACTACACTGCCTGATCAATCACTCACTACACTCACTACACTACACCACACTGATCACTAACACTCACTCCACTACACCACATTGATGACTAACTCCTCTCCACTACACTGATCACTAACTCCACTCCACTACACTACACTGATCACGCACTCCCTGCCTAATCTACACACTAATCGTTCTTTTTATTACACTGATAAGACACAGGTGCTCTATCTACAAGCACCGGAAACACACTGCGGTGCTTGCACATGGAGCCCCTACTGTAAACAGCGCGAAGTCCGCTGCTGCGCTGTGATTGGTCAGGGAGTTTTTCCCTGACCAATCACAGCGATCGTGGGGGAGGGACCGCTCTGATTGGTCCCCAGCCCGGACGCAGCACTTGTCTGCTGACTATGTCAGCAGACATCACTGCTGTGTCGCCGCGATTGTCACCGCGGCGACACTTTAATGACATGACGTACCAGGTACGTCATGTTGCGGGAAGTATCCCGCTACCATGACGTACCAGGTACGTCCAGGAGCGGGAAGGGGTTAAAACTGTAGTGTGCTTGACACATTTGCAGATATTTAAATACCAAGGCCTGTGACTGTAACAAAGGGGCGCCCTCTACATCTAGAGTAAAGAAGGTTTCTACACCAACACAGAAGCAGATTCTTTACTGTAAGAGTGGTGAGACTATGGAACTCTCTGCCTGAGGACGTGGTGATGGCGAACTCACTGTGAGAGTCTAAGAGGGGCCTGGACGCCTTCCTTGAGCAATACAATATTACATATTATAATCACTGATTACTTCAGAAGGGTTGTTGATCCCCAGATTTATTCTGATTGCCAGATTTGGACTAAGGAAGCAATTTTTTCCCTAAAATGAGGAAAAGTGGCTTCTATCTCATATTTTTTTTGTCTTCCTCTGGATCAACATTGTGGGATAATAGGCTGAAATGGATGGACCTTTTTCAACCTTACACACAATGCTACTCTGATTGTTAGGCAATTGTGATAAATTATTCATCCTCAGTAGAAGTCTATGGAGTGGAGAGAGGCTCGAAATAGATCATTCCTTTATGATTCAAGCCTTCGGTCAGTGACTTCACTTGCCTCAAGAAGAACCCTTCTATGCCGACACCTTCTATTACTCCAACTTTCTGGAATTGTTACAAAAATTCAAAATGTATTAATGAGCTTTTCCCTTTAGAGGAACTAAGTAGAATCTTGCATAAAATCTGACATTGGCCAACTGTACTTTACATATTTTATTATTACATTATTGCGCAGGAAGGACCACACTATCATCTGTCACCACCTCTGGGATCCTACAGCAGCTGCCTGGCTTCACTATTACTTTGTTTTATAGACTCTATTCATGGTCTATGTCTGTTGCTCGCACAAAGAAGTTTTTCATGTGTTACCTGAAAGCTAACAGACAAAGAAAATTCATTTTATAATAAAGCGTATATTTGCTCTTGAATATCAGGAATACATCTTGAAAATGTTTTCGGTACTGCGGCATAATTCACGTTAATGAGTACAACCCAAGAAAAGTCCATCATGAAGACTAATATTTACCAATGAAAATGCTAATGGTTGAGAGTGAGAGAAAGTGCTTCATATACTGCTGGTTTATGACTCTCTGGCGCGACGAGAGATGTGCAATTGTTATCTGTTTAATTATTGATCACCTTCCTGCAACAAGAGCATAAAAGGGAACTTTCTGTGCTATAATAACAATGTTAATGCTCTAAAGAACAACATAAGGATTTAGTGTACGGAGAACGCTGCGGAGCAGACCTGGGAAAGCTACCCTCAAGACGGATGCTTGGAAATTAATCTCAATTCCTGATTTTCTCAAGAAGTTGCTGCTGGCTTTTGTATCTTTGAGTTAAGACATAGATCAAATCAGTGGAAGTAATAGGAAGTTCATGCATCAAAAGCCACCATTGGTGTTATTGATACTGGTGTCACCAAGTAAACTAAGAAGCCATGTATTAATACAAGTTGGCTTTTATTGTATGGATGCTCTACTCCATGGCAGTTTCACTTGGCAGTAACACCTTGACCAACAAATTAGATCAACATCTAAGGATAGTTCAGAAGGACCATGTGGTGGTGTCTATACTACGGTAGTAGCTGTAATATAACCCCCAAAATAGGGGTATGTAAAAGACTTGGGGCATGAGTCCTGGTAGGTGCACCTGCTGATGTATGAGGACAAGAGCACCATGGTGGTCTTAAAGGCATTGGCCTGGCACTGCTGATTGTGGAGCATAATCTTTGGATACCCACCACGCTGACTCAGATCCTGTCCCAGATGCCTGCGCCAGACAACTGAACCCACTCACAGTTCTACCTTTCCTAGCTATTTGTACTCTTTTTGTGGTTTCTGCGTATTATTCTAGCTCTGTCCTAGCTGTTTCATTGTCTATTTATAACACATAGGGACGTTGAGGATATCTAGTCAGATCCAGCTGTGGGGTCACCCTTTTCGGGGCAGGTTCTCTGCTTTGTTATCAGTTTCAGTCAAGACAGAGGAAGAACTTATGATTTGTTTCCGTTTTCTCCACTTCCCTTTGTGTAGCTACACTGGTCTAGTACTCTTTGCTTTAAATGTCTGCATTTTCCCCGCTCTTTGTCTCAGTATCTGTGTGTTGGCTACACTAATAGGCCTATATGGATGTGACACCTGCTAATACAGCAAACACCAGTGTATGTGGGATTATTGGGATTATTATATTTGGTAGTTCAGCATGTGACTATTCACTGGTGGGTATGTGAGGTATGGTATGTCCAGCCACCTGTTATCATAAGCACTGGCACAAGCACATAGCTTACATATATATGTATTCAAAGTATTTTAAAAATAAAAAGGTCTCTTCTTAAACCCATATTCAGACAGCAGCATTTGGTCAGTATTTTGCATCAGTATTTCTAAGTACAAATCAGGAGTGACTCGAAATCACAGAAGAGGTACAACAGTTTCCATTATACTTTTTCTCTGTGTAGGTTTTATTCCTGGTTTTGGCTTCCAAATACTGAAGCAAACTACTGACGCCTGAGTGGAGCCTTAGCTTATTGACTGCATACATCTTGCATTATGGAACAATGAACATTTCTTCCATTTGCCAAAAAATAAAATCACATTATTTCCACTGCTAGACAATGCATAAGTTTGGAACGAATACAGCATTCAATATGTGGGCCTCAAAATTTAAAATGTGTTTTTCTTCGCAGATCACCTAAATTGAGTGGGCAATTTATAAAGTATGTTATTAGCCTATCTAGGAACATAATTGTTAGCAGGTTCCATTCAAAATCCAAAATTAAAATTATTTTATTCCCCCAACATGTAGGATAAAGGATTTAAAAGGTGGTCCAGTCTGATATATTAAAAGCTTAAAGTGAATCAAATGGCCACCTTTTAAAGGGGTTCTGTCGTTAGAAAGAAAAAAAATCAATTACTTACCTATTACTCCCCAGGCAGTCTTCTAACCGCATCTTCTACTCACCGATCTTCTTCTGGCTACTCCAGTCCCCCGGGTCATGTCACCTCCAGCCGGTTGAATCCTCTTCTTCCTGTTTTGAGGTGTCCATTAGCCGCAGTTCACTTCCTGCAAGGCAGTGATCGCTACGAGAGGCGCAGAGTTCACTGCCCAGCAGGGAATGCCAAATCCTCGGGACCCTGCTTTAGCACACATGCATGATATCTCACCTCAAGTGTCTCATATAGTATATGAAACACTAGCAGCGAGACATTGCACATGTGCAGTTCCGCTAAGGCAGGCTGCTGAAGATTTGGCATTCCCTGCTGGGCAGTGAACGCTATGTCAGTATATCGCCCCACAGGAAGCAGAATGTCGGCAATGTACATAACATCACAGCAAAAACAGGATCTGGGGGACTGGAGGAGTCAGGAGAAGATTGGGGAGGTGAAGATCTGGTATGGAGACTACCTGAGGAGGAATAGGTAAATATAGAATTTTTTTTTTTTTTAAATGACAGAACCCCTTTAAGTTCCAAAATGATGGCTTAAATAAACGTCATTATAGTGGTGGGAGTTTAAATCTCTGAAACACAGTTCTGAATCCTCTGCATAGATATAGATTTATATGAAAAACACCTGGCTACCTGTAGCCACAAGGAAGGGTAAGACATAATTACTATACTTGTTTACTGTTCAGCTCCATTAAAGCTGTGGTGCATTTTATGCTGCAAGTTTCCCAAATTGTGGCAAAGCAGCAGCACTTTTTGCCCAAATTTTGGTAAACTACAGCAAATACTATACCGCAGCTGCAACATATGAATCCAACTTTATGCACAGAATGCAATAATAAAGTAGCAAGCAGCTCCCTCTATTGGAACTTGGATTTGGAGTTTGTATTAGAAAAACAAATCTATGATCCCTATTTATAATATATAAAGAAATAATAGTAACTTTATTTTATATATATATATATATATATATATATATATATATATATATATAACAATTTTTATTTTATATAGTGCCAGCAAGGGAAGCGTACAAAACAATAGAGAACAAGAAGTACCTCTCCTTTACAATGCTACAGCCATCTTTTATATTAAATTTAAAAAATCTTGTTTTTTGTATAGCGCCAACTTATTCTGCAGCGCTTTCAAGTAATTTATTTATTACTCCACTCACAGCGAGCGCGGTACTCATTTTACCAAGCTCAGAAGGATGGAAGGCTCAGTCAACCTTGAGACGGCTACCATGTGGGAATTGAACCCACAACCTTCAGGTTGTGAGTGAGAGCTTAGGACTGCATTTCTCCTGCCTTAGTACTCTGTGCCCCAAGGGGCATGGTAGAAGGGTATAATACATAAAGTTGTATGAACCAATTTACCAGCCGGTATGTAGTGCATTAGGGTTATGGGGCGTGGGGGATACAGTGGGGGCAGGTTTCCAAGAGGAAGTATAGAAGCAGGGTAAATTGAGAAATAGTAAATGTATTTAGATTGCAATGAATGAAAATGGTATCTAACGGTGAAAAAGAATTGAAAAATGATATATTTTGCCTTGTTCCAGTACATCGAAAAAAAAATAAATGAGACACGTTTGCAAACAGTCTTGATTAAAAGTATCATACCGTTTTATGTCTACATCTTCTATAAAGAGCTACGGCTCCCCATGGATACAGACAAATGCTGTGCTTAGTCTGATCTTGCAGTCATGTCTACTTTTACTAACCCGGCTTGTTCACACGTTGTGGTCGGATTGTTATGTTCCATATTCTGCAGCATTGTGCAGAGATTATCAGGATTTACATCGGTCCTTGTCTCCATTGGGGCTTACAATCTAAATGTCAAATTAGCCTATGTATGTTTTAGGATTGTGGGAGAACATACAAACTCCATGCCAATGTTGTCTTTGGCCTGATATGAAACAAGGATCTAGACTGAACCTCCAGGCTGTGACTTTTGCTAAATCAATGAAAGAAAATATGATATCACCGCATCTACCATAGTGAATACACCCTTACAGACAAGGGAGTATGATTGCAGGATAAGATCACACCATCTTTGTTGTAGTTTGTAACCATAGAGAGCCATAAATCTGCATAGGAGCTGCATACACAAAAAGGTTAGGCTATTTGTAATCAAGACTGTTTGTAAAGTTGCTTCATATCTGGTTAGATGCACTAGAACACACATGTCAAACACAAGGCCCGCGGGGGCAGAATCTGGCCAGCTGCCTCATTTCATGTGGCCCGCCTAGCATTAAACCGTAAAAGGTGTTATCCAGGTAGCGCCCATCGGAATACACTGGGGTTGGAGCAGAAACGCTGTCCTGACTTCTATGTAGTGGCTGACACTCGTAATTGCAGGCACAGCTTTCATTGAATTTAATAGGACCCCTAGTCTGCAATAACAAGCGCCGGAGTATCACTGTGGGCGCTGCCTGGATAACCCCTTTAAAGGAATTCTACTCACCTCGTTGACCTCTTCTAACCTAGTCTGCACCGAGGTGAGAGGTCACCGGTCAAAGACACAGTAGCAGCTGCCGTCACCGGACCGGAACTGCAAGCGAGGTGAATGTAAAGTAGGGATGCTGGCCAGCCAGAGGCCAACAGATAGGTTGCTATTGGCCTCTGGTGGGGCAGCATCAGTGGGACTACTATTTGGGTCACTATCACTACTGGGGCCACTATGGT
The DNA here is from genome assembly GCF_035609145.1 of Eleutherodactylus coqui. Classification (NCBI taxonomy): domain Eukaryota; kingdom Metazoa; phylum Chordata; class Amphibia; order Anura; family Eleutherodactylidae; genus Eleutherodactylus; species Eleutherodactylus coqui. Next base: position 96,210,706 of record NC_089838.1, on the reverse strand, counting down.
GGCCATTGTTACTACTGCGTAAGTACATTTCGATCGTGCAAATATGCTGCATATTTGTGCAACCAAAAATTGCTTATGCCCATTCACTTCAATGACCCATAGTGGTGCGTAAAACGTACTAAAATAGGTTATGCCAAATATTTTTCCATGTGATTGCACATCGCATGAAAAAATATGCCCATGTGAATGGACTCATTACAATCAATGGGTTCTATTCACTGTGCATTATGTGCACAAAATGTGCAGACGTAATACGCTGAGCAAATACACACATGTGGACGAACCCTTACTATATCATTGGCCTTTTGAAGGCAACCATAAGGCTGATGTTGCCCTTGATGCAAATGAGTTTGACATCCCTACACTAGAATAAAGATAAATGGTTACAAAGTATCAGGCTCTGGGTGTAACATCACTAGTCGTGCACCATATGCTTGGAATACAATTTTCTTCCTGACCTTAAAAAGTGCAGCGTCATACATGAAATACTTCACAGCTCTGTATTCGACTGAGAATATATCTACAGCATCATTAGTCTGACTGTCTCCTAATTAGGAAAGCAATATCAGGCCTTAATTAGCATCAGTGTGGCAATCCATCTATGAAAATATTAATTGCAATACCATTAAATCTTTGAATCTGGAAACTTTGCAGTGTTTCAGTTAATAATTCAAGAGAAATTCCAATAAGTGAAAAAGCTTCCATCTGGTACAGAACTAAATTAACATCCAAGCACAAAAGTAAGCCCCATGTGTTCTAATGAACAGGGAAGTGTTTGACACAGAACGTTATTGAAAGTGCTTACAGTCTTGTTCTCCAATTATCCTAATGCAATAGATCACCACTGGGCAATCATCCCAGCGAGCTAAGATTTGTATGCAAGTATTTCAGGGCTTTGTGTTCCCATCTAGCGCTGGTGACAACTAGACTAAAATGGGC